>NC_091837.1:31496016-31864779 GCF_037783145.1 Equus przewalskii | reverse complement strand
GGAGGATGCAGGGCTCATGAAGGTGGATGGAGTGATGCTGCTGTGCTTGCAGTTACCCCTATAGTTCCCTGAATGTGGATGCAGTGCTCATGCTGTGTCTGCAGTGTGACTCACGGTGGATGCAGTATGTTGTGAAGCAGGATTCTGTGCCCATGAAGGACCATGCAGTGATCCTGTAGTCATTGCAGTGAACTTTCAGTGCCAGTTCATCTGGATGCAGTGTCCCTGCAGTAGTTGTAGTGCACCCTGCTGTGTCCGTGAATGTGTATGCTGCGAACATGCAGTGGATGCAGTGATCCTGCAGTGATTGCAGTGCACCTGCATTTCCACATCAGCTGGAGGCCATGTCCCTGCAGGGTTTGCAGTGCCATCTTCTGTGTCACTGAAGATGAATGCAGTGCCTACCCAGTGGAGGCAGTGTACTTAAAGGTTTATGCAGTATGTTGTGACGGAGGATGCAGTGCCCATGAAGGGGAATGCAGTGTCCCTCCTGTGGTTGCAGTGCCCCCGGCATTTTCCTGATATGTTGATGCAGTGCCTATGCAGTGGATGCAGTGAATCTCCAGTGATTGCAGTGAACCTGCAGTGCCCCTACAGCTGGAAGCAGTGTAGATGCAGTGGTTGCAGAGCCACCTGCCATGTCCGTGAATGTGGATGCTTTGCCCGTGCAGTGTCTGCAGTGTGAATCAAGGTGGATGCAGTATGTTGTGAAGTAGGATTCAGGGCCCATGGAGGATGATGCAGCAATCCTGCAGTCATTGCAGTGCACCTGTAGTGCCACTTCATCAGGATGCAGTGTCCCTGCAGTGGTTGCAGTGCACCCTGCTGTGTCCCTGATGTGGATGCTGTGAACATGCAGTGGATGCAGTGATCCTGCAGTGATTGCAGTGCGCCTGCATTTCCTCATCAGCAGGAGGCAGTGTTGCTGCAGTGGTTGCAGTGCCACCATCTGTGTCCCAGAAGGTGAATGCAGTGCCCATGCAGTGGAGTCAGTGTCCCTAAAGGTTTATGCATATGTTGTTATGGAGGATGCTGTGCGCATGAAGGTGGATGCATTGTCCCTGCCATGGTGGCAGGGTCCCCGGCATTGTGCTGGAATGTGGATGCAGGCGTCATGTGGTGGATGCGGTTTCTCACAAGGCAGATGCAGTATGTTTTGTCAGAGATTGCACTGCCAATTAAGGTGGATGTGGTGAACATCCCCTGGTTGCAGTGTCCCCTATAGTTTCCCTCAATGTGGATGCAGTGCCCATGCAGTGCATGCAGTGTCCTTCAAGGTGGATGTGTTATGCTGTGACGGAGGATGCAGTGGCCATGAAGGTGGATGCAGTGAGCCTGAAGTGATTGCAGTGCACTTGCAGTGCAACTTCAGCTGGATGCAGGACTGCTGCAGTGGATGCAGAGACCACTGCAGTGTCCCTAAACGTGGATGCAGTCCCCATGCAGTGGATGAAGTGTCCCACAATGTGTGTGCAGTATGTTTGACGGAGAATGCAGTGCCCATGGAGGTGGATGCAGTGATCCTACAGTTGTTGCAGTGCCCCCTGAAGTTGACCTGAATGTGGATGCAGTGCTCATGCAGTGGATGCAGTGTCCCTCATGGTGGATGCCTTATGATGTATTGGAGGATTCAGTGACAATGAATGATGATGCAATGATCCTGCAGTCATTGCAGTGAACTTGCAGTGCCACTTCAGCTGGCTGCAGTGTCCCTGCAAGTGGTTGTAGTGCCCCATCCTCTGTCCCTGAATGTGGATGCAGTGCCCATGCAGTGGATGCAGAGTACCAAAGGTTGGCTGCCATATGTTCTGTCAGAGGATGCAGAGCCCTGGAGTTGGATGCAGAGAGTCAGCAGTGATTGCAGTACGCCTTCAGTGCAACTTCAGCTGGATGCACTGTCCCTGCAGGGGTGGCAATGCCCCCTGCATTGTCCTGGATTGTGGATGCAGTGCTCATGCAGTGGATGCAGTGTCCCACAATGTGGAGGCTTTGTGGTGTGTTGTAGTATGCAGTGCCTATGCAGTGGATGCAGTGGGTCTTCAGTGATTGCAGTGCGCCTGCATTGCCACTTCAGCTGGATGCAGTGTAGCTGCAGTAGTTGCAGAGCCCCCTGGCATGTCCCTGAATGTGGGTGTTGTGCCCATGTAGTGTCTGCACTGTGACTCAAGGTGGATGCATTATGTTGTGAAGCAGGCTTCAGTGCCCATGAAGAATGATGCAGTGATCCTGCAGTCATTGCAGTGCACCTGCAGTGCCACTTCATCTGGATGCAGTGTCCCTGCAGTTGTGGCACTGCAGCCTGCTGTGTCCCTGAATGTGGATGCTGTGAACATGCAGTGGATGCAGTGATCCTGCAGTGATTTCAGTGTGCCAGCATTTCCTCATCAGCTGGAAGCAGTGTTGCAGCAGTGGCTGCAGTGCTGCCTTCTGTGTCGCTGAAGGTGAATGCAGTGCCCATGCAGTGGAGGCAGTGTAGCTAAAGGTTTATACAGTATGTTGTGACAGAGGATGCAGTGCGCAAGAAGGTGGATGCAGTGTCCCTGCAGTGGTTGCAGGGCCCCGGCATTGTGCTGGATGGTGGATGCAGCGGTCATGCAGTGGATGCAGTGTCTCACACGGGGATGCATTATGCATTGTCGGAGTGTACAGTGCCCATGAAGGTGGATGCGGTGAATCTGCAGTGGTTGTAGTGCCCTGTACAGTTTCCCAGAATGTGGATGCAGTGCCCATGCAATGCATGAAGTATCCCACATGGTGGATGCGTTATGCTGTGACGGAGGATGCAGTTACCACGAAGGTGGATGAAGTGAGCCTGCAGTGATTGCAGTGTGTTTGCAGTGCCCCTTCAGCTGGATTCAGTTTTGCGACAGTGGTTGCAGAGCCAACTGCAGTGTCCCAGAACGTGGATGCAGTCCCCATGCAGTGGATGAAGTGTCCCACAATGTGCATGAAGTATGTTGTGATGGAAGATGCAGTGCTCACTGAGGTGGATGTAGTGAGCCTGTGCTGAATGCAGTGAGCCTGCAGATCGAGTTCTGCTCTATGCAGTGTCTGTGCAGTGGTTGCAGTATCCAATGCATTGTCCGAGAAAGTGGATGCAGTGACCAGGCCTTGGATGCAGTGTCCCACAAGGTGCATGCAGTATGTTGTCATGGAGGATGCAGTGCCCATGAAGGTGAATGCAGTGATCCTGCAGTGGTTGCAGTACCCCCTGCAGTTTACCTGAATGTGGATGCAGTGCTCTTGCAGTGGATGCAATGTCCCTCAAGGTGGATGACTTATGATGTGTTGGAGGATTCAGTGATCATGAAGGAGGATGCAGTGATCCTGCAGTCATTGCAAAGAACGTGCAGTGCCACTTCAGCTGGCTCCAGTGTCCCTGCAGTGGTTTCAGTGCCCTGTATTGTGTCCCTGAGTGTGGATGCAGTGCCCATGCAGTGGATGCAGAGTACCCAAATTTGGCTGCTGTATGTTGTGACAGAGGATGCAGAGCCCTGGAGTTGGATGCAGTGAGCTGGCAGTGATTGCAGTACGTGTTCAGTGTCACTTCAGCAGGATGCAGTGCCCCTGCAGTGGTTGCAATGCCCCATGCATTGTCCTGGAATGTTGATGCAGTCCTCATGCAATGGATGCAGTGTCCCACAATGTGGAAGCATTGTGCTGTGTTGTAGTATGCAGTGCCGATGAACGTGAATGCAGTGATCCTACAGTGATGGCACTGCCTCTGCAGTGCGACTTCAGCTGGATGCAGAGTCCCTGCAGTGGTTGGAGTGCCTACTACATTCTCCGAGAATGTGGATGCAGTGCACAGGAATTGGATGTGGTGTCCCAAAAGGTGCATGCAGTATGTTGTAAGGAATGATGCAGTGCCCATGATGGTAGATGCAGTGATCCAGCAGCGGTTGCAGTGCACCCTGCTGTGTCCCTGAATGTGCATGCTGTGAACATGCAGTGGATGCAGTGATCCTTCAGTGATTGCAGTGCACCTGCAGTGCAACTTCAGCTGGATGCAGTGTTGCTGCACTGGTTGGAGTGCCCCTGCATTGCCCGAGAATGTGGATGCATGCCCAGGCAGTGGATGCAGTGTCCCACAAGGTTGATGCAGTATGTTATGATGGATGATGCAGATCTCTCGAAGGTAGATGCAGTGTTCCTGCAGTGCTTGCAGTGCCCTCCGCATTGTCCAGGAATGTGGATGCAGTACTCATGTAGTGGATGCAGTGTCCCACAAGGTGGATGCAGTATGTTGTGATGGAGGATGCAGGGCTCATGAAGGTGGATGGAGTGATGCTGCTGTGCTTGCAGTTACCCCTATAGTTCCCTGAATGTGGATGCAGTGCTCATGCTGTGTCTGCAGTGTGACTCACGGTGGATGCAGTATGTTGTGAAGCAGGATTCTGTGCCCATGAAGGACCATGCAGTGATCCTGTAGTCATTGCAGTGAACTTTCAGTGCCAGTTCATCTGGATGCAGTGTCCCTGCAGTAGTTGTAGTGCACCCTGCTGTGTCCGTGAATGTGTATGCTGCGAACATGCAGTGGATGCAGTGATCCTGCAGTGATTGCAGTGCACCTGCATTTCCACATCAGCTGGAGGCCATGTCCCTGCAGGGTTTGCAGTGCCATCTTCTGTGTCACTGAAGATGAATGCAGTGCCTACCCAGTGGAGGCAGTGTACTTAAAGGTTTATGCAGTATGTTGTGACGGAGGATGCAGTGCCCATGAAGGGGAATGCAGTGTCCCTCCTGTGGTTGCAGTGCCCCCGGCATTTTCCTGATATGTTGATGCAGTGCCTATGCAGTGGATGCAGTGAATCTCCAGTGATTGCAGTGAACCTGCAGTGCCCCTACAGCTGGAAGCAGTGTAGATGCAGTGGTTGCAGAGCCACCTGCCATGTCCGTGAATGTGGATGCTTTGCCCGTGCAGTGTCTGCAGTGTGAATCAAGGTGGATGCAGTATGTTGTGAAGTAGGATTCAGGGCCCATGGAGGATGATGCAGCAATCCTGCAGTCATTGCAGTGCACCTGTAGTGCCACTTCATCAGGATGCAGTGTCCCTGCAGTGGTTGCAGTGCACCCTGCTGTGTCCCTGATGTGGATGCTGTGAACATGCAGTGGATGCAGTGATCCTGCAGTGATTGCAGTGCGCCTGCATTTCCTCATCAGCAGGAGGCAGTGTTGCTGCAGTGGTTGCAGTGCCACCATCTGTGTCCCAGAAGGTGAATGCAGTGCCCATGCAGTGGAGTCAGTGTCCCTAAAGGTTTATGCATATGTTGTTATGGAGGATGCTGTGCGCATGAAGGTGGATGCATTGTCCCTGCCATGGTGGCAGGGTCCCCGGCATTGTGCTGGAATGTGGATGCAGGCGTCATGTGGTGGATGCGGTTTCTCACAAGGCAGATGCAGTATGTTTTGTCAGAGATTGCACTGCCAATTAAGGTGGATGTGGTGAACATCCCCTGGTTGCAGTGTCCCCTATAGTTTCCCTCAATGTGGATGCAGTGCCCATGCAGTGCATGCAGTGTCCTTCAAGGTGGATGTGTTATGCTGTGACGGAGGATGCAGTGGCCATGAAGGTGGATGCAGTGAGCCTGAAGTGATTGCAGTGCACTTGCAGTGCAACTTCAGCTGGATGCAGGACTGCTGCAGTGGATGCAGAGACCACTGCAGTGTCCCTAAACGTGGATGCAGTCCCCATGCAGTGGATGAAGTGTCCCACAATGTGTGTGCAGTATGTTTGACGGAGAATGCAGTGCCCATGGAGGTGGATGCAGTGATCCTACAGTTGTTGCAGTGCCCCCTGAAGTTGACCTGAATGTGGATGCAGTGCTCATGCAGTGGATGCAGTGTCCCTCATGGTGGATGCCTTATGATGTATTGGAGGATTCAGTGACAATGAATGATGATGCAATGATCCTGCAGTCATTGCAGTGAACTTGCAGTGCCACTTCAGCTGGCTGCAGTGTCCCTGCAAGTGGTTGTAGTGCCCCATCCTCTGTCCCTGAATGTGGATGCAGTGCCCATGCAGTGGATGCAGAGTACCAAAGGTTGGCTGCCATATGTTCTGTCAGAGGATGCAGAGCCCTGGAGTTGGATGCAGAGAGTCAGCAGTGATTGCAGTACGCCTTCAGTGCAACTTCAGCTGGATGCACTGTCCCTGCAGGGGTGGCAATGCCCCCTGCATTGTCCTGGATTGTGGATGCAGTGCTCATGCAGTGGATGCAGTGTCCCACAATGTGGAGGCTTTGTGGTGTGTTGTAGTATGCAGTGCCTATGCAGTGGATGCAGTGGGTCTTCAGTGATTGCAGTGCGCCTGCATTGCCACTTCAGCTGGATGCAGTGTAGCTGCAGTAGTTGCAGAGCCCCCTGGCATGTCCCTGAATGTGGGTGTTGTGCCCATGTAGTGTCTGCACTGTGACTCAAGGTGGATGCATTATGTTGTGAAGCAGGCTTCAGTGCCCATGAAGAATGATGCAGTGATCCTGCAGTCATTGCAGTGCACCTGCAGTGCCACTTCATCTGGATGCAGTGTCCCTGCAGTTGTGGCACTGCAGCCTGCTGTGTCCCTGAATGTGGATGCTGTGAACATGCAGTGGATGCAGTGATCCTGCAGTGATTTCAGTGTGCCAGCATTTCCTCATCAGCTGGAAGCAGTGTTGCAGCAGTGGCTGCAGTGCTGCCTTCTGTGTCGCTGAAGGTGAATGCAGTGCCCATGCAGTGGAGGCAGTGTAGCTAAAGGTTTATACAGTATGTTGTGACAGAGGATGCAGTGCGCAAGAAGGTGGATGCAGTGTCCCTGCAGTGGTTGCAGGGCCCCGGCATTGTGCTGGATGGTGGATGCAGCGGTCATGCAGTGGATGCAGTGTCTCACACGGGGATGCATTATGCATTGTCGGAGTGTACAGTGCCCATGAAGGTGGATGCGGTGAATCTGCAGTGGTTGTAGTGCCCTGTACAGTTTCCCAGAATGTGGATGCAGTGCCCATGCAATGCATGAAGTATCCCACATGGTGGATGCGTTATGCTGTGACGGAGGATGCAGTTACCACGAAGGTGGATGAAGTGAGCCTGCAGTGATTGCAGTGTGTTTGCAGTGCCCCTTCAGCTGGATTCAGTTTTGCGACAGTGGTTGCAGAGCCAACTGCAGTGTCCCAGAACGTGGATGCAGTCCCCATGCAGTGGATGAAGTGTCCCACAATGTGCATGAAGTATGTTGTGATGGAAGATGCAGTGCTCACTGAGGTGGATGTAGTGAGCCTGTGCTGAATGCAGTGAGCCTGCAGATCGAGTTCTGCTCTATGCAGTGTCTGTGCAGTGGTTGCAGTATCCAATGCATTGTCCGAGAAAGTGGATGCAGTGACCAGGCCTTGGATGCAGTGTCCCACAAGGTGCATGCAGTATGTTGTCATGGAGGATGCAGTGCCCATGAAGGTGAATGCAGTGATCCTGCAGTGGTTGCAGTACCCCCTGCAGTTTACCTGAATGTGGATGCAGTGCTCTTGCAGTGGATGCAATGTCCCTCAAGGTGGATGACTTATGATGTGTTGGAGGATTCAGTGATCATGAAGGAGGATGCAGTGATCCTGCAGTCATTGCAAAGAACGTGCAGTGCCACTTCAGCTGGCTCCAGTGTCCCTGCAGTGGTTTCAGTGCCCTGTATTGTGTCCCTGAGTGTGGATGCAGTGCCCATGCAGTGGATGCAGAGTACCCAAATTTGGCTGCTGTATGTTGTGACAGAGGATGCAGAGCCCTGGAGTTGGATGCAGTGAGCTGGCAGTGATTGCAGTACGTGTTCAGTGTCACTTCAGCAGGATGCAGTGCCCCTGCAGTGGTTGCAATGCCCCATGCATTGTCCTGGAATGTTGATGCAGTCCTCATGCAATGGATGCAGTGTCCCACAATGTGGAAGCATTGTGCTGTGTTGTAGTATGCAGTGCCGATGAACGTGAATGCAGTGATCCTACAGTGATGGCACTGCCTCTGCAGTGCGACTTCAGCTGGATGCAGAGTCCCTGCAGTGGTTGGAGTGCCTACTACATTCTCCGAGAATGTGGATGCAGTGCACAGGAATTGGATGTGGTGTCCCAAAAGGTGCATGCAGTATGTTGTAAGGAATGATGCAGTGCCCATGATGGTAGATGCAGTGATCCAGCAGCGGTTGCAGTGCACCCTGCTGTGTCCCTGAATGTGCATGCTGTGAACATGCAGTGGATGCAGTGATCCTTCAGTGATTGCAGTGCACCTGCAGTGCAACTTCAGCTGGATGCAGTGTTGCTGCACTGGTTGGAGTGCCCCTGCATTGCCCGAGAATGTGGATGCATGCCCAGGCAGTGGATGCAGTGTCCCACAAGGTTGATGCAGTATGTTATGATGGATGATGCAGATCTCTCGAAGGTAGATGCAGTGTTCCTGCAGTGCTTGCAGTGCCCTCCGCATTGTCCAGGAATGTGGATGCAGTACTCATGTAGTGGATGCAGTGTCCCACAAGGTGGATGCAGTATGTTGTGATGGAGGATGCAGGGCTCATGAAGGTGGATGGAGTGATGCTGCTGTGCTTGCAGTTACCCCTATAGTTCCCTGAATGTGGATGCAGTGCTCATGCTGTGTCTGCAGTGTGACTCACGGTGGATGCAGTATGTTGTGAAGCAGGATTCTGTGCCCATGAAGGACCATGCAGTGATCCTGTAGTCATTGCAGTGAACTTTCAGTGCCAGTTCATCTGGATGCAGTGTCCCTGCAGTAGTTGTAGTGCACCCTGCTGTGTCCGTGAATGTGTATGCTGCGAACATGCAGTGGATGCAGTGATCCTGCAGTGATTGCAGTGCACCTGCATTTCCACATCAGCTGGAGGCCATGTCCCTGCAGGGTTTGCAGTGCCATCTTCTGTGTCACTGAAGATGAATGCAGTGCCTACCCAGTGGAGGCAGTGTACTTAAAGGTTTATGCAGTATGTTGTGACGGAGGATGCAGTGCCCATGAAGGGGAATGCAGTGTCCCTCCTGTGGTTGCAGTGCCCCCGGCATTTTCCTGATATGTTGATGCAGTGCCTATGCAGTGGATGCAGTGAATCTCCAGTGATTGCAGTGAACCTGCAGTGCCCCTACAGCTGGAAGCAGTGTAGATGCAGTGGTTGCAGAGCCACCTGCCATGTCCGTGAATGTGGATGCTTTGCCCGTGCAGTGTCTGCAGTGTGAATCAAGGTGGATGCAGTATGTTGTGAAGTAGGATTCAGGGCCCATGGAGGATGATGCAGCAATCCTGCAGTCATTGCAGTGCACCTGTAGTGCCACTTCATCAGGATGCAGTGTCCCTGCAGTGGTTGCAGTGCACCCTGCTGTGTCCCTGATGTGGATGCTGTGAACATGCAGTGGATGCAGTGATCCTGCAGTGATTGCAGTGCGCCTGCATTTCCTCATCAGCAGGAGGCAGTGTTGCTGCAGTGGTTGCAGTGCCACCATCTGTGTCCCAGAAGGTGAATGCAGTGCCCATGCAGTGGAGTCAGTGTCCCTAAAGGTTTATGCATATGTTGTTATGGAGGATGCTGTGCGCATGAAGGTGGATGCATTGTCCCTGCCATGGTGGCAGGGTCCCCGGCATTGTGCTGGAATGTGGATGCAGGCGTCATGTGGTGGATGCGGTTTCTCACAAGGCAGATGCAGTATGTTTTGTCAGAGATTGCACTGCCAATTAAGGTGGATGTGGTGAACATCCCCTGGTTGCAGTGTCCCCTATAGTTTCCCTCAATGTGGATGCAGTGCCCATGCAGTGCATGCAGTGTCCTTCAAGGTGGATGTGTTATGCTGTGACGGAGGATGCAGTGGCCATGAAGGTGGATGCAGTGAGCCTGAAGTGATTGCAGTGCACTTGCAGTGCAACTTCAGCTGGATGCAGGACTGCTGCAGTGGATGCAGAGACCACTGCAGTGTCCCTAAACGTGGATGCAGTCCCCATGCAGTGGATGAAGTGTCCCACAATGTGTGTGCAGTATGTTTGACGGAGAATGCAGTGCCCATGGAGGTGGATGCAGTGATCCTACAGTTGTTGCAGTGCCCCCTGAAGTTGACCTGAATGTGGATGCAGTGCTCATGCAGTGGATGCAGTGTCCCTCATGGTGGATGCCTTATGATGTATTGGAGGATTCAGTGACAATGAATGATGATGCAATGATCCTGCAGTCATTGCAGTGAACTTGCAGTGCCACTTCAGCTGGCTGCAGTGTCCCTGCAAGTGGTTGTAGTGCCCCATCCTCTGTCCCTGAATGTGGATGCAGTGCCCATGCAGTGGATGCAGAGTACCAAAGGTTGGCTGCCATATGTTCTGTCAGAGGATGCAGAGCCCTGGAGTTGGATGCAGAGAGTCAGCAGTGATTGCAGTACGCCTTCAGTGCAACTTCAGCTGGATGCACTGTCCCTGCAGGGGTGGCAATGCCCCCTGCATTGTCCTGGATTGTGGATGCAGTGCTCATGCAGTGGATGCAGTGTCCCACAATGTGGAGGCTTTGTGGTGTGTTGTAGTATGCAGTGCCTATGCAGTGGATGCAGTGGGTCTTCAGTGATTGCAGTGCGCCTGCATTGCCACTTCAGCTGGATGCAGTGTAGCTGCAGTAGTTGCAGAGCCCCCTGGCATGTCCCTGAATGTGGGTGTTGTGCCCATGTAGTGTCTGCACTGTGACTCAAGGTGGATGCATTATGTTGTGAAGCAGGCTTCAGTGCCCATGAAGAATGATGCAGTGATCCTGCAGTCATTGCAGTGCACCTGCAGTGCCACTTCATCTGGATGCAGTGTCCCTGCAGTTGTGGCACTGCAGCCTGCTGTGTCCCTGAATGTGGATGCTGTGAACATGCAGTGGATGCAGTGATCCTGCAGTGATTTCAGTGTGCCAGCATTTCCTCATCAGCTGGAAGCAGTGTTGCAGCAGTGGCTGCAGTGCTGCCTTCTGTGTCGCTGAAGGTGAATGCAGTGCCCATGCAGTGGAGGCAGTGTAGCTAAAGGTTTATACAGTATGTTGTGACAGAGGATGCAGTGCGCAAGAAGGTGGATGCAGTGTCCCTGCAGTGGTTGCAGGGCCCCGGCATTGTGCTGGATGGTGGATGCAGCGGTCATGCAGTGGATGCAGTGTCTCACACGGGGATGCATTATGCATTGTCGGAGTGTACAGTGCCCATGAAGGTGGATGCGGTGAATCTGCAGTGGTTGTAGTGCCCTGTACAGTTTCCCAGAATGTGGATGCAGTGCCCATGCAATGCATGAAGTATCCCACATGGTGGATGCGTTATGCTGTGACGGAGGATGCAGTTACCACGAAGGTGGATGAAGTGAGCCTGCAGTGATTGCAGTGTGTTTGCAGTGCCCCTTCAGCTGGATTCAGTTTTGCGACAGTGGTTGCAGAGCCAACTGCAGTGTCCCAGAACGTGGATGCAGTCCCCATGCAGTGGATGAAGTGTCCCACAATGTGCATGAAGTATGTTGTGATGGAAGATGCAGTGCTCACTGAGGTGGATGTAGTGAGCCTGTGCTGAATGCAGTGAGCCTGCAGATCGAGTTCTGCTCTATGCAGTGTCTGTGCAGTGGTTGCAGTATCCAATGCATTGTCCGAGAAAGTGGATGCAGTGACCAGGCCTTGGATGCAGTGTCCCACAAGGTGCATGCAGTATGTTGTCATGGAGGATGCAGTGCCCATGAAGGTGAATGCAGTGATCCTGCAGTGGTTGCAGTACCCCCTGCAGTTTACCTGAATGTGGATGCAGTGCTCTTGCAGTGGATGCAATGTCCCTCAAGGTGGATGACTTATGATGTGTTGGAGGATTCAGTGATCATGAAGGAGGATGCAGTGATCCTGCAGTCATTGCAAAGAACGTGCAGTGCCACTTCAGCTGGCTCCAGTGTCCCTGCAGTGGTTTCAGTGCCCTGTATTGTGTCCCTGAGTGTGGATGCAGTGCCCATGCAGTGGATGCAGAGTACCCAAATTTGGCTGCTGTATGTTGTGACAGAGGATGCAGAGCCCTGGAGTTGGATGCAGTGAGCTGGCAGTGATTGCAGTACGTGTTCAGTGTCACTTCAGCAGGATGCAGTGCCCCTGCAGTGGTTGCAATGCCCCATGCATTGTCCTGGAATGTTGATGCAGTCCTCATGCAATGGATGCAGTGTCCCACAATGTGGAAGCATTGTGCTGTGTTGTAGTATGCAGTGCCGATGAACGTGAATGCAGTGATCCTACAGTGATGGCACTGCCTCTGCAGTGCGACTTCAGCTGGATGCAGAGTCCCTGCAGTGGTTGGAGTGCCTACTACATTCTCCGAGAATGTGGATGCAGTGCACAGGAATTGGATGTGGTGTCCCAAAAGGTGCATGCAGTATGTTGTAAGGAATGATGCAGTGCCCATGATGGTAGATGCAGTGATCCAGCAGCGGTTGCAGTGCACCCTGCTGTGTCCCTGAATGTGCATGCTGTGAACATGCAGTGGATGCAGTGATCCTGCAGTGATTGCAGTGTTTGCCTTTCCACATCAGCTGGAAGCAGTGTCCCTGCAGGGGTTGCAGTGCCGCCTTCTGTGTCGCTGAATGTGAATGCAGTGCCCATGCAGTGGATGCAGTGTGCCACAATTGCATGCAGTATGTTGTGAGGAAGGATGAGGTGCCCATGAAGGTGTATGTAGTGTCCCACCAGTGGTTGCATTGCCCCTGGCAATGTCCTGAAATGTTGATGCAGTGCCAATGCAGTGGATGCAGCGAATCTTCAGTGATTGCAGTGCACCTTCAATGTCACTTCAGCTGGATGCAGTGTAGCTGCAGTGGTTGAAAAGCCCCCTGCCATGTCCCTGAATGTGGATGCTGTGCACATGCAGTGTCTGCCATGTGACTCAAGGTGGATGCAGTATGTTGTGAAGCAGGCTTCAGTGCCCATGAAGGATGATGCAGTGATCCTGCCGTCATTGCAGTGCACCTGCAGTGCCACTTCATCTGGATGCAGTGTGCCTGCAGTGGTTGCAGTGCACCCTGCTGTGTCCCTGAATTTGGATGCTGTGAATATGCAGTGGATGCAGTGATCCTGTAGTGATTGCAGTGTGCTTGCATTTCCTCATCAGCTGGAAGCAGTGTTTCTGCAGTTTTTGCAGTGTCACCTTCTGTGTCCCTGAAGGTGAATACAGTGCCCATGCCATGAAGGCAGTGTCCCTAAAGGTTCATGGAGTATGTTGTGACAGAGGATGCAGTGTGCATGAAGGAGGAGGCCGTCTCCCTGCAGTGGTTGCAGGGCCCCCGGCATTGGGCTGGAATGTCGATGCAGGGGTCATGCAGTGGATGCAGTGTCTCACAGGGCGGATGCAGTATGTTTTGTCAGAGGATGCAGTGCCCAGGAAGTTGGATGTGGTGAACCTGCAGTGGTTGCACTGCTCCCTGCAGTTTACCTGAATGTTGATGCAGTGCCCATGAAGTGTATGCAGTGTCCCACAAGGTGGATGTGGTATGTTGTGACAGAGGATTCAGTGCCCACGAGTTGGATGCAGTGAGCCTAAAGTGATTGCAGTGCACTTGCAGTGCCACTTCAGCTGGATGCAGTGTTGCTGCAGTGGTTGAAGAGCCAACTGCAGTGTCCCTGAACATGGAAGCAGTCCCCATGCAGTCGATGAGGTGTCCCACAATGTGCACGCAGTCTGTTGTGACAGAGGATGCAGTGCCCATGAAGGTGGATGCAGTGATCCTGCAGTGGTTACAGTGCCCCCTGCAGTTTACCTGAATGTGGATGCAATGCTCATGCAGTGGATGCAGTGTCCCTCAAGTTGGATGCATTATGATGATTTGGGGGATTCAGTGATCATGAAGGAGGGTGCAGAGACCCTGCAGTCATTGCAGTGAACTTGAAGTGCCACTTCAGCTGGCTGCAGTGTCCCTGCAGTGGTTGCAATGCCCCCTGCATTGTCCTGGAATGTGGATGCAGTGCCCATGCCGTGGATGCAGTGTCCCAAAATGTGGAGGCATTGTGGTGTGTTGTAGTATGTAGTGCCGATGAAGGCGAATGCAGTGATCCTGCAGTGATCACATTGCGCCTGCAGTGCCAGTTCAGGGGATGCAGTGTTGCTGCAGGGGTTTCAGTGCCCCCTGCATTGTACGGAAATGTGGATGCAGTGCCCAGGCAGTGGATGCAGTGTCCCACAAGGTGCATGCAGTATGTTATGACGGATGATGCAGTTCTCATGAAGGTGGATGCCGTGTCCTTGCAGTGCTTGCTGTGCCCCCCGCATTGTCTGGGAATGTGGATGCAGTGGATGCAGTGTCCCACCACTTGGATGCAGTATGATGTGATGGAAGATGCAGGGCCCATGAAGGTGGATGCAGTGATGATGGAGTGGTTGCAGTGTCCCCTACAGTTCCCTGAATGTGGATGCAGTGCCCATGCAGTAGTTGCAGTGTCTCACAAGGTGGATGTCGTCTGTTGTCATGAAAGATGCAATGCTCACTGAGGTGGATGCAGGGATCCTGTGCTGAATGCAGTGTGCTTGCAGTGTGACTTCAGCTGTATGCAGTGGTTGCAGTGCACACTGCATTGTCTGAGATCGTGCATGCTGTGCCCAGGCATTGGATGCAGTGTCCCACAAGGTGCATGCAGTAGGTTGTGACGGAGGATGCAATGCCCATGAAGGTGGATGCAGTAATCCGGCAGTGGTTGCAGTGCATCCTGCTGTGTCCCTGAATGTGCATGCTCTGAACATGCAGTGGATGCAGTGATCCTGCAGTGATTGCAGTGTGCCTGCATTTCCACATCAGCTGGAAGCAGTGTCCCTGCAGGGGCTGTAGTGCTGCCTTTTGTGTCACTGAAGGTGAATCAGTGCCCATGCAGTGGATGAATTGTACCTAAAGGTTTATGCAGTATATTGTGATGCAGGATGCAGTGCCCATGAAGGGGGCTGCAGTGTCCCTGCGCTGGTTGCAGTGCCCCTGGCACTGTCCTGTAATGTTGATGCAGTGCCTATGCAGTGGAGGCAGTGATTCTTCAGTGATTGCCGTGCACCTGCAGTGCCACTTCAGCTGGCTGTAGTGTGCCTGCAGTGGATGCAGGGCCCCCATCTGTCTCTCTGAATATGAATGCAGTGCCCATGCAGTGGATGCAGAGTACCAAAAGCTGGATGTGGTATGTTGTGAGAGAGGATGCAGTGTGCTGAAGGAGCATGCAGTGTTCCTGCACTGGTTGTCGTGCCCCCTTCTGTGTCCACGATTGTGGATGCAGTGCCAATGCAGTGGATGCAGTGTCGGAAAAGTTGTATGCAGTATGTTGTGACATATGATGCAATGCCAATGAAGGCGGATGCAGTGATCCTTCAGTGGTTTCCGTGTACACTGCATGTCCCTGAATGTGGATGCAGTGAACAAGCAGTGGATGCACTGAACATTCAGTGATTGCAGTGCCCATGCCATGCCACTTCAGCTGAATGCAGTGCTGCTGCAGTGGTTTCAGAGCCCACTGCAGTGTCTCTGAATATCTTTGCAGAGCCCATGCAGCTTCTGAAGTGTGACCAAAGGTTGATGCAATATGTTGTGTAGTACGATGCAGTACCCAAGAAGGAAGATGCAGTGATCCTGCATTCATTGCAGAGCACCTGCAGTGTCAATTCATCTGGATGCAGTGTCCCTGAATGCGGATTCAGTGCTCATGCTGTGATGATGTATGTTGTCATGGAGGATGCAGTGCCCATGAAGGGAGATGCAGTAATCTTGCAGTCATTGCAGTGCACCTGCAGTGCCACTTCATCTGGATGCAGTGTCCCTGCAGTGGTTGAAGGGCACCCTGCTGTGTCCCTGAATGTAAAACCTGTGAACATGCATTGGATGCAGTGATCCTGCAGTAATTGCAGTGCGCCTGCATTTCCTCATCAGCTGGAAGCAGTGTTGCTGCAGTGGTTGCAGTACCGCCTTCTGTGTCACTGAAGGTGAATGCAGTGTCCATGCAGTGGAGGCAGTGTACCTAAATGTTTATACAGTATGTTGTGAGGGAGGATGCAGTGCCCCAGAAGGTGGATGCTGTGTCCCTGCTGTGGTTGCAGTGCCCCCAGCATTTTCCTGGAATGTGGATGCAGGGGAAATGCAGTGGATGCAGTATTTCACAAGAGGGATGCAGTATGTTTTGTTGCAGGATGAAGTGCCAATGAAGGTGAATACGGTCAACCTGCAGTGGTTGTGGTGCCCCCTACAGTTTACCAGAATGTGGATGCAGTGCCCATGCAGTGCATTCAGTGTCCCTCAAGGTGGATACGGTATGTTTTGTCAGAGGATGCAGTGTCCATGAAGGTGGATGCGGTGAACCTGCAGTGGTTGCAGTGCCCCATACAGTTTCCCTGAATGCGCATGCAGTGCCCATGCAGTGCATGCAGTGTCCCACAAGGTGGATGCAGTATGTTGTGACGGAGGATGCAGTGCCCACGAAGGTGGGTGCAGTGAGCCAGACGTGATTGCAGTGCGCTTGTAGTGACACTTCAGCTGGATGCAGTGTTGCCACAGTGGTTGCACAGGCAACTGCAGTTTCCCTAAACATGGATGCAGTCCACATGCACTAGATGCAGTGTCCCACAATGTGCATGCAGTATGTTGTGACGGAGGGTGCAGTGCCCATGCAGGTGGAAGCAGTGATCATGCAGTGGTTGCAGTGCCCCGTGCAGTTTACCTGAATGTGGATGCTGTGAACATGCAGTGGATGCAGTGTTCCTGCAGTGATTGTAGTGCACCTGCATTTGCTCATCAGCTAGAAGCAGTGTTGCTGCAGTGGTTGCAGTGTCACCTTCTGTGTCTCTAAAGGTGAATTTAGTGCCCATGCAGGGGAGGCAGTGTCCTGAAAGGTTTATGCAGTGTGTTGTGACGGAGGATGCAGTGCACATGAAGGCAGTTGCAGTGTCACTGCAGTGGTTGCCATGCCCCAGGCATTGTGCTGGAATGTGGATGCAGGGGTCAAGCAGTGGATGCAGTGTCCCACAATGTGGATGCAGTATGCTGTGACGGAAGATGCAGTGCCCACGAAGGTGGATACAGTGAGCCTGAAGTTATTGCAGTGCTCCCTGCAGTTTACCTGAATGTGAATGCAATGCTCATGCAGTGGATGCAGTGTCTCTCAAGGTGGATGACTTATGATGTGTTGGATGTGTCAGTGATCATGAAGGAGGATGCAGTGATCCTGCACTCATTGCAGTGATCTTGCAGTGCCACTTCAGCTGGCTGCAGTGTCCCTGCAGTGGTTGCAGTGCCCGGCCCTGTGCCCATGAGTGAGGTTGCAGTGCCCATGCAGTGGATGCAGAGTACCAAAAGTTGGCTGTCGTATGTTGTGTCTGAGGAGGCAGAGCCCTGGCATTGGATGCAGAGAGCCGACAGTGAGTGTAGTACGCCTTCACTGCCACTTCAGCTGTATGCAGTGTCCGGGAGTGGTTGTAATGCCCCCAGCATTATCCTGGAACGTGGATGCAGTGCTCATGCAGTGGACGCAGTGTCCCACAATGAGGAGGAATTGTAGTGTGTTGTAGGAGGCAGTGCCGATGAAGGTGAATGCAGTGATCCTGCAGTGATGGCGGTGCACCTGCAGGGCCACTTCAGCTGGATGCAGTGTAGCTGCAGTGGTTCAGACCCCCTGCCATGTCCCTGAATGTGGAAGCTGTGCCGATGCAGTGTCTGCAGTGTGACTCAAGGTGGATGCAGTATGTTTTGAAGTAGGATTCAGTGCCCATGAAGGATGATGCCGTAATCTTGCAGTCATTGCAGTGCACCTGCAGTGCCACTTCATCTTGATGCAGTGTCCCTGCAGGGGTTGCAGTGCAGCCTGCTGTGTCCCTGAATGTGTATGCTGTGAACATGCAGTGTATGCAGTGATCCTGCAGTGATTGCAGTGTGGCTACATTCCCTCATCAGTTGGTAGCAGAGTTGCAGCAGTGGTTGCAGTGCTGCCTTCTGTGTCGCTGAAGGTGAATGCAGTGCCCATGCAGTGGAGGGAGTCTCCCTAAAGGTTTAAGCAGTATGTTGTGATGGAGGATGCAGTGCACATGAAGGCAGATGCAGTGTTCCTGCAGTGGTTGGAAGGCCCGCGGCATCGTGCTGGAATATGAATGCAGGGGTCACGCAGTGGATGCAGTGTCTCACAAGGCAGATGCAGTATGTTTTGTCAGAGGATGCAGTGCCAATTAAGCTGGATGCGGCGAACCTGCAGTGATTGCAGTAGACCCTACAGTTCCCTGAATGTGGATGCAGTGCCCATGCAGTAGTTGCAGTGTACCACCAGGTGGATGCGGTATACTGTGATGAAGGATGCAGTGCCCACCAAGGTGGATGCAGTGAGTCTCAAGTGATTGCAGTGTGCTTGCAGTGCCACTTCAGCTGGATGATGTGTTGCTGCAGTGGTTGCAGTGCCAACTGAAGTGTCCCTGAACGTAGATGCAGCACCCATGCAGTGGATGCAGTGTCCCACAATGTGCATGCAGTATGTTGTGATGTAGGATGCAGTGCCCATGAAGGTGGATTCCATGATCCTGCAATGGTTGCAGTGCAACCTGCTGTTTACCTGAATGTGCATGCAGTGCTCATGCAGTGGATGCAGTGTCCCTCAAGGTGGATGCCTTATGATGTGTTGGAAGATTCAGTGTTCATGAAGGAGGATTCAGTGATCCTGCAGTCATTGCAGTGCACCTGCAGTCTCCCTTCATCTGGATGCAGTTTCCCTGCAGTGGTTGCAGTGCACCCTGCTGTGTCCCTGAATTTGGATGCTGTGAAGATGCAGTGTATGCAGTGATCCTGCAGTCATTGAAGTGCCCCTGCATTTCCTCATCAGCTGGAAGCAGTGTTGATGCAGTGGTTTCAGTGCCACCTTCTGTGTCCCTGAAGGTGAATGCAGTGCCCATGCAGTGTAGGCAGTGTCCATAAAGGTTTATGCAGTATGTTGTGATGGAGGATGCAGTGCACAGGAAGGTGGATGCAGTGTCCCTGCATTGGTTGCAGTGCCCCCAGCATTGTGCTGCAATGTGGATGCAGGTGTCAAGCAGTGGATGCAGTGTCCCCCAACAGGGGTGCTGTATGCTGTGATGGAGGATGCAGTGCCCAGGAAGATGGATGCAGTGAGCCTGAATTGATTGCAGTGTTCTTGCAGTGCCACTTCAGCTGGCTGCAGTGTTCCTGCAGTGGTTGCAGTGCCCCATACTGTGCCCCTAAGTTGGATGCGGTGCCCATGCAATGGATGATGTGACCCACAATGTGCATGCAGTATGTTGTGATGGAGGATGCAGTGCCCATTAAGGTTAATGCAGTGAGCCAGCAATGATTGCAGTACACCTTCAGTGCCACTTCAGCTGGATGCAGTGTCCCTGCAGTGGTTGCAATGCCCCCTACATTGTCCTGGAATGTGGATGCAGTGCTCAGGGTGTGGATCCAGTGTCCTACAATGTGGAGGCATTGTGGTTTGTTCTAGGATGCAGTGCCGATGAAGGTGAATGCAGTGATCCTGCAGAGATGCCGGTGTGCCAGCAGTGCCATTTCAGCTGGATGCAGTTTTGCAGGGATGGTTGCAGTGCCCACTGCATTGTCTGGGCGTGTGGATCAGTGCCCAGGTAGTGGATGCAGTGTCCCACAAGGTGGATGCACTATGTTATTATGGATGATGCAGTTCTCATGAAGGTGGATGCAGTGTCCTTGCAGTGCGTGCAGTGCCAACCACATTGTCAGGGAATGTGGATGCAGTAGTCATGCAGTGGATGCAGTTTCCCACAAGATGGATGCAGTATGTTGTGATGGAGGAGGCAGGTCCCATAAAGGTGGATGCAGTGATGCTGCAGTGGTTGCAGTGCCCCCTACTGTTCCCTGAATGTGGATGTAGAGCCCATGCAGTAGTTGCAGTGTCCCACAATGTGGATGTCGTATGTTGTGATGGAAGATACAGTGCCCACGAAGTGGATTCAGTGAGCCTGTGCTGAATGCATTGTTCCTGCAGTGCGACTTCAGCTGTGTGCAGTGTCCCTGCAGTGGTTGCAGTGCTGATTGCATTGTGCAATAACGTGGATGCAGTGCCCAGGCTTGGATCCAGTTTACCACAATGTGCATGCAGTATGTTGTGACGGAGGATGCAGTGCCCATGAGGATGGATGCAGTGATCCACCAGCGGTTGCAGTGCACTCTGCTGTGTCCCTGAATGTGCATACTCTGAACATGCAGTGGATGCAGTGATCATGCAGTGATTGCATTGCACCTGCATTTCCACATCAGCTGGAGGCAGTGTCCCTGCAGGGGTTGCAGTGCAGCCTTCTGTGTTGCTGAAGGTGAATGCAGTGCCCATGCAGTGCATGCAGTGTATCTAAAGGTTTATGCAGTATGTTGTGATGGAGGATGCAGTGCCAACGAAGGGGCCTGCAGTGTCCCTCCAGGGGTTGCAGTGCCCCCGGGATTGTCTTGAAATGTTGATGCAGTGCCTATGCAGTGGATGCAGTGAATCTTCAGTTATTGCAGTGAGCCTGCAGTTCAACTAAGCTGGATGCAGTGTCCCTGCAGGGGTTGCAGTGCACCCTGCTGGGTCCGTGAATGTGGATGCTGTGAACATGCAGTGGATGCAGTTATCCTGCAGTGATTGCAGTGCGCCTGCATTTCCTCATCAGCTGGAAGCAGTGTTGCTGCAGTGGTTGCAGTGCTGCCTTCTGTGTCCCAGAAGGTGAATGCAGTGCCCATGCAGTGTAGGCAGTCCCTAAAGTTTTATGCAGGATGTTGTGATGAAGGATGCAGTGCTCATTAAGGCGGATGCAGTGTCCCTGCAGTGGTTGAACTGCCCCAGGCATTGATCTGGAATATGGATGCAGGGGTCATGCAGTGGATGCAGTGTCTCAAAAGGCGGATGCAGTATATGTTTTCGGAGGATGCAGAGCCCATGAACGTGGATGCTGTGAACCTGCAGTGGTTGCAGTGCCACCTACAGTTTCCCTGAATGAGGATGCAGTGCCCATGCAGCGCATGCCGTGTCCCACACTGTGGATGTGGTATGCTGTGACGGAGGATGCAGCGCCCACGAAGTTGGTTGCAGTTTGACTGAAGTGATTGCAGTGAGCTTGCAGTACCACTTCAGCTGCATGCAGTGCTGCTGCAGTGGTTGCAGAGCCAACTGCAGTGTCCCTGAACATGGATGAGTCCCCATGCAATGGATGCAGTGTCCAACAATGTGCATGCAGTATGTTGTGACGGAGGATGCATTCCCCATGAAGGTGGATGCAGTGATCCTACAGTGGTTGCTGTGCCCGCTGCAGTTTACCTGAATGTGGATGCAGTGCTCATGCAGTGGATGCAGTGTCCCTCATGGTGGCTGCCTTATGATGTGTTGGAGGATTCAGTGATCATGAAGGAGGATGCAGTGATTCTACAGTCATTGCAGTGAACTTGCAGTGCCATTTCAGCTGGCTGCAGTGTCCCTGCAGTGGTTGCATGGCCCCTGGCATTGAGCTGGAATGTGGATGCAGGGTTCATGCAGTGGATGCATGTCTCACAAGGCGTATGCAGTAGGTTTTGTTGGAGGCTGCAGTGCCCATGAAGTTGGATGTGGTGAACCTGCTGTGGTTGCAGTGCCCCCTACAGTTTACCTGAATGTGGATACAGTGCCCATGCGGTGCATGCATTGGCAAGCAAGGTGGATGCGATATGCTGTGACGGAGGATGCAGTGCCCACGAAGTTGGATGCAGTGAGCCTTAAGTCATTACAGTGCACATGCAATGCCACTTCAGCTGGATGCAGTGTTGCTGCATTGGTTACAGAGCCAACTGCAGTGTCCCTGAACGTGGATTCTGTCCTCATGCAGTGGATGCAGTGTCCCACAATGTGCATGCAGTATGTTTGATGGAGGTTGCAGTGCCTTCGGGGGTGGGTGCAGTGAGCCTGTGCTGAATGCAGTGTGCCTGCAGTGCGACTTCAGCTTTATGCGGTGTCCCTGCTGTGGTTGCAGTGCCCACTGCATTGCCTGAGAACGTGGATGCAGTGCTCAGTCTCTGGATGCAGTTTCCCACAATGTGCAAGCAGTATGTTATGATGGAAGATGCAGTGTCCATGAGGGTGGATGCAGTGATCCAGCAGTGGTTATAGGGCACCCTGCTATGTCCCTGAATGTGCATCCTCTGAACATGCAGTGGATGCAGTGATCCTGCAGTGATTGCAGTGCGCCTGCATTTCCACATCAGCTGGATGCAGTGTCCCTGCAGGGGTTGCATTTGCACCTTCTGTGTCACTGAAGGTGAATCCAGTGCCCATGCAGTGGATGCAATGTACCTAAATGTTTATGCAGTATGTTGTGATGGAGGATTCAGTGCGCATGAAGGCAGAGGCAGTGTCCCTGCAGTCGTTGCAGTGCCCCTTAATATGGATGCAGTGTCCATGCAGTGCATGCAGTGTCCCACTAGGTGGATGTGGTATGCTGTGACGGAGGTTGCAGTGCCCATGAAGGTGGATGCAGTGAGCCTGAATTGATTGCAGTGCGCTTGCAGTGCCACTTCAGCTGGATGCAGTATTGCTGCAGTGGTTTCAGAGCAAACTGCAGTGTCCCTGAACGTGGATGAAGTCCCCATGCAGTGGATGCAGTGTCCAAAAATGTGCATGCAGTATCTTGTGATGGAGGATGCAGGGCCCATGAATGTGGATGCAGTGATCCATCAGTGGTTGCAATGCCCCTGCAGTTTACATGAATGTGCAGGCAGTGCTCATGCAGTGGATGGAGTGTCCCTCAGGGTGGATGCCTTATGATGTGTTGGAGGATTCAGTGATCATGAACAAGGATGAAATGATCCTGCAGTCATTGCAGCGCACTTGAAGTGCCACTTCAGCTGGATGCAGTGTCACTGCAGTGGCTGCAGTGCCCCGTCCTGTTTCCCTGAGTGTGTTTCCAGTGCCCAGACAGTGGATGCATAGTATCAAAAGTGGGCTGTCGTATGTTGTGACAGAGGATGCAGAGCCCTGGAGTTAGATGCAGAGAGCCGGCAGTGAGTGCAGTACACCTTCAGTGCCACTTCAGCTGGATGCAGTGTCCCTGCAGTGGTTGCAATGACCCCTGCATTGTCCTGGAATGTGGATGCAGTGCCCATGCTGTGAATGCAGTGATCCACAATGTGGAGGCATTGTGGTGTGTTGTAGTATGCAGTGCCTATGCAGTCGATGCAGTGAATCTTCAGTGATTGCAGTGCACCTGCATTGCCACTTCAGCTGGATGCAGTGTAGCTCCAGTGGTTGTAGAGGCCCCTGCCATGTCCCTGAATTTGGATGCTGTGCCGATGTTGTGTCTGCAGTGTGACTCAAGGTGGATGCAGTAGGTGGTGAAGTATGATTCAGTGCCCATGAAGGACGATGCAGTGATCCTGCATTCATTGCAGTGCACCTGCAGTGCCACTTCACCTGGATGCAGTGTCCCTGCAGTGGTTGATGTGCCACCTCCTGTGTCCCTGAATGTGGATGCTGTGAACCCGCAGTGGATGCAGTGATCCTGCAGTGATTGCAGTGTGCCTGCATTTCCTCATCAACTGCAAGCAGTGTTGCTGCAGTGGTCGCAGTGCCGCCATCTGTTTCCCTGAAGGTGAATCCAGTGCCCATGCAGTGGAGGCAGTTTACCTAAAGGTTTATGCAGTATTTTGTGACGGAGGAGGCAGTGCGCATGAAGGCAGAGGCAGTGTCCCACCAGTGGTTGCATGGCACCCGGCATTGTGCTGGAATGTGGATGCAGGTGTCATGCAGTGGATGCAGTGTCTCACAAGGCAGATGCAGTATGTTTTGTCGGAGGATGCAGTGCCCATAAAGTTGGGTGTGGTGAACCTGCAGTGGTTGCAGTGCCCCCTACAGTTTCCCTGAATGTGGATGCAGTGCCCATGTAGCAGCTGCAGTGCCCCACACGGTGGATGTCGTATGTTGTTATGGAAGATGCAGTGCCAACGGAGGTGGATGCAGTGAGCGTGTGCTGAATGCAGTTCACCTGTAGTGCAACTTCAGCTGTATGCAGTGATCCTGCAGTGGTTGCAGTGCAGACTGCATTCTAAGAGAATGTGGATGCAGTGCCCAGGCATTGGATGCAGTGTACCAAAAGTTAGATGCAGTATGTGGTGACGGAGGATGCAGTGCCCATGAGTGTGTTTGCAGTGATCCGGCACCAGTTGCAGTGCACCATTCTGTGTCCCTGACTATGCATGCTCTGAACATGCAGAGGACGCAGTGATCCTGCAGTGATTGCAGTGCACCTGATTTTCCACATCAGCTGGAAGCAGTGTCCCTGAAAGTGTTGCAGTGCCACCTTCTGTGTCGCTGAAGGTGAATGCAGTGCCCATGCAGTGGATGCAGTGTACCTAAAGGTTTATGCTGTATGTTGTGACGGAGGATGCAGTGCCCATGAAGGAGGATGCAGTGTTCCACCAGTGGTTGCAGTGCCCCTGGCATTGTCCTCAAATGTTGATGGAGTGCCTATACAGTGGATGCAGTGAATCTTCAGTGATTGCAGTGCACCTGCAGTGCCACTTCAGCTGGATGAACTGTAGCTGCAGTGGTTGCAGAGCCCCCAGTAATGTCCCTGAATGTGGATGATGTTCCCATGCAATGTCTGGAGTGTGACTCAAGGAGGATGCAGTATTTTGTGAAGCAGGCTTCAGTGCCCATGAAGAATGATGCTGTGATCCTGCAGTCATTGCTGTGCACCTGCAGTGCCAATTCATCTGGATGCAGTGCACATGAAGGTGGATGCAGTGTCCCTGCAGTGGTTGCAGGGCCCCGGCATTATGCTGGATTGTGGATGCAGCGGTCATGCCGTGGATGCAGTGTCTCACAACGCAGATGCACTATGTTTTGTCGGAGGGTGCAGTGCCCATGAAGGTGGATGAGGTGAACCTCCAGTGGTTGTAGTGCCCCCCACAGTTTCTCTGAATGTGGATGCAGTGCCCATGCAGTGCATGCAGTGTCGCAAAAGGTGAATGTGGTATGCTGTGATGGAGGATGCAGTGACCACGAAGGTGGATGCAGTGAGCCTGCAATGATTGCAGTGTCCTTGCAGTGCCACTTCAGCTGGATGCAGTTTCCCTGCATAGGTTTCAATGTCCCCTGCATTGTCCTGGAATGTGGATGCAGTAGTCATGCAGTGGATGCAGTGTCCCACAAGGGGGATGTTGTATGTTGTAATGGAAGATGCCGTGCCCACAAAGGTGGATCTAGTGAGCCTGCAGTGATTACGGTATGCCTTCATTGCCACTACAGCTGACGTCTGTGTGCCTGCAGAGGTTGCAATGCCCCCTGCATTGTTCGGGATTGTGGATGCAGTCCCAGCACTGGATGCAGTGTCACACAAGTGGATGCAGTATGTTGTGATGAAGGATGCAGGGCACATGAAGGTGGATGCGGTGATGCTGCAGTGGTTGCAGTACCCCCTTTAGTTCCCAGAATGTGTATGCAGTGCCCATGCAGCAGTTGCAGTGTCCCACAAGGTGAATGTCATATGTTGTGATGGAAGATGCAGTGCCAACGGAGGTGGATGCAGTGAGTGTGTGATGAATGCAGTGAGCCTGCAGTGCGACTTCAGCTGTATGCAGTGTCCCTGCAGTGGTTGCAGTGCCCCGTCCTGTGTCCCTGAGTGTGGATGCAGTGCCCATGCAGTGGATGCAGAGTACCAAAAGATAGATGTAGTATGTTGTGACAGAGGATGCAGTGCCCATGAATGTGGATGCAATGATACTGCAGTGGTTGCAGTGCACCTGCAGTTCCACGCAGCTGGCTGCAGTGTGCCTGCAGTGGTTGCCATGCCCTCTTTTGTGTCTCTGAATAAGAATGCAGTGCATATGTAGTGGTGCAGAGTACCAAAAGTTGGATGTGGTATGTTGTGATTGAGGATGCAGTGCCCATGAAGGCAGATGCAGTGATCCTGCAATGATTGCAGTGTGCCTGCAGTGCCACTTCAGGTGGATCCAGTGTCCCTGCCGTGGTTGCCATGCCTGTTGCCCTGTCCCTGATCGTGGCTGCAGTGCCCATGCAATGGCTGCAGTGTCCCTGAAGGTAGATGCAGTATGTTGTGACGGAGGATGCAGTGGCCATGAAGGTGGATGAAGTGTTCCTGCACTGGTTGTCGTGCCCCCTTCTGTGTCCCTGATTGTGGATGCAGTGCCCATGCAGTAAATACAGTGTCCCACAAGGCGGATGCAGTATGTTGTAATGGATGATGCAGTGCCCATGGAGGTGGATGTGGTGATCCTGCAGTTGTTGCAGTGCCCCCTTCAGGATCCCTGAATGTGGATGCAGTGCCCATGCAGTGGATGCAGTGTCGCACAAGGTGGATGCATTATGTTGTGACGGGAGATGCAGTGCCCACGACTGTGAATGCAGTGAGACTGCAGTGATGGCAGTGTGCCTGGAGTGCCACTTCAACTGCATACAGTGTCCCTGCAGTGTTTCTAGTGCTGCCAGCATTGTTGGCAATGCGGATGCAGTGCCCAGACAGTGGATGCAGTGTCACACAAGTTGGATGCAGTATGTTGTGACAGAGAATGCAGTGCCCATGAAGGTGGATGCAGTGACCCGGGACTGGATTCCGTGCACACTGCAGTGTCCCTGAATGTGGATGCAGTGAACATGAAGTGGATGCGGTCAACATTCAGTGATTGTGGTGCACCTGCAGTGTCACTTCAGCTGCATACAGTGTCCTGCAGTGGTTGCAGTGCTGCCTGCATTGTCCGGGAATGTGGCTGCAGTGCCCAGGCAGTGTATGCAGTGTCACACACGTTGGATGCAGTATGCTGTGACAGAGTATGCCATGAAGGCAGATGTATTGATCCTCCAGTGATTGCACTGCATCTGCAGTGCCACTTCATGTGGAACCAGTCTCCCTGCAGTGGTTGCAGTGCCTGTTGCACTGTCCCTGAAAGTGGATGCAGTGCCCATGCAATGGCTGCAGTGTCACTGAAGGTAGATGCAGTATGTTTTGTTGGAGGAAGCAGTGGCCATGAAGGTGGATGCAGTGATCCTGCAGTGGTTGCAGTGCTCCCTGCAGGGTCCCTGAATGAGGATGCCGTGCCCTTGCAGTGGATCCCACGCCCCACACGGTGGATGCAGTATGCTATGAAGGAAGATTCATTGCCCATGAAGGAGGATGCAGTGATTCTGCAATGATTGCAGTGCCACTTCAGCTGGCTGCTGTGTGCCTGCAGTGGTTGCAGTGCCCCCTTCTGTGTCTCTGAATATGAATGCAGTGGATGGACAGTACCAAAGGATGGATGTGGTATGTTGTGACAGAGGATGCAGTCCCCATGAATGTGGATGCACTGATCCAGCAGTGGTTGCAGTGCACGAGCAGTGCCACTTCAGCTGGCAGCAGTGTGCCTGCAGTGGTTGCCCTGCCACTTTCTGTGTCTCTGAATACGAATGCAGTGCCCATGAAGTGGATGCAGAGTACTAAAAGATGGATGTGGTATGTTGTGACAGAGGATGCAGTGCCCATGAATGTGCATGCAGTGATACAGCAGGGGTTGCAGTGCGCATGCAGTGCCACTTCAGCTGTATCCAGATTCCTGCAGTGGTTTCAGTGCCTGTTGCCCTGTGCCTAAACCTGGCTGCAGTGCCCATGCAGTGGCTTCAGTGTCACTGAAGGTAGATGCAGTATGTTGTGTTGGAGGAGGCATTGGCCATGAAGGTGAATGCAGTGATCCTGCAGTGGTGGCAGTGTCCCCTGCAGTTTACCTGAATGTGGATGCAATGCTCATGCAGTGGATGCAGTGTCCCTCAAGGTGGATGACTTATGATGTGTTGTAGGATTCAGTGATCATAGAGGATGCAGTGATCCTGCAGTCATTGCAGTGAAATTGCAGTGCCACTTCAGCTGGTGGCAGTGTCCCTGAAGTGGTTGCTGTGCCTTGTTCTGTGTCCCTGAATTTTGATGCAGTGCCCATGCAGTGGATGCAGAGTACCAAAAGTTTGTTGTCGTATGTTGTGACAGAGGATGCAGAGCCCGGAGTTCAATGCAGTGAGCTGGCAGTGATTGCAGTACTCCTTCAGTGGCAAGTCAGCTGGATGCAGTGTGCCTGCAGTGGTTGAAACTCCCCCTGCATTGTCCTGGAATGTGGATGCAGTGCTCATGCAGTGGATGCAGTGTCCCACAATGTGGAGGCATTGTGGTGTGTTGTAGCATGCAGTGTGGATGAAGGTGAATGTAGTGATCCCACAGTGATGGCAGTGCGCCTGCAGTGCCTCTTCAGCTGGATGCAGTGTTGCTGCACTGGTTGCAGTGCCCCGTACTATGTCCCTGAATGTGGATGCAGTGCCCATGCAGCAGTTGCAGTGTCCCTCAAGGTGGATGTCGTATGTTGTGATGGAAGATGCAGTGCCCATGGACGTGGATGCACTGAGCCTGTGCTGAATGCAGTGCGCTGGCAGTGCGACTTCAGCTGCATTCAGTGTCACTGCAGTGGTTGCAGGGCACACTGCATTTTTCGAGACAGTGGTTGCAGTGCCCAGGCATAGGATGCAGTGCCCCACAAGGTGCATGCAGTATGTTGTGACAGATGATGCAGTGCCCATGAGGTGGATGCAGTGTTCCATCAGTGGTTGCAGTGTACCCTGCTGTGTCCCTGAATGTGGATGCTGTGCACATGAGGTGGATGCAGTGTCCCTCAATGTGGATGCCTTATGATGTGTTGGAGGATTCAATGAACCTGAAGGAGATGCAATGATCCTGCAATCATTGCAGTGAACTTGCAGGGATACCTCAGCTGAGTGCAGTGTCCCTGCAGTGGTTGCAGTGCCCCATCATGTGTCGGTGAGTGTGGATGCAGTGCGCATGCAGTGGATGCAGAGTACCAAAAGTTGGCTGCCGTATGCTGTGACAGAGGATGCAGAGCCCTGGATTTGGATGCAGTGAGCCGGCAATGATTGTGGTATGCCTTCAGTGCCACTTCTGCTGGTTGCAGTGTCCCTGCAGTGGTTGAAATGCACCATGCCTTGTCCTGGAATGTGGATGCAGTGCCCAGGCTGTGGATGCAGTGTCCCACAATGTGGAGGCATTGTGGTGTGTTGCAGTATGCAGTGCCAATAAAGGTGAATGCAGTGATCCTGCAGTGATGGCAGTGCACCGGCAGTGCCACTTCATGTGAATGCAGTGTCCATGCAGTGGTTGCCGTGTCCCCTGCATTCTCCAGGAATGTGGATGCAGTGCCCAGGCAGTGGATGCAGTGTCCCACAAGGTGGATGCAGTATGTTATGATGGATGATGCAGTTCTCATGAAGGTGGATGCAGTGAGGCTGCAGTGGTCCAGTGCCCCCTACAGTTCCCTGAATGTGGATGCAGTGCCATGCAGTAGGTGCAGTGTCCCACAAGGTGTATGTCTTATGTGGTGATGGAACATGCAGTGCCCACAGAGCTGAATGCAGTGAGCTTGTGTTGAATGCAGTGTGCCTGCAGTGTGACTTCAGCTGTACGCTGTGTCCCTGCAGTGGTTGCAGTGCAGACTGCATTGTCTGAGAACGTGGATGCAGTGTCCCACAAGGTGCATGCAGCATGTTGTGAGAGAGGATGCAGTGCCCATGAGGGTGGATGCAGTGATCCAGCAGTGGTTGCACTGCACCCTGCTGTCACTGAATGTGCATGCTCTGAACATGCAGTGGATGCAGAGATCATGCAGTGATTTCAGTATTCCTGCATTTCCACATCAGCTGGAAGCAGTGTCCCTGCAGGGGTTGCAGTGCCACCTTCTGTGTCACTGAATGTGAATGCAGTGCCCATGCAGTGGATGCAGTGTACCTAAGGGTTTATGCAGTATGTTGTGACGGAGTATGCAGTGCCCATGAAGGGCGATGCAGTGTACCTCCAGTGGTTGCAGTGCCCCTGACATTGTCCTGAAATGTTGATGCAGTGCCTATGCAGTAGTTGCAGTGTCCCACAAGGTGGAGGTCGTATGTTGTGATGGAAGATGCAATGCCCACGAAGGTGGATGCAGGGATCCGTCCATGGTTGCAGTGCACCCTGCTTTGGGCCTGAATGTGGATGCTGTGAACATGCAGTGGATGTAGTGTTCCTGCAGTGTTTGCAGTGCACCTGCATTTCCACATCAGCTGGAAGGAGTGTCCCTGCAGGGGTTGCAGTGCCACCTTCTGTGTCACTGAAGGTGAATGCATTTCCCATGCTGTGGATGCAGTTTACCTAAAGGTTTATGCAGTATGTTGTGATGGAGGATGCAGTGCCCATCAACGTGGATGCAGTCTCCCTGCAGTGGTTGCAGTGACCCAGCATTGTCCTAGAATTTGGATGCAGGATTCATGCAGTGGATGCAGTTTCTCAAAAGGCCCATGCAGTAAGCATTCTCACAGGATGCAGTGCCCATGAAGGTGGATGCCTTGAACGTGCAGTGGTTGCAGTGCCCCCTACAGTTGCCTGAACGTGGCTGCAGAGCCCATGCAATGGCTGCAGTGTCACTGAAAGTAGAAACAGTATGTTGTGACGGATGATGCATTCCCCATGAAGGTGCATGCAGTGTTCCTGCACTGGTTGTCGTGCCCCCTTCTGTGTCACTGATGTTGGATGCAGTGCCCATGCAGTGGATGCAGTGTCCCACAAGGCTGATTCAGTATGTTTTAATGGAGGATGCTGTGCCCATGAAGGTGGATGCGGTGATCCTGCATTTGTTGCAGTGCCCCCTTCATGTTCCCTGAATTTGGATGCAGTGCCAATGCAGTGGATACAGTGTCGCACAAGGTGGATGCAGTATGCTGTTATGGAAGATGCAGTGCCCACGACTGTGAATGCAGTGAGACTGCAGTGATTGCAGTGCGCCTGCAGTGCCACTTCAACTGTATACAGTGTCCCTGCAGAGGTTGCACTGCTGCCTGCATTATCTGGGAATGTGGATGCAGTGCCCAGACAGTGGATGCAGTGTCAGACTAGTTGGATGCAGTATGTTGTGACAGAGGATGCAGTGTCCCTGAAGGTGGATGCAGTGCCCATGCAGCGTCTGCCTTGTGACTGAAGGTGGATGCAGTATGTTGTGAAGTAGGAGGCAGTGCCCCTGAAGGATGATGCAGTGATCCTGCAGTCATTGCAGTTCACATGCAGTGCCACTTCATCAGGATGCAGTGTCCCTGCAGTGGTTGCATTGCACCATGAATTGTCCCTGAAGGTGGATGCTGTGAAGGTACAGTGGATGCAGTGATCCTGCAGTGATTGCAGTGCACCAGCATTTCCACACCATCTGGGAGCAGTGTCTCTTAAGTGTTTGCAGTGCCACCTTCTGTGTCCACGAATGTGAATGCAGTGTCCATGCAGTGGATGTGGTGTCCCCACAGTGGTTGCAGTGCCCCCAGCATTGACCTGGAATGTGGATGCAGTGCCCATGCAGTGGATGAAGATTACCAACAGTTGGTTGCCGTATGCTGTGACAGAGGATGCAGTGCTCACGAGTTGGATGCAGTGAGCCAGCAGAGATTGCAGTATGCCTCCAGTGCCACTACAGCTGTATGCAGTGTCTCTGCAATGGTTGAAATGCCCCCTGCATTGTCCTGAAATGTGGAGGCAGTGCTCATGCAGTGGATGCAGTGTCCCACAATGTGGAGGAATTGTGGTGTGTTGTAGTATGCAGTGCTGATGAAGGTGAATGCAGTGATCCTGCAGTGATGGCAGTGCACCAGCATTGCCTCCCCAGCTGCATGCAGTGTTGCTGCAGTTTTTGAAGTGCCCTCACATTGTCCTGGAATGTGGATGCAGTGCCCAGGCAGTGGATGCAGTGTCCCACAAGGTGGATGCAGTATGTTGTGACAGATGATGCAGTTCTCATGAAGGTGGATGTAGTGTCCCTGAAGTGCTTGCAGTGTCCCCCGCGTTGTCCAGGTATGTGGATGCAGTAGTCATGCAGTGGATGAAGTGTCCCACAAGGTGGATGCAGTATGTTGTGATGGAGGATGCAGGGCCCAAGAAGATGGATGCAGTGATCCTGCAGTCGTTGCAGTACACCCTGCTGTGTCCCTGAATGAGAATGCCATGCCCTTGCAGTGGATTCAGTGCCCCACAAGGTGGATACAGTATGTTATGACGGATGATGCATTGCGCATGAAGGAGGATGCAGTGATTCTGCAGTTATTCCAGTGCACCTTCAGTGCCACTTCAGCTGGCTGCAGTATGCCTGCAGTGTTTGCAGTGCCCCTTTCTGTGTCTCTGAATACGAATGCATTGCCCATGCAGTGGAGGCAGAGTACCAAAATATGGATGAGTTATGTTGTGAGAGAGGATGTAGTGCCCATGAATGTGGATGCAGTGATCCTGCAGTGGTTGCAGTGCATCTGCAATGACACTGCAGGTGGATCTAGTGTGCCTTCAGTGGTTGCAGTGCCTGTTGCACTGTCCCTGAACGTGGATGCAGTGTCCCTGAAGGTAGATGCAATATGCTGTGTTGGAGGAAGCAGTGTCCATGAAGGTGGATGCAGTCATCCTGCAGTGGATGCAGTGTCCCCAGAAAGGTCCGTGAATGAGAATGCCCTGCCCACGCAGTGGATTCAGTGCCCCATAAGATAGATGCAGTATGTTATGATGGACGATGAATTTCCCATTTGGGTGTATGCACTGTTCCTGCACTGGTTGTCGTGCCCCCTTCTGTGTCACTGATTGTGGATGCAGTGCCCATGCAATGGCTGCAGTGTCACTGAAGGTGGATGCAGTATGTTGTGAAGGAGCATGCAGTGGCATGAAGGTGGCTGCAGTGATCCTACAGTGGTTGAAGTGCCCCCTGCAGGGTCCCTGAATGAGAATGCCGTGCCCTTGCCATGGATTCAGTGCCCCACAAGGTGAATGCAGTATGTCATGACAGCTGATGCATTGCCGATGAAGGTGCATGCAGTCTTCCTGATGAGTTTGTCATGCCCCATTCTGTTTCCATGATTGTGGATGCAGTGCCCGTGCAGTGAATACAGTGTCCAACAAGGCAGATGCACTATGTTTTAATGGAGGATGCATTGCCCATGAAGATGCATGCAGTGTTAATGCACTGGTTGTCATGCCACATTTTGTGTCCCTGATTGTGGATGCAGTGCCCATGAATGTGGATGCGGTGATCCTGCAGTTGTTGCAGTGTCCCCTTCAGGTTCCCTGAATCTGGATGCAGTGCCCATGAATGTGGATGCAGTGATCCTGAAGTGGTTGCAGTGCGTATGCAGTGCCACTTCAGCTGGATGCAGTGTCCCTGCAGTCGCTGCAGTGCAAACTGCACTGTCCCTATATTCAGATGCCATGCTCATGCAGTGATGAAGTATGTTGTGATGGAGGATGCAGTGCCCATGAAGGCAGATGCAGAGATCCTGCAGGCATTGCACTGCACCTGTAGTGCCACATCAGCTGGATCCAGGGTCCCTGCAGTGGTTGCAGTGCCTGTTGCCCTGTGCATGAACGTGGGTGCAGGTCCCATGCTATGGCTGCAGTGTCACTGAAGGTAGATGCAGTATGTTGTGACAGAGGATGCAGTGCCCGTGAAGATTCATGCAGTCATCCTGCAGTGGTTGAAGTGCCCCCTGCAGGGTCCCTGAATGAGAACGCCATGTCCTTGCAGTGGATTCAGGGCCCAACAAGGTGGATGCAGTATATTGTGACAGAGGATGCAGGGCCCATGAAGCAGGATGCAGTGATCCTGCAGTGGTTGCAGTATGCCTGCATTTCCACATCACCTGGAAGCAGTGTCCCTGCAGGGGTTGCCATGCCACCTTGTGTCCCTGAAGGTGAATGCAGTGCCCATGCAGTGGATACAGTGTACCTAAATTTTTATGCAGTATGTTGTGACGGAGGATGCAGTGACCATGAATGTTGATGTAGTGTCCCTGCTTTTGTTGCAGTGTCCACGGCATTTTCCTGGAATTTGGATGCAGTGGTCAAGCAGTGTATGCAGTGTCTCACACGGTGGATGCAGTATGCTTTGTTGGAGGCTGTAGTGCCCAAGAAGGTGGAAGTGGTGAACCTGCAGTGGGTGCAGTGTTCCCTACAGTTTCCTTGAATGTGGATGCGGTGCCCATGCAGTGCATGCAGTACCCACGAAGGTGGATGCAGTGAGACTGCATTGATTGCAGTGCACCTACAGTGTCAATTCATCTGGATGCAGTGTCCCTAATGTGGATTCAGTGCTCATGCAGTGATGATGTATGTTGTGATAGAGGATGCAGTGCCCGTGAAGGCAGATGCAGTGATCCAGCAGTGATTTCAGTGCATCTGCAGAGCCACTTCATGTGGATCCAGTGTCCCTGCAGTGGTTGGAGTGCCTGTCCCTGAACATGGCTGCAGTGCCCATGCGATGGCTGCAGTGTCACTGAATGTATATGAAGTATGTTTTGTTGGAGGAAGCAGCGCCCATGAAGGTGGATGCAGTGTTCCTGCAGTGGTTGCAGTGCCCTCTGCAGGGTCCCTGAATGAGAATGCCGTGCCCCTGCAGTGGATTCAGTGCCCCACAAGATGGATGCAGTATGTTATGACCGATGATGCACTGCCCATGAAGGAGGATGCATTGATTCTGCAGTGATTGCAGTGCACCTGCAGTGCCACTTCAGCTGGCTGCAGTGTGCCTGCAGTGGTTGCTGTGCCCCCTTCTGTGTCTCTGAATATGAATGCACTGCCCATGCAGTGGATGCAGAGTACCAAAGATGGATGTGGTATGTTGTGACAGAGGATGCAGTGCCCATGACGGTGCATGCAGTGTTCCTGTACTGGTTGTCTTGCCCCCTTCTGTGTCCCTGATTGTGGATGCACTGCCCATGCAATGGATGCAGTGTCCCACAAGGCAGATGCAGTGTGTTGTAATGTGGGATGCAGTGCCCATGAATGTGGATGGGGTGATCCTGCAGTTGTTGCCGTGCCCCCTTCAGGTTCCCTGAATGTGGATGCAGTGTCCTACAAGGCAAATGCAATATGTTGTAATGGAGGATGCAGTGCCCATGAAGGTGGATGTGGTGATCCTGTAATTGTTTCAGTGCCCCCTTCAGGTTCCCTGAATGTGGATGTAGTACCCACGAGATCGATGCAGTGAGCCTGCAGTGATTGCAGTGCACCAGCACAGCCACTTCAGCTGGATGCTGTGTTGTTGCAGTGCTTGCAGAGCCAACAGCAGTGTCCCTGATCATGGATGCATTGCCATTGCAATGGATGCAGTGTCCCACAATGTACATGCAGTGTGTTGTGACGGAGGCTGCAGTGCTCAAGAAGGTGGATGCAGTGATGCGGCAGTGGTTGCAGTGCCACCTGCAGTTTCCTTGAATTTGGATGCACCCCTCATGCATTGGATGCAATGTCCCACAAGGAGGATCCCTTATGTTGTTATGGAGGATTGAGTGATCATGAAGGAGGATGCAGTGATCTTGCAGTCATTGCAGTGAACTTGCATTGCCACTTCAGCTGGCTGCAGTGTCCCTGCAGTAGTTGCAGTGCCCCGTCCTGTGTCCCTGATTGTGGATGCAGTGCCCATGCAGTGGATGCAGAGTACCAAAAGTTGGTTGCCATATGTTGTGACAGAGGATGCAGAGCCCTGGAGTTGGATGCAGTGAGCCAGCAGTGATTGCAGTATGCCTTCAGTTCCACATAAGCTGGATGCAGTGTCCCTGCAGTGCTTGCAGTGCCCCCCGCATTGTGCGGGAATGTGGGTGCAGTAGTCACGCAGTGGATGCAGTCTCCCACAAGGTGGATGCCGTATGATGTGAAGGAGGATGCAGGGCCCATGAAGGTGGATGCAGAGATGCTGCAGTGGTTGCAGTGCCCCCTACAATACCCTGAATGTGGATGCAGTGCCCATGCAATAGTTGCATTGTCCCATAAGGTGGATGTCGTATGTTTTTATGGAAGATGCAGTGGACACGAAGGAGGATCTAGTGAGACTTCAGTGATTGCACTATGCCTTCATTGCCACTTCAGCTGAAGTCAGTGTCCCTACAGTGGTTGCAATGCCCCCTGTATTGTCCTGGAATGTGGATGCAGTGGTTATCCAGTGGATGCAGTGTCGCACAATGTGGAGGCATTTTGGTGTGCTGTAGTATCCAGTGCCGATGAAGGTGAATGCAGTGTTCCTGCAGTGAGCGCATTGCAGCTGCAGTGCCACTTCAGGGGATGCAGTGTTGCTGCAGGGGTTTCAGTGCCCCCAGTATTGTATGGAAATGTGGATGCAGTGCCCAGGCAGTGAATGCAGTGTCCCACAAGGTGGATGCAGTATGTCATGATGGATGATGCAGATCTCATGACGTTGGATGTAGTGTCCCTGAAGTGCTTGCTGTGCCCCCCACATTGTCTGGGAATGTGGATTCAGTAGTCATGCAGTGGATGCTGTGTCCCACAAGGTGGATGCAGTATGTTGTGATGGAAGATGCAGTGACCACTGAGGTGAATTCAGTGAGCCTGTGCTGAACGCAGTGCTCCTGCAGTGCGACTTAAGCTGTATGCAGTGTCCCTGAAGTGGTTCCAGTGCCGAATGCATTCTCCAAGAACGTGGATGCAGTGCCCATTCATTGGATGCAGTGTGCCACAAGGTGCATGCAGTAGGTTGTGACGGAGGATGCAGTGCCCATGAGGGTGGATGCAGTGATCCTGCAGCAGTTGCAGCGCACCATGCTGTGTCCCTGAATGTGCATGCTCTGAACATGCAGTGGATGCAGTGATCCTGCAGTGGTTGCAGTGCGCCTGCCTTTCCACATCAGCTGGAAGCACTGTCCAAGCAGGGATTGCAGTGCCGCCTTCTGTGTCACTGAAGGTGAATGCAGTGCCTATGCAGCGGATGCAGTGTATCTAAAAGTTTATGCAGTATGTTGTGACAAAGTATGCAGTGCCCATGAAGGGGGATGCTGTGTCCCTCCAGTGTTTGCCATGCGCCCTGCCTTGTACAGGAATGTGGATGCAGTAGTCATGCAGTGGATGCACTGTCCCACAAGGTGAATGCAGTATGTTGTGAAGGAGGATGCAGGGCCCATGAAGGTGGATGCAGAGATGCTGCAGTGGTTGCAGTGACCCCTACAGTTCCCTGAATGTGGATGCAGTGCCCATGCAGTAGTTGCATTGTCCCATAAGGTTGATGTTTTATGTTGTTATGGAAGATGCAGTGGCCACGAAGGAGGATCTAGTGAGCCTTCAATGATTGCAGTACGCCTTCATTGCCACTTCAGCTGAAGTCAGTGTCCCTGCAGTGGTTGCAATGTCCCCTGCATTGTCCGGGATTTTTGATGCAGTACCCAGGCATTGGATGCAGTGTCCCACAAGGTGCATGCAGTATGTTGTGATGGAGGATGCAGTCCCCATGAAGGTGGATGCAGTGTCCCTGCAGTGCTTGCAGTGCCAATGGCATTGTCCTGGAATATTGATGCAGTGCCAATGCAGTGGATGCAGTGAAACTTCAGTGATTGCAGTTCGCCTGCCCTGCCACTTCACCTGGATGCAGTGTAGCTGCAGTGGTTGCAGAGCCCCTTGCCATGTCTCTGAATGTGGATGAAGTGCCCATGCAGTGTCTGCAGTGGGACCCAGGGTGGATGCCGTATGTTGTGAAGTAGGATTCAGTGCCCATGAAGGATGATACAGTGATCCTGCAGTCATTGCAGGGCATCAGAAGTGCCACTTCATCAGGATGTGGTGTCCCTGCAGTGGTTGCAGTGCTGCCTGCACTGTCCCTGAATGTGAATGCAGTGCCCAGGCTTTGGATGCAGTGTCCCACAAGGTGCATGCAGTATCTTGTGACAGAGGATGCAGTGCCCATGAAGGTGGATGCAGTGATCTGGCAGTGGTTGCTGTACACCCTGCTGTGTCCCTGAATGTGGATGCTGTGAACATGCAGTGGATGCAGTGATCCTGCAGTGCTTGCAGCGTGCCTGAATTTCTACATCAGCTGGAAGAAGTGTCCCTGCTGGGGTTGTGGTGCTGCCTTCTGTGTCCCTGAAGGTGAAGGCAGTGCCCATGCAGTGGATGCTGTGTACCTAAAGGTTTATGCAGTATGTTTTGAAGGAGGATGCAGTGCCCATGAAGGGGTATGCAGTGATCCGACATTGGTTGCAGTGCACCCTGCTGTGTCCCTGAATGTGGATGCTGTGAACATGCAGTGCATGCAGTGTCCCACAAGGTGGATACAGTATGTTGTGAAGAGGGATTCAGTGCTCATGAAGGACGATGCAGTGATCCTGCAATCACTGCAGTGCACCTGCACTTCCACTTCATCTGGATGCAGTGTCCCTGCAGTGGTTGCAAGGCCCCTGGCATTGTGCTGGAATGTGGATGCAGGTGTCATGCAGTGGATGCAGTGTCTAACAAGAAGGATGCAGTATGTTTTATTGGAGGATGCAGTGCCCATGAAGGTGGATCCGGTGAACCTGCAGTGGTTGCAGTGACCCCCACAGTTTCCCTGAATGTGGATGCAGTGCCCATGCAGTGCATGCAGTGTCACACAAGGAGGATGAGGTATGCTGCGACGGAGGATGCAGTGCCCACAAAGGTGTATGCAGTGAGCCTGAAATGATTGCTGTTCGCTTGCAGTGCCACATCAGCTGGAAGCAGTGTCCCTGCAGGGGTTGCAGTGCTTCCTTCTGTGTCAATGTAGGTGAATGCAGTGTCAATGAAGGGGGATGCAGTGTCCCTCCAGTGGTTGCCGTGCACCCGGCATTGTCCTGAAATGTTGACTCAGTGCCTATTCAGTGGATGCATTGAATCTTCAGTGATTGCAGTACGCCTGCATTTCCTCATCAGCTGGAAGCAGTGTCCCTGCAGGGGTTGCAGCGCCGCCTTCTGTGTCGCTGAAGGTGAATGCAGTGCCCATGCAGTGGATGCAGTGTACCTAAATGTTTATGCAGTATTTTGTGACGGAGGATGCAGTGCCCATGAAGGGGGATGCAGTGTCCCTCCAGTGGTTGCATTGCCCCTGGCATTGTCCTGAAATGTTGATGCAGGGCCTATGCCGTGGATGCAGTGAATCTTCAGTGATTGCAGTGCTGCCTGCAGTGCCACTTCAGCTGGATGCAGTGTAGCTGCAGTGTGTGCAGAGCCCACTGCCATGTCCCTGAATGTGGATGCTGTGCCCATGCAGTGTCTGCTGTGACTCAAGGTGGATGAAGTATGATGTGAAGCAAGATTCAGTGCCCATAAAGTTCGATGCAGTGATCCTCCAGTCATTGCAGTGCACCTGCTGTGCCACTTCATCTGGTTGCAGTGTCTCTGCAGAGGTTTCAGTGCACCCTGATGTGTCCCTGAATGTGGATGCTGTGAACATGCAGTGGATGCCATGATCCTGCAGTGATTTCAGTGCGCCTGCATTTGCTCATCAGCTGGAAGCAGTGTTGCTGCAGTGGTTGCAGTGCTGCCTTCTGTGTCCTTGAAGGTGAATTCAGCACATGCAGTGGAGGCAGTGTCCCTAAAGGTTGATGCAGTATGTTGTGATGGAGGATGCAGTGCGCATGAAGGCGGATGCAGTGTTCCTGCAGTGGTTGCAGGGCCCACGGCATTGTACTGGAATGTGGATGCAAGGGGTCATGCAGTAGATGCAGTGTCTCACAAGGTAGATGCAGTATGTTTTGTCAGAGGATGCAGTGGTTGCAGAATCAACTGCAGGGTACCTGAACGTGGATGCAGTCCCCATGCAATGGATTCAGTGTCCCACAATGTGCATGCAGTATGTTGTGACAGGGTGCAGTGCCCATGAATTTGGATGCAGTGATCCTGCAGTGGTTGCAGTGCCCCTGGCATTGTGCTGGAATGTGGATACAGGGGTCATGCAGTGGATGCAGTGTCCCTCAAGGTGGATGACTTATGATGTGTTGGAGGACTCAGCGATCATGAAGGAGGATGCAGTGATCCTTCAGTCATTACAGTGAACTTGCAGTGCCACTTCAGCTGGTTACACTGTCCCTGCAGTGGTTGTAGTGAACCCTGCTGTGTCCCTTAATGTGGATGCTGTGAACATGCAGTGGATGCAGTGATCCTGCAGTGATTGCAGTGCGCCTGCATTTCCTCATCAGCTTGATGCAGTGTTGCTGCAGTGGTTGCTGTGCCACCTTCTTTGTCCCTGAAGGTGAATGCAGTGCCCATGCTTGGAGGCAGTGTACCTAAATGTTAGGCAGTATGTTGTGACAGAGGATGCAGTGCGCATGAAGGCAGAGGCAGTGATCCTGCAGTGGTTGCACTGCCCCCTGCAGTTTACCTGAATGTGGATGCAGATCTCAATCAGTGGATGCAGTGTCCCTAAAGGTGGATGCCTTATGATGTGTTGGAGGATTCAGTGACCATGAAGGAGGATGCAGTGATACTGCAGTCGTTGCATTGAACTTGCAGTGCCACTTCATCTGGCTGCAGTGTCCCTGCAGTGGTTGCAGTGCCCCGTACTGTGTCCCTGAATGTGTATGCAGTGCCCATGCAGTGGATGCAGTGTAGCACAATGTGGAGGCATTGTGGTGTGTTGTAGAATGCAGTGCCGATGAAGTTGAATGAGGTGATCCTGCAGTGATGGCAGTGAGCCTGCAGTGTGACTTCAGCTGGATGCAGTGTTACTGCAGTGGTTGCAGTGCCCCCTGCATTGTCCAGGCATGTGGATGCAGAGCCCAGGCACGGGATGCAGTGTCCCCCAAAGTGGATGAAGTATGTTACGATGGATGATACAGTTCTCATGAAGGTGGATGCAGCGTCCATACAGTGCTTGCAGTCCACCCCGCATTATCCGGATATATGGATGCAGTAGTCATGCAGAGGATGCAGTGTCCCACAAGGTGGATGAAGTATGTTGTGATGGAGGATGCAGGGCACATGAAGGTGGAGGCCGTGATGCTGCAGTGGTTGCAGTGCCCCCTACAGTTACCTGAACATGGATGCAATGCCCATGCAGTAGTTGCAGTGTCCCACAAGGTGGATGTCGTATGTTTTGAATGAAGATGCAGTGCCCATGGAGGTTGATGCAGTGAGACTCTAATGAATGCAGTGGGCATGCAGTGCGACTTCAGCTGTAGGCAGTGTCCCTGCAGTGGTTGCAGTGTGCACTGCATTGTCTGAGAACGTCGATGCAGTGCCCAGGCATTGGAAGAAGTGTCTCACAAGGTGCATGTAGTATGTTGTGAGGGAGGATGCAGTGCCCATGAGGGTGGATGCTGTGATGTGGCAGTGGTTGCAGTGCCCACCACATTGTCCGGAATGTGGATGCAGTAGTCATACAGTGGATGCAGTGTCCCACCATGTGGATGCAGTATGTTGTGAGGGAGGATGCTGGGCCCATGAAGGTGGATGCAGTGATGCTGCAGTGGTTGCAGTGCCCACTACAGTTCCCTGAATGTGGATGCAGTGCGCATGCAGTAGTTGCAGTTTCCCACTAGCTGCATGCAGTATGTTGTGACAGAGGATGCAGGGCCCATGAGGATGGATGCAGTAATCCAGCAGTGGTTGCTGTGCACCCTGCTGTGTCCCTGAATGTGCATGCTCTGAACAGTCAGTGGATGCAGTGATCCTGCAGTGATTGCAGTGCACCTGCATTTCCACATCAGATGGAAGCAGTGTCCCTTCAGGTGTTGCAGAGCCACTTTCTGTGTTGCTGAAGGTGAATGCAGTAACCATGCAGTGGATGCAGTGTACCTAACGGTTTATGCAGTATGTTGTGACAGAGGATGCGGTGCCCATGAAGGGGGATGCAGCAGTGCAGAAGTCATGTGCCAGCTAGGCCTGAACCGAATAGCTGTCCCTCTTGAACCACAGGTCAGACTCACTTGAAACACATGTCAGCAAAACTGGCCCAACTTGCCTGCCATGCCTGAACCACGTGCCAAGCCTGCCACAAACACATGTGAGCCAGGCTTTAGCAGCACCTCGGCCGTGCATGAGCCACACCTGAGGGATGTGTGAGCCATGCATGACAAAAGCCTGAATCATGTGGCAGCCACATGGGAGCCAGTGCCATGGCATGCCTGCATCATGTGTGAGCCATGGCTGAGCTGTGCCTGAAACACTTGTGAATGTGTCCACCATATGTGACCCACACGTGTCGTGTGTGAGCCACGCCTGAATTACACCTGAATCATGTGTGAGCCATGCATGAACCACATGTGAGACACCCTCAAGCACATCTGAACCATCTGTGAAACACACATGATGGATGATTGAACCACACATGAAGCCCAGTGGAGCCACAGATGAAACACAGCTGAGGCATGTGTGAGCCACGTGCGAGCCATGACTGAGCATGGGAGAGCCACGTTTCAACAAACTGTGAGTCACGTGGGAGCCACACCTGTATGGAATGTCACACACACGTGACCAGATGTCTGCCACACATGGATCTTTTGCAATGAATGCCTGAGTCATGTGTCAGCCATGCCTGAGCCCTGTGCGATGAATGCCTGAGTCAGGTGTCAGCCAGGCCTGACACATGTGTGAGCCACACCAGGGTCATGTTTCACACATGCCTGTGTCACATGTGAGCCATGTCTGAACCACATGCCACCCATACGTGAACCTTGCAACAGACACCCCTGAGCCACACGAAGGCCATACATGAACCATGTGTGAACCACACACAGGTGAAGTGTCACGCACGCCTGTGTCACGTGGCCACCACACCTGAGTTATGTCAGCCACGCCTGCATAAACTCTGAGCCATGCCTGAGGCAAATCTAAGCCGTTCTGATGTCACGTGCCATCCTGGCTTGAACCAAGTGCCAGTCACACTTGAATCACAGGTCAGCCTCACTGGAAGCACGTGTCAGCCACACTGGCACAACTTGCCTGCCATTCCTGAACCCCGTCCCAACCATGCAACAAACACATGTGAGTCACGCTTGATAAACACCATAGCTGTTCATGTGCCACACATGAGCCATGTGTGATGTAAGCATGAGAAAAGCCTGAATCATGTGGCAGCCACATGGGAACCCGTTCTGTGGAATGCCTGCAGCATATGTGAGCCATGGCTGAGCTATGCCTGATCACGAGTGAAAGTGTCCTCTACCATATGTGACCCACACAAGTCGTGTGAGTGGCACGCCTGAATTACACCCGAACAATGTGTGAGCCATGCATGAACCACATGTGAGACACCCTTGAAGCACATCTGAACCACCTGTGAAACACACATGATCGATGCTTGAACTGCACATGAATCGCAGGGGACCCACACATGAAACAGAGCTGAGCCATGCGTGAGCCACATGCCAGCCATGGCTGAGTAGGCAGAGGCCACGTTTCAGCAACCTGTGAGTCACGTGGGAGCCACACCACATGCCAGTCACACTTGAAACACAGGTCAGCCTCACTTGAAGCACCTGTCAGCCACACTGGCACAACTTGCCTGCCATGAATGAACCACGTGCCAACCATGCCACAAACACATGTGAACCATGCCTGAGCAACACCACAACCATGCATTAGAGACTCTTGAGCCATGTGTGAGCCAAGCATCACAAAAGCCTGAATCATGTGTCAGATACGTGGGAGCCAGTGCTGCGGCACCCCAGCATCATGTGTGAGCAATGGCTGAGCTATGCCTGAACCACGTGTGAAAGTGTCCTCTACCATTTGTGACCCAGATGAGTCGTGCAAGAGCCACATCTGAATAACACCCGAACCATGTGTGAGCCACGCATGAACCACATGTGAGACACCCTTGAAGCACATCTGAACAACGTGTGAAAGACACATGATCGATGCTTGAACCACACATGAACCGCAGGGGAGCCACACAAGAAACACAGCTGAGCCATGTGTGAGCCACATGCCAGGCATGACTGAGTATGCGGGAGCCACGTTCAGCAACATGTGAGTCACCTGGCAGCAACTCCTGTAGGGCATGTCACACAAGTGTGACCACATGTCTGCCACACATGGACCCTGTGCTATACATGCCTCAGTCACACGTCAGCCATGACTGAAACATGTGTCAGCCATACCAAGGTCATGTTTCACACATGCCTGTGCCACATGTCTGACACACCTGAACCACAGGTGGCCCACGCCTGAGTCAAGTCTCAGCTGTGCCAATGTCACTCGCCAGCCTGGCCTGAATCAAGTGTCAGTCACACTTGAACCACAGGTCAGCCTCACTTGAAGCATGAGTCAGCCACACTGGCACAACTTGCCTGCCATGCCTGAACCACATGACAACCATGCCACAAACACATGTGAGTCACGCTTGAGCAGTACCACAGCTGCGCATGTGCCACACATGAGCCATGTGTGAGCCATGCATGGCAAAAGCCTGAATCATGTGTCAGATACGTGGGAGCCAGTGCTGTGGCACGCCTGCATCACATATGAGCCATGGCTGAGGTATGCCTGAACCACGTGCGAAAGTGTCCTCTACCATTTGTGACCCAGATGAGTCGTGTGTGAGCCACGCCTGAATTACACCTGAACCATGTGTGAGCCATGCATGAACCACATGTGAGACACCGTTGAAGCAATCTGAACCACCTGTGAAACACACATGATCGATGCTTGAATCGCACATGACCCGCAATGGAGCCACACATGCAACACAGCTGAGCCATGCGTGAGCTGCGTGACAGCCATGACTGAGTATGTGGCAGCCAGGTTTCAGCAACCTGTAGTCACATGGGAGCCACCCATGTACGTCATGTGACTCCTGCGTGATCACACTTCTGTCACACATGGATACTGGGTGATGAATGCCTGAGTCAAGTGTCAGCCATGCCTGACACATGAGTCAGCCACACTGGAGTCCCGTTTCACACATGCTGGAGTCACATTTCAGCCATGCCTGAACCACCAACCACCCATGTGTGAACCCTGCACCAGCCAACCCTGAACCACACAAAGGCCATGCATGAGCCATATGTGAACCACACCCAGCTGACATGTCACTCATGCCTGTGTCACGTGGCTGCCTCACCTGTGTCATGTGTGTAGCCACACATGAAACATAGCTGAGCCATGCGTGAGCTGCATGCCAGCCATGACTCAGTATGCGGGAGCCACGTTTCAGCAACCTGTGAGTCACGTGGGTGCCACACGTGTACAGCATGTCACACACATGTGACGACATGTCGGCCACACATGGATCCTGTGTGATGCATAGCCTGAGTCATGTGTCAGCCATGCCTGACACAGGTGTCAGCCACACTGGAGTCATGTTTCACACATGCCTGAGTCACACGTCAGCCACGCCTGAACCACCTGCCACCCATGCGTGCACGATGCTCCAGCCACCCCTGAAACACACGAAGGCCATGCATGACACATGTGTGAACCACACCAGAGTGATCTGTCATGCACGCCTGTGTCACATGGCCACCACACCTGAGTCATGTGTCAGCCACGGCTGAATAAACTGTGAGCCATGCCTGAGTCACGTCTCAGCAGTGCCGAAGTCACCTGCCAGCCCAGCCTGAACCAAGTGCCACTCACACTTGAACCACAGGTCAGCGTCACTTGAAGCACGTGTCAGCCACACTGGCACAACTTGACTGCCATGCCTGAACCTCGTGACAACCATACCATAAACACAGGTGAGTCACGCTTGAGCAGTATCACAGCTGTGCATGTACCACACGTGAGCTATGTGTGAACCATACGTGTCAAAAGCCCGAATCATGTGTCAGATACGTGGGAGCCAGTGCTGTGGCATGCCTGCCTCACGTGTGAGCCATGACTGAGCTATGCCTGAACCACGTGAGGAAGTGTCCTCTACCATTTGGAACCCAGATGAGTCGTGCGTGAACCACGCCTGAATTACATCCGAACCATGTGTGAGCCATGCATGAACCACATGTGAGACACCCTTGAAGCACATTTGAACCACCTGTGGAACACACATGATTGATGCTTGAACCGCACGTGAACCGCAGGGGAGCCACGCATGAAACACAGCTGAGCCATGCGTGAGCCATGTGCCAGCCATGACTGAGTATGCGGGATCCACATTTCAGCAACCTGTGAGTCATGTGGGAGCTACACCTGTACAGCATGTCACACACACGTGACCACATGTCTGCCACACATGGATCCTGTGCGATGCATGCCTGAGTCACGTGTCAGCCAAGCCTGAGACACGTGTGAGCCACACCAGAGTCATGTTTCACACATGCCTGAGTCACATGTCGGCCACGCCTGAACCACCTGCCACCCATGCGTGAACCCTGCACCAAACACCTCTGAAGTACACGAAGGCCATGCATGAAGCATGTGTGAACCACAACAGAATGACGTGTCATGCATGCCTGTGTCACATGGTCACCTCACCTGAGTCATGTGTGAGCCACGCCTGCATAACGTCTGAGCCACTCCTGAGTCATGTCTTAGCAGTGCCGAAGTCTTGTGCCAGCCAGGCTTGAACCAAGTGCCCGTCACACTGGAAACACAGATCAGCCTCACTTGAAGCTCCTGTCAGCCACACTGGCACAACTTTCCTGCCATGCCTGAACCACGTGCCAGACATGCCATAAACACCCGTGAGCCATGCCTGAGCAACACCCAACACATGCATGTGCCTCTCCTGAGCCTTGTGTGAGCCAAGCATGACAAAAGTCTGAATAACGTGTCAGCCACATGGGAGCAAGTGCTGTGGCACGCCTTCATCATGTGTGACCCATAGCTGAGCTATGCCTTAACCAAAGGTGAAAGTGTCCTCTACGATATGTGACCAACATGAGTCTTGTGTGAGCATGCCTGAATTACACCCGAACCATGTGTGAGCCATGCATGAACCACATGTGGGACACCCTTGAAGCACATCTGAACCACCTGTGAAACACACATGATCAATGCTTGAATCGCACATGACCCACAAGGGAGCCACACATGAAACACAGCTGAGCCACGTGTGAGCCACGTGCCAGCCATGACTGAGTATGTGGTAGCCAGGTTTCAGCAACCTGTGAGTCACGTGGCAGCCACGCCTGTACAGCATGTCACACGTGCGTGACCACATGTCTGCCACACATCGATCCTGTGCGATGCATGCCTGTGTCACATGTCAGCCATGCCTGAGACATTTGTCAGACACACTAGAGCCATGTTTCTCACATGCCTGAGTCACATGTCAGCCACACCTGAACCACTTGCCACCCACGCATGCACCATGCACCAGCCACCCCCGAATGACATGAAGGCCATGCATGACACATGTGTGAACCACAGCTGCGTGACATGAGATACACACCTGTGTCATGTGGTCCCATCACCTGAGTCATGTGTCAGCCACGCCTGAATAAACTTTGAGCCAGGCCTGAGTCAGGTCAAAGCCGTCCTGTGGTCACGTGCCAGCCAGGTCTGAACCGCCTGCTAGTCACACTAGAATAACTGGTCAGCCTTATTTGAAGCACATGTCAGCCTCACTCGCACAACTTGCCTGCCATGCTGGAACAACGTACCACCCATGCCACAAACACATGTGAGCCAGGCCTGAGCAACACCACAGACATGCATGAGCCACACCTGAACCAGGTGTGAGCCATGCATGACCAAAGCCTGTATCATGTGTCAGCCGCATGGGACCCTGTTCTGTGGCATGCCTTCATCACGTGTGAGCCATGACTGAGCTATGCCTGAACCACGTGTGAGATTGTCCTCAACCATATGTGACCCAGACGAGTCGTGTGAGATCCACGTCTGAATTACACCCAAACCATGTGTGAGCCATGCAGGAACCACATGGGAGACCCCCCTGAACCACATCTGAAGAACCTGTGAAACACAAATGTTCCATGCTTGAACCACGCATGAATCAGAGAGGAGCAACACATGACACACAGCTGAGCCATGCGTGAGCCATGTGGCAGACATGACTGAGTATGTGGTAGCCATGTTTCAGCAACCTGTAGTCACATGGGAGCCACCCATGTACGGCATGTGACTCCTTCATGATCACAATTCCGTCACAAATGGATACTGGGTGATGAATGCTTGAGTCACATGTCAGCCATGCCTGACACATGTGTCAGCCACACCAGAGTCCTGTTTCACACACGCCAGAGTCACATTTTAGCCACGCCTGAACCATCTGCCACCCATGTGTGAACCATGCAGCAGCCAACCCTGAACCACACGAAGGCCATGCATGAACCATGTGTGAATCCCACATGCGTGCTGTCATGCATGCCTGTGTCACGTTTCCACCTCACCTGAGTCATGTGTCAGCCACTCCTGAACAACCTGTGAACCACGCTTGTGTCAAGGCTCAGTGGCACCATGTCACGTGCCAGCCAGGCCTGAACCAAGTGCCAGTCACACTTCAACCACAGGTCAGCCTCACTTGAAGCACGTGTCAGCCACACTGGCACAACTTGCCTGCCATGCTGATCCACGTGCCACCTGCCAGGGTCCCGCCCCGGTGGAGTCCAGGTTCCTGAGGGATGGACCGTGTCAGCGCAATGCCTAAGGGGGAAATACAGGGGACGTGAGACTTGGGTTGGTGTTACCAAGTCCGATTCTACTGTGCACAAGTGTCGTTTATATATTTTTCAGGATTAGCACAGAAATAGTTCTACAAATATTCTCAGAGAGATAAGGAAGTAAAAAACGAGCACAAGAATATTTATTAGCATTCCATTCTATAGAGCATAAGGTTAATGATCGTCTTCTCCACAATTAACTAGTGTTTGTTGTCTCTAAGCTAATGGAGTTAGGTACCTAGGTGTCTGTTGTAATTCATGGTAAAGTTAAATCAAAGAGAGAAGGTCCAGGCCTCTGGACAGGACAGCAGTCAGTCTGGTTTATTCTGGTGGAGCCATCCCTGCCTCCCTCAATCATTTATGCCATTAGTGTAGATGGTTAATGGGAACAAAAGGAAACTCCAGGGTGTCTTATCCCCAGGGCTATCTGCATTCTCAGCGGGCAGTTAAACATCTTTACATTTTTGTGCCCTTTAGGGGGTGGAAGCATTCCTTTGTCTTTTAGATTGTAGAGCTAACAGTCCCTTAAGTACACTGCTGGAGAAAGTATCATTTTGTTAGTAAAGTAAAGGGCTGAAAAGCTAAGCTAAACTATATATCTTCAAGAATAATAAACAGAAATAAGTATAGACATAACCTTGATAGAAAGCATGCATATAATTCAGAAAATATCAGGGATGTCGGCCAGCCATTCTTCACCGAGGGGCATCCCTGCACCCCTCGGCCCTTCTACTCATCAATTATTTATTATTTATTGCTTTTAGGAGAAAACCTCTATAACGTTTTAAAAGAAAGCAGAAGGTCAAGAATAATATATAGATACTTCTTGATCATCTAATTAACCAGCAAACTTAGAAGGATGATGCATATATATTTAGACAAAGAACTGGAGGGAGAAGGAAACATTAACCAGACAGAGGCCATAAACCTAATTCAACATCTTATCTGGGCAGGATTCCTTTCTGATTGTCTCAAATGGGACTGTGTGCTCCTCCAATAATTAACTGAAAAATATCTTGAAAGTTACCTGCAGGTGGTCACATTCTCTTACTATATCTAATTTTCCAAGGAGGTAGTGCCTTCCAAGAAGCCACCCAAAGGAGTGAAAACTGGAGGTTAAGAAAGGAAAAGGAATGAAGGGCAATTAGAAGCAGCACAGGTTTCAGAACTATGTGAGGGGCTGGCCGGTTATTCTTCACCAAGGGGCAACTCTGCACCCCTCAGTGTTAATCGGCTGGACCCTGTCAAACAGCCGATCAAATGATGTAGCCACAGCTCCCAGCAGCCACCCATGCCACAAACACATGTGAGCCATGCCTGAGCAACACCACAGACATGCATGAGCCAAACCTGAACCATGTGTGAGCAATGTGTGACCAAAGCCTGTATTATGTGTCAGCCACATGGGAGCCAGTGCTGTGGCAAACCTGTATCATGTGTGAGCCATGGCTGAGCTATGCCTTAACCACCAGTGAAAGTGTCCTCTATGATATGTGACCCACACGACTCTTGTGTGAGCAACGCCTGAAATACACCCGAACAATGTGTGAGCCATGCATGAACCACATGTGAGACACCCTTGAAGCACATCTGAACCACCTGTGAAACACACATGATCGATGCTTGAACCGCACATGAACCGCACGGAGCCACACATGAAACACAGCTGAGCCATGTGTGAGCCACATGTCAGCCATGACTGAGTATGCAGAAGCCATGTTTCAGCAACCTGTGAGTCATGTGGCAGCCACACATGTACTGTATGTGACACACACGTGACCACATTTTTGTCACACATGGATCCTGTCCGATGCATGCTTGAGTCATGTGTTAGCCATGACTGAGACAGGTGTGGACCACAACAAGGTCATGTTTCACACATGCCTGTGTCACATTTCAGCCACACATGAACCACCAGCCACCCATACGTGAACCCTGCACCAGCCAACCCTGAACCACATGAAGGCCATGCATGAATCATGTGTGAACCACACCCAGCTGATATGTCATGCATGCCTGTGTCACATGGTGGCCTCACCTGAATCATGTGGGGAGTCACACATGAAACACAGGTGAGCCATGCATGAGCCACGTGCCAGCCATGACTAACTATGCATGAGACACATTTGAGCAACATGTGAGTCACGTGGGAGCAACACATGTATGGCATGTCACACACGCGTGACCACATGTCTGCCACACATGGATGCTGTGGGATGCATGCCTGAGTCATGTGTCAGCCACGACTGAGACATGTGTGAGCCACCCCGGAGTCATGTTTCACACATGCCTGTGTCACATGTCAGCCACGCCTGAACCACCAGCCACCCATGTGTGAACCCTGCACCAGCCACCCCTGAACCACACAAAGGCCATGCATGAATCATGTGTGAACCACACCCAGCTGACATGTCATGCATGCCTGTGTCACGTGGTCGCCTCACCTGTTTCATGTGGGTAGCCACACATGAAACTCAGCTCAGCCATGCATGAGCTGCGTGCCAGCCATGACTCAGTATGCTGGAGCCACGTTTCAGCAACCTGTGAGTCATGTGGGAGCCACATCTGTATGGCATGTCACACACATGTGACCACATGTGGGCCACACATGGATCCTCTGCGCTGCATGCCTGAGTCATGTGTCAGCCATGCCTCAAACATGTGTGAGCCACACTGGAGTCAGGTTTCACACACACCTGAGTCACACGTCAGCCACGCCTGAACCACCTGCCACCCATGCATGCACCATGCTCCAGCCACCCCTGAAACACACGAAGGCCATGCATGAACCATGTGTGAACCACACCTGCGTGACTTGTCAGGCACGCCTGTGTCACATTTCCACCTCACCTGAGTCATGTGTCAGCCATGCCTGAATAAACTGTGAGCCACACCTGTGTCATGTCTCAGCCATTCTCAGGTCACGTACCAGCCAGGCCTGAACCAAGTACCAGTCACACTTGAACCACAGGTCAGCCTCACTTGAAGCACGTGTCTGCCACACTGGCACAACTTGCCTGCCATGCAGGAACCACGTGCCAAGCAGGCCACAAACACATGTTTGCCACGCCTGTGCACCACCACAGCCATGCATGTGCCACACCTGAGCCAGGTGTGAGCCATTCATTACAAAAGCCTGAAATCATGTGTCAGCCAAATGGGAGCCAGTGCTGTGGCACGCCGGCATCGCATGTGAGTCATGGCTGAGCTATGCCTGAACCACATGTGAAAGTGTCCTCTACCATATGTGACCAACACGAGCCGTGTGTGAGCCACGCCTGAATTATACACGAACCATGTGTGAGCCATGCATGAACCACATGTGAGACACCCTTGAAGCACATCTGAACCACCTGTGAAACACACATGATTGATGCTTGAACTGCACATGAACCGCAGAGGAGCCACACATAAAACACAGATGAGCCATGTGTGAGCCAAGTGCCAGCCATGACTTAACATGGGGGAGCCACTTTGCAGCAACCTGTGAGTCACGTGGGAGCCACACCTGTACGGCATGTCACACACTTGTGAACATATGTCTCCCACACATGGATCCTCTGCAATGCATGCCTGAGTCACGTGTCAGCCATGCCTAAACCACCTGCCACCCATGAGTGAACCCTGCAACAGCCACCCTGAACTACACGTTGGCCATGGTTGAAGCATGTGTGAACCACAACAGAGTGACGTGTCACGCACGCCTCTGTCACATGGCTGCCTAACCTGAGTCATGTGTCAGCCATGCCTGAATAAATTGTGAGGCATGCCTGAGTCACGTCTCAGCAGTGCCGAAGTCATGTGCCAGCCCGGCCCGGACCAACTGCCAGTCACACTTGAACCACAGATCAGCCTCACTTGAAGCCCGTGTCAGCCACACTGGCACAACTTGCCTGCCATGCCTGAACCACGTCACAACCATGCCACAAACACAGGTGAGGAACGCTTGAGCAGTACCACAGCTGTGCATGTGCCACAGATGAGCAATGTGTGAGCCATGCGTGGCAAAAGCCTGAATCATGTGTCAGATACGTGGGAGCCAGTGCTGTGGCACCCCTTCATCATGTTGAGCCATGGCTGAGCTATGCCTTAACCACTGGTGAAAGTGTCGTCTACAATATGTCACCCACATGAGTCTTGTGTGAACAACTCCTGAATTACACCCAAACCATGTGTGAGGCATGCATGAACCACATGTGAGACACCCTTGAATCACATCTGAACCACCTGTGAAACACAAATGATGGATGCTTGAACTGCACGTGAACCGCAGTGTAACCACACATGAAACACAGCTGAGCCAGGTGTGTGCCACGTGCCAGCCATGACTGGGTATGCGGGAGCCACGTTTCAGCAACCTGTGAGTCACGGGGGAGCCACACCTGTACATCATGTCGTACACACGTGACCACGTCAGCCACACATGGATCCTGTGCGATGCATGCCTGAGTCACGTGTCAGCCATGACTGAGACATGTGTGAGCCACACCAGGCTCATGTTTCACACATGGCTGAGTCACATGTCAGCCATGCCTGAACCACCAGCCACCCATGCATGAACCCTGCACCAGCCACCCCTGAACCACAGGAAGGTCATGCATGAGCCATGTGTGAACCACACCCAGCTGACATGTCCCGCACTGCTGTGTCATGTGGCCGCCTCACCTGAGTCATGTGTCAGCCATGCCTGCATAACGTGTGAGCCACGCCTGACTCAGGTCTCAGCCGTGCCGATGTCACGTGCCAGCCTGGTCTACACCAAGTGCCAGTCACACTTGAACCACAGGTCAGCCTCAATTGAAGCACGTGTCAGCCACACTGGCACAACTTGCCTGCCATGCCTGAACCACGTGATAACCATGCCACAAACACAGGTGAGTCACACTGGAGCAGTACCACAGCTGTGCATGTACCACACGTGAGGCATGTGTGAGCCATATGTGGCAAAAGCTTGAATCATGTGTCAGATACGTGGGAGCCAGTGCTGTGTCATGCCTGCCTCATGTGTGAGCCATGGCTGAGCTATGCCTGAAACACCTGTCAAAGTGTCCTCTACCATTTGGGACCCAGAAGAGTCATGCTTCAGCCACGCCTGAATTACATCTGAACCATGTGTGAGCCATGCAGGAACCACATGGGAGACACCCTTGAAGCACATTTGAAACACCTGTGAAACACAATGATCGATGCTTGAACCACACATGAACCACAGGGGAGCCACCCATGAGACACAGCTGAGCCATGCGTGAGCCACGTGGCAGCCATGACTGAGTATGTTGGAGCCACGTTTCCACAACCTGTAGTCACGTGGGAGCCACCCATGTATGGCATGTGACTCATGCATGATCACAATTCCTTCACACATGGATACTGGGTGATGAATTGCTGAGTCACGAGTCAGCCATGCCTGACACATGTGTCAGTCACACCGGACTCCTGTTTCACACATGCCAGAGTCACATTTCAGTCACGCCTGAACCACCTGCCACACATGCAGGCACCATGCACCAGCCATCCCTGAACCACACGAAGGCCATGCATGAACCATGTGTGAACCACACCTGCGTGATGTGTCAGGCACGCCTGTGTCATATTTCCAACTCACCTGAGTCATGTGTCAGCCACCCCTGAACATTGTGTGAACCACGCCTGTGTCAAGGCTCAGCCGCGCCATGTCACGTGCCAGCCCAGCCTGAACCAAGTGCCAGTCACACTTGAAACACAGGTCAGCCTAACTTGAAGAATGTGTCAGCCACACTGGCACAACTTGCCTGCCATGCCTGAACCACGTGCCACCCATGCCAAAAACACATGTGAGCCACACCTGACCAACACCACAGACATGCATGAGCCACACCTGAACCATGTGTGAGCCATGCATGATCAAAGCCTGTATTATGTGTCAGCAACATGGGAGACAGTTCTGTGGGAGGCCTGCATCACGTGTGAGCCACCGCTGAGGTATGCCTGAACCACGTGTGAGAGTGTCCTCAACCATATATGACCCAGATGAGTCGTGTGAGATCCACGCCTGAATTACACCCAAACCATGTGTGAGCCATGCAGGAACCACATGGGAGACACCCTTGAACCACATCTGAAGAACTTGTTAAATAGACATATTCCATGCTTAAACCATGCATGACTCACAGGGGAGCCACCAATGAGACACAGCTGAGCCATGCCTGAGCCATGTGGCAGCCATGACTGAGTATGTGGGAGCAACATTTTAGCAACCTGTAGTCACGTGGGAGCCACCCATGTATGGCATGTGGCTCCTGCATGATCACATTTCCGTCACACATGGATACTGGGTGATGAATGCCTGAGTCACGTGTCAGCTATGCTTGACACATGTGTCAGCCACACCGGAGTCCTGTTTCACACATGCCGGAGTCACATTTCAGCCACACCTGAACCACCTGCCACCCATGCGTGCACCATGCACCAGCCATCCCTGAACCACACGAAGGCCATGCATGATCCATGTGTGAACCACAACTGCGTGATGTGACATGCACACCTGTGTCACGTTTCCACCTCACCTGAGTCATGTGTCAGCCATGCCTGAACAACGTGTGAACCACGCCTGTGTCAAGGCTCAGTCGTGCCAAGTCACGTGTCAGCCAACCCTGGACCAAGTGCCAGTCACTCTTGAACCACAGGTCAGCCTCAACTGAAGCACACATCAGCCACACTGGCACATCTTGCCTGCCATGAATGAACCACGTGCCACCCATGCCACAAACACATGTGAGCCAAGCCTGAGCAACACCACAGACATGCATGAGCCACATCAGAACCATGTGCGAGCCATGCATGACCAAAGCCTATATCATGTGTCAGCCACATGGGATCCAGTTCTGTGGCACGCCTGCATCATGTGTGAGACATGGCTGAGCTATGCCTGAATGTGGATGCTGTGAACATGCAGTGGATGCAGTGATCCTGCAGTGATTGCAGTGTGCCTGCATTTCCTCATCAGCTGGAAGCTGTGTCACTGCAGTGGTTGCAGTGCCGACTTCTATGTCCCTGAAGTTGAATGCGGTGCCCATGCAGTGGAGGCAGTGTCCCTAAAGGTTTATGCAGTGTGTTGTGACGGAGTATGCAGTGCACATGAAGGCAGATGCCGTGTCCCTGCATTGGTTGAAGGGCCCTCGAGATTGTGCTGGAATGTGGATGCAGGGGTCATGCAGTGGATACAGTTTCTCACAAGGCAGATGCAGTATGTTTTGTCGGAGGATGAACTGCCCATGAAGGTGGATGCAGTGAACCTTCAGTGGTTGCAGTGCCCCCTACACTTCCCTGAATGTGGATGCAGTGAGGCTGTGCTGAATGCAGTGTGCCTGCAGTGCGACTTCAGCTGTATGCAGTGTCCCTGCAGTGGTTACAGTGCACACTGCCTTGTCCGAGAAAGTGAATGCAGTGCCCAGGCATTGGATGCAGTGTCCCACAATTTGCATGCAGTATGTTGCGAGGGAGGATGCAGTGCCCATGAAGGTGGATGCAGTGAGCCGGCAGTGATTGCAGTCCAACCGGCTGTGTCCTTGAATTTGGATGCTGTGAACATGCAGTTGATGCAGTGATCCTTCAGTGATGGCACTGCACCTGCATTTCCACATCAGCTGGAAGCAGTGTCCCTGCAGGGGTTGCAGTGCCACCTTCTGTGTCCCTGAAGGTGACCACAGTGCCCATGCTGTGGATGCAGTGTACCTAAGGTTCATGCAGTATGTTGTGACGGAGTATGCAGTGCCCATGAAGGTGGATGCTGTGAACCTGCAGTGGTAGCAGTGCCCCCTGCAGTTAACCTGAATGTGGATGCAGTGCTCTTGCTGTGGATGCAGTGTCACTCAAGGTGGATGCTTTATGATATGTTGGAGGATTCAGTGATCATGAAGGAGGATGCAGTGATCCTGCAGTCACTGCGTGAACATGCAGTGACACTTCAGCTGGATGCAGTGTCTCTGCAGTGGTCGCTGTGCCATGACCTGTGTTCCTGAATGTGGATGCAGTGCCCATGCAGTGTCCTTCAAGGTGAATGCCTTATTTTGTGATGGAGGATTCAGTGATCATGGAGGAGGATGCAGTGGTCCTGCAGTCATTGTAGTGCACCTGCAGTGCCACTTCAGCTGGCTGCAGTTTCACTGATGTGGTTGCCGTTCCCCATTCTCTGTCCATGAATGTGGATGCAGTGCCCATGCAGTGAATGCAGAGTACCAAAATTTGGTTGCCGTATATTGTGACAGAGGATGCAGTGCCCACAATTTGGATGCAGTGTGCCAGCAGTGATTGCAGTATGCCTTCAGTGCCACTTCAGCTGGATGCAGTGTCCCTGCAGTGGGTGCAATGCCCCCTGAATTTTCCTGTAAAGTGGATGCAGTGCCCCACAATGTGGAGGCATTGTGGTGTGTTGTAGTATGCAGTGCCAATGAAGGTGAATGCACAGATGCTGCAGTGATGGCAGTGCGCCTGCAGTGCCACTTAAGCTGGATGCAGTGTTGCTGCAGTGGTTGCAGTGCGCCCTGCATTGTCCGGGAATGTGGATGCTGTGGACAGGCGGTGGATGGAGTGTCCCTCAAGGTGGGTGCAGTATGTTATGACGGATGATGCAGTTCTCATGAAGGTGGTTGCAGTGTCCTGCCATGCTTGCAGTGCCCCCCGCATTGTCCAATAATATGGATGAAGTAGTCATGCAGTGGATGCTGTGTCCCACAAGGTGGATGCATTATGTTGTGATGGAGGATGCAGGACCCATGAAGGTGGGTAGAGTGATGCTGCAGTGGTTGTAGAGCCCCCTACAGTTCCCTGAATGTGGATGCAGTGCCGATGCCTTAGTTGCAGTGTCCCACAAGGTGGATGTCGTATGTTGTGATGGAAGATGCAGTGCCCACGATGGTGGATGCAGTGAGCCTCTGCGGAATGCAGTGCACCTGAAGTGCGAATTCAGCTGCATGCAGTGTGCCTGCAGTGGTAGCAGTGCCCACTGCATTGTCTGAGAATGTTGGATGCAGTGCCCAGGCATTGGATGCAGTGTCCCACAATGTGCATGCAGTATGTTGTGACAGAGAATGCAGTGCACATCAGGGTGGATGCAGTGATATGGCAGTGGATGCAGTGCACCCTGCTGTGTCCCTGAATGTCCATGTTCTGAACATGCAGTGGATGAAGTGATCCTGCAGTTATTGCAGTGCGCCTGCCTTTCCACTTCAGCTGGAAGCAGTGCCCCAGTAGGGGTGGCAGTGCCACCTTCTGTGTCCCTGAAGGTGAATTCAGTGCCCATGCACTGTTTGCAGTGCCCCAGCATTGTCGGGGAATGTGGATGTGGTGCCCAGGCAGTGGATGCAGTGTACCTAAAGGTTTATGCAGTATGTTGTGATGGAGGATGCGGTGCCACCTCAGCTGGATGCAGTGTCATTGCAGTGGTTGCAATGCCCCTTGCATTTTCCTGGAATGTGGATGCAGTGCTCCTGCAGTGGATGCAGTGTCCCACCGGGTGGATGCAGTATGTTGTGATGGAGCATGCAGGGCCCATGAAGGTGGATGCAGTGATGCTGCCGTGGTTGCAGTGCCCCCTACAGTTCCCTGAATGTGGATGCAGTCCCCATGCAGTAGTTGCAGTGTCCCACAAGGTGGATGTCGTATGAAGTGATGGAAGATGCAGTGCCCATGAAGGTGGATGCAGTGAGCATGTGCTGAATGTAGTGCACCTGCAGTGCGACTTCAGCTGTAGGCAGTGTCCCTGCAGTGGTTTCATTGGCCACTGCATTGTCTGAGAACGTGGATGCAGTGCCCAGGCATTCGACGCAGTGTCCCACAAGGTGCATGTAGTATGCTGTGACGGAGGATGCAGTGCCCATGATGTTGGATGCAGTGATCTGGCAGTGGGTGCAGTGCAACCTGCTGTGTCCCTGAATGTGCATGCTCTGAACATGCATTGGATGCAGTGATCCTGCAGTGATTACAGTGTGCCTGCATCTCCACATCAGCTGGAAGCAGTGCCCCTGCATTGTCCAGGAATGTGGATGCGGTTCCCAGGCAATGGAGGCAGTGTACCTAAAGATTTATGCAGTATGTTGTGACGGAGGATGCAGTGCCCAAGAAGGGAGATGCAGTGTCCCTCCAGTGGTTGCAGTGCCCCCGGCATTGTCCTCAAATATTGATGCAGTGCCAATGCAGTTGATGCAGTGAATCTTCTGTGATGGCAGTGCGACTGCAGTGCCACTTCATCTGGATGCAGTGTCCCTGTAGTGGATGCAGTGTACCTAAGTTTCATGCAGTATGTTGTGACAGAGTATGCAGTGCCCATGAAGGTGGATTCAGTCTCCCTGCCATGGCTGTAGTGCTCCTTGCAGTGTCCTATAATGTGGATGCAAAGGTCATGCAGTGCATGTAGTGTCTCAAAAGACAGATGCAGTATGTTTTGTCGGAGGATGCAGTGCCCATGAAGATGGATGCGGTGAAACTTCAGTGGTTGCAGTACACCTTCAGTGCCACTTCAGCTGGATGCAGTGTCCCTGCAGTGATTGCAATGCCCCCTGCAATGTCCTGGAATGTCGATGAAGAGCCCATGCAGTGGATGCAGTGTCCCACAATGTGCATGCAGTATGATGTGACGGAGGATGCAGTGCTAATGAAGGTGGATGCAGTCATCCTTTAGTGGTTGCAGTGCCTCCTCCAGTTTACCTGCATGTGGATACAGTGGTCGTGCATTGGATGCAGTGTTCCGCATGGTGGATGCCTTCTGTTGTGATAGAGTATTCAGTGATCATGAAGGAGGATACAGGGATCCTGCAGTCATTGCACTGCACCTGCAGTGTCACTTCAGCTGGCTGCACTGTCCCTGCTATGGTTGCAGTGCCCAGTTCTGTGTCCCTGAGTGTGGATTCAGTGCCCATGCATGGGATGCAGGGTACCAAAAGTTGGTTGCCATATGTTGTGACAGAGGATGCAGAGCCCTGGAGTTGGATGCAGTGATCTGGCAGTGATTGCGGTATGCCTTCAGTGCCACTTCAGCTGGATGCAGTGTCCCTGCAGTGGTTGCAATGCCCCCTTCATTGACCTGGAATGTGGATGTGGTGCCCGGCAGTGCATGCAGTGTACCACAAGGTGCATGCAGTATGTTGTGATGGAGGACGCAGGGCACATGAAGGTGGATGCAGTGATGCTGCATTGGTTGCTGTGCCACCTACTGTTCCCCGAATGTGGATGCAGTGTCCCTGCAGAGCTTGCAGTGCCCCCCACATTGTCCAATAATGTGGATGAAGTAGTCATGAAGTGGATGCAGTGTCCCACAAGGTGGATGCAGTATGTTGTGACGGAGGATGCAGTGCCAACGAAGGTATATGCAGTGAGCCTTCACTAATTGCAGTGCACCTGCAGGGCCACTTCAGCTGGATGCAGTGTTGCTGCAGTGGTTGCAGAGCCAACTGCAGTGTCCCTGAACGTGGATGCAGTGCCCATGCAGTGGATGTAGTGTCTCACAAGGCGGATGCAGTATGTTTTGTCAGAGGATGCAGTTCCCAGGAAGGTGGATGCGGTGAACTTGCAGTGATTGCAGTGCCACCTGGACTTTACTAGAATTTGGATGGAGTGCTCATGCGGAGGATGCTATGTTCCACAAAGTGGATGTTGTATGTTGTGATGGAAGATGCAGTGCCCACGAAGGTGGATGCAGTGAGCCGGCAGTGATTGCAGTGCACCTGCAGTGCCACTTCAGCTGGATTCAGAGTCCCTGCTGTGTCCCTGACTGTGGATGCGGTCCCCATGCAGAGGATGCAGAGTACCAAAAGTTGGTTGCCGTATGTTGTGACAGAGGATGCAGTGCCCAGGAGTTGGATGCAGTGATCCGACAGTGGTTGCAGTGCACCCTGCTGGGTCCCTGAATGTGGATGCTGTCAACATGCAGTGAATGCTGTGATCCTGCAGTGATAGCAGTGCACCTGCGTTTCCACATCAGCTGGAAGCAGTGTCCCTACAGGGGTTGCAGTGCCACCTTCTATGTCCCTGAAGCTGAATGCAGTGCCCATTCAGTGGATTCAGTGTACCTAAAGGTTTATGCAGTATGTTGTGAGGGAGGATGCAGCAACCATGAGGGTGGATTCAGTGTCCCTGCCGTGGAGCAGTGCCCCCGGTATTTTCCCATAATGTGGATGCAGGGGTCATGCATTGGATGCAGTGTCTCACAAAGCAGATGCAGTATGTTTTGTCGGAGGATGCAGTGCGACTTCAGCTGGATACAGTGTTGCTGCAGTGGTTGCAGAGCCAACTAGAGTGTCCCTGAACGTGGATGCAGTGCCCATGTAGTGCATGCAGTGTCCCACAAGGAGGATGCAGTGTGTTGTGAGGGAGAATGCAATGCCCACGAAGTTGGATGCAGTGAGACAGCAGTGGTTGCAGTGCACCTGCAATGCCACTTAAGCTGCATGCACTGTCACTGCAGTGGTTGCAGTGCCCTGTTCTGTGTCCCTGAATGTGGATACGGTTGACCTGCAGAGGATGCAGAGTACCAAAAGTTGGTTGCCGTATGTTGTGACAGAAGATGCAGTGCCCACGAGTTGGATGAAGTGATCCTGCAGTGATTACAGTGTGCGTTCCTTGCCACTACAGCTGAAGTCAGTGTCCCTGAAGTGGTTGCAATGCCCCCTGCATTGTCCGGGATTGTGGAGGCAGATCCTAGGCAGTGGATGCAGTGTCCCACAAGGTGGATGCAGTATGTTATGATGGATGTGGCAGTTCTCATTAAGGTGGATGCAGTGTCCCTGCAGTGCTTGCAGTGTCTCAGCATTTTCCGGGAATATTGATGCAGTAGACATGCAGTGGATGCAGTGATCCTGCAGTGATTGCAGTGCACCTGCGTTTCCACATCAGCTGGAAGAAGTGTCCCTGCAGGGGTTACAGTGCTGCCTTCTGTGTCGCTGAAGGTGAATGCAGTGCCCATGCAATGGAGGCAGTGTACCTAAAGGTTTATGCAGTATGTTGTGATGGAGGAGGCAGTGACCATGAAAGTGGATGTTGTGCCCCTGCTGTGGTTGCAGTGCCCCTGCACTGTCCTGGAATGTGGATGCAGGGGTCATGCAGTGGATGCAGTGTCTCTCAAGGCAGATGCAGTAGGTTTTGTCAGAGGATGAAGTGCCCATGAAGGTGGATGCAGTGAACCTGCAGTGGTTGCAGTGCCACCAGCAGTATACCAGAATTTGGATGCACTGCTCATGCAGCAGATGCAGTGTCCCACAAGGTGGATGTCGTATGTTGCGATCGAAGATGCATTGCCCATGAAGGTTTATGCAGTCAGCTTGTGCTGAATGCAGTGTGCCTGCAGTTTGACTTCAGCAGTATGCAGTGTTCCTGCAGTGGTTGCAGTGCACACTGCATTGTCCGACAACGTGGATGCAGTGCTCAGACATTGGATGCAGTGTCCCAGAAGGGGCAGGCAGTATGTTGGATCGGAGGATGCAGTGCCCATGGAGGTGGATGCAGTGATCCGGCAGTGGTTGCAGTGCACCCTGCTGTGTCCCTGAATGTGGATGCTGTGAACATGCAGAGGATGCAGTGATCCTGCAGTAATTGCAGTGCGCCTGCATTTCCACATCAGCTGGAAGGAGTGTCCCTGCAGGGATTGCAGTGCCACCTTCTGTGCCCCTGAAGGTAAATGCAGTGCCCATGCAGTGGATGCAGAGTCCCACAATGTGCATGCAGTATGTTTTGATGGAGGATGCGTTGCCCACGAATGTGGATGCAGTGATCCTGCATTTGTTGCAGTGTCCCCTGCAGTTTACCTTAATGTGGATGCAGTGCTCATGCAGTGGATACAGTGTCCCTCAAGGTGGATGCATTATGATGTGTTGAAGGATTCAGTCATCATGAAGGAGGATGCAGTGATCCGGCAGTCATTGCAGTGAACCTGCAGTGCCACTTCAGCTGGCTGCAGTGTCCCTGCAGTAGTTGCATTCCTCCATCCTGTGTCCCTGAATGTGGATGCAGTACCCATTCAGTGGATGCAGAGTACCAAAAGTTTGTTTCCGTATGTTGTCACAGAGGATGCAGTACCCACGAGTTGGATGCAGTGAGCCAGCAGTGATTTCATATGCCTTCAGTGCCACTTCCGCTTAATGCAGTGTCCCTGCAGTGGTTGCGATGCCCCCTGCATTGACCTGGAATGGGGATTCAGTGCCAAGGCAATGAATGCAGTGTCCCAGAAGGTCCATGCTGTATATTATGATGGAGGATGCAGGGCCCATGAAGGTGGATGCAGTGATGCTGCAGTGGTTGCTGTGCCCCCCGCATTGTCCGGGAATGTGGATGCAGTAGTCATGCAGTGGATGCAGTGTCGCACAAGGTGGAGTCAGTATGTTGTGACGGAGGATGCAGTGCCCACGAAGCTATATGCAGTGAGCCTGCACTGATTGCACTGCACCTGCAGTGCCACTTCAGCTGGACGCAGTGTAGATGCAGTGGTTGCAGATCCAACTGCATTGTCCCTGAACGTGGATGCAGTGCCCATGCAGTGGATGCAGTGTCTCACAAGGCAGATGCAGTATGTTTTGATGGAGGATGCAGTTCCCATCAAGGTGGATGCGGTGAACCTGCTGTGGTTGCAGTGCCACCTGCACTTTACCAGAATTTGGATGGAGTGCTCATGCAGGGGATGCTGTGTCCCACAAAGTGCATGTCGCATGTTGTGATGGAAGGTGCAGTGCCCACAAAGGTGGATGCAGTGAGATGGCAGTGATTGCAGTGCGCCTGCAGGGCCACTTCATCTGGATGCAGAGTCCCTGCAGTGCTTGCAGAGCCCCGTTCTGTGTCCCTGAATGTGGATGCGGTCCACATGCAGAGGATGCAGAGTACCAAAAGATGGATGCCGTATGTTGTGACAGAGGATGCAGTGCCCACGAGTTGGATGCAGTGATCCAGTAGTGGTTGCAGTGCACCCTGCTGTGTCCCTGAATGTGGATGCTGTCAACATGCAGTGGATGCAGTGATCATGCAGTGATTGCAGTGCCCCTGCGTTTCCACATCAGCTGGAAGCTGTGTCCCTGAACTGGTTGCAGTGCCACCTGCAGTTTACCAGAATTTGGATGCAGTGCTCATGCAGCGAATGCAGTGTCCCACAAGGTGATGTCATATGTTGTGATGGAAGATTCATTGCCCACGAAGGTGGATGCAGTCAGCCTGTGCTGAATACAGTGCACCTGCAGTGCAACGTCAGCTGTATGCAGTGTTCCTGAAGTGGTTGCAGTGCGCACTGCATTGTCTGACAACGTGGATACAGTGCCCAGGCATTGGATGCAATGTCCCAGAAGGGGCCGGCAGTATGTTGGATCAGAGGATGCAGTGCCCATGAAGGTGAATGCAGTGATCCGGCAGTGGTTGCAGTGCACCCTGCTGTGTTCTGCAATGTGGATGCTGTGAACATGCAGTGGATGCAGTGATCCTGCAGTGATTGCAGTGTGCCTGCATTTCCACATCAGCTGGAAGAAGTGTCCCTGCTGTGCTTGCAGTGCCCTGTTCTGTGTCTCTGAGTGTGGATGCAGTGCCCATGCAGTGGATGCAGAGTATCAAATGTTGGTTGCCTTATGTTGTGACAGAGGATGTAGTGTCCCCGAGTGGGATGCAGTGAGCTGGCAGTGACTGCCGTATGCCTTCAGTGCCACTTCTGCTGTATGCAGTGTCACTGCAGTATTTGCAGAGCCCACGGCATTGTGCAGAAACGTGGATGCAGTGCCCAGGCATCGGATGCAGTGTCCCACAAGGTGCATGCAGTATGTTGTGACGGAGGATGCAGTGCCCATGAAGGTGGATGCAGTGATGCGGCACTGGTTGCAGTGCATACTGCTCTGTTCCAGAATGTGGTGGTGTGAACATGCAGTGGATGCAGTGATCCTGCAGTGATTGCAGTGCACCTGCATTTCCACATCAGCTGAAAGCAGTGTCCCTGCTGGGGATTCAGTGCCACCTTCTGTGTCCTTGAAGATGAATGCAGTGGCCATGAAGGTGGATGCTGTGTCCCTGCAGTGGCTGTAGTGCCCCTGGCATTGTCCCACAACGTGGTTGCAAGGGTCATGCAGGGGATGCAGTGTCGCACAAGGCAGATGCTGTAAGTTTTGCCGGAAGATGCAGTGCCCTTGAAGGTGGATGTGGTGAACATGCAGTTTTTGCAGTACACCTTCAGTGCCACTTCAGATGGATGCAGTGTCCCTGCCGTGGTTGCAATGACCCCTGCATTGTCCTGGAATGTGGATGCAGTGCTCATGCAGTGGATGCAGTGCCCCACAATGTGGAGGCATTGTGGTGTGTTGTAGTATGCAGTGCCGATGAAGGTAAATGGAGTTATCCTTCAGTGATGGTAGTGTGCCTGTAGTACCACTTCAGCTGGATGCAGTGTTGCTGCAGTGGTTGCAGTACTCTCTGAATTCTCCTGGAATGTGGATGCAGTGCCCAGGCAGTGAATGCAGTGTCCCACAAGGTGGATGCAGTATGTTATGGCGGATGATGCAGTTCTCATGAAGGTGGATGCAGACTCCCTGCAGTGCTTGAAGTGCCCCCTGCATTGTCTGGGAATGTGGATGCATTAGTCATGCAGTGTCACACAAGGTGGATACAGTATGGTATGATGGAGGATGCAGGGCCCATGAAGGTAGATGCAGTGATGCTGCAGTGGTTGCAGTGCCCCCTACAGTTCCCAGAATGTGGATGTAGTGTCCATACAGTAGTTGCAGTGTCCGACAAGGTGGATGTCGTATGTTTTGATTGAAGACCCAAGCAGGTGGATGCTGTGAGCCTGTGCTGAATGCAGTGAGCCTGCAGTGTGACTTGAGCTGTATGCACTGTCCCTGCAGTGGTTGCAGTGCGGACGGCATTGTCCAAAAACATGGATGCAGTGCCCAGACATTGGATGCAGTGTCCCACAAGGTGCATGCAGTATGTTGTGACGGAGGACGCAGTGCCCATGAAGGTGGATTCAGTGATCTTGCAGTGGTTGAAGTGCCCCCTGCAGTTTACTAGAATGTGGATGCAGTGCTCATCCAGTGGATGCAGTGTCCCTCAAGGTGAATGCCTTTTGTTGTGAGGGAGTGTTCAGTGAGCATGAAGGATAATGCAGTGATCCTGCAGTGATTGCCGTGCACCTGCAGTGCCATTGCAGCTGGCTGCAGTGTCCCTGCAGTAGTTGCAGTGCCCCGTTCTGTGTCTCTGAATGTGGATGCAGTGCCCATGCAATCGATGCAGAGTACCAAAAGTTGGTTGCCGTATGTTGTGATAGAGGATGCAGTGCCCACGAGTTGGATGCAGTGTGCCTGCAGTGGTTGCAGTGCCCTCTGCCTTGTCCTGAATTGTTGATGCAGTGCCTATTCAGTGGATGCAGTGAATCTTCAGTGATTGCAGTGCACCTGCATTGCCACTTAAGCTGGATGCAGTTTAGGTGCAGTGGTTGCAGAGCCCCCTGTCATGTCCCTGAATATGGATGCTGTGACCAGGCAGTGTCTGCAGCGTGACTCAAGGTGCATGCAGTATGTTGTGAAACAGGATTCATTGCCCATGAAGGATGATGCAGTTATCCTGCAGTCATTGAAGTGCACCTGCAGTGCCACTTCATCTGGATGCAGTGTCCCTGCAGTGGTTGCAGTGCACCCAGCTGTGTCCCTGAATGTGGATGCTGTGAACATGCAGTGGATCCAGTGATGCTGCAGTGATTTCAGTGCACCTGCATTTCCTCATCAGCTGGAAGCAGTGTCCCTGCAGGGGTTTGCAGTGCTGCATTCTGTGTCCCTGAAGGTGAATCCAGTTCCCCTGCAGTGGGGGCAGTGTACCTGCAGTGTCACTTCAGCTGGATGCAGTGTTGCTGCAGTGGTTGCAGTGCCCCCTGCATTGTCCGGGAATGGGGATGCAGTGCCCAGCAAGTGGATGCAGTGTCCCACAAGGCGGATGCAGTATGTTATGACGGATGATGCAGTTCTCATGAAGGTGGATGCAGACTCCCTGCAGTGCTTGCAGTTCCCCCTGCATTGTCTGGGAATGTGAATACATTAGTGATGCAGTGTATGCAGTGTCCCACAAGGTGGATGCAGTATGTTGTGATATAGGATGCAGGGCCCATGAAGGTGGATGCTGTGATGCTGCAGTGGTTGCAGTGCCCCCTAAAGTTCTCTGAATGTGGATGCCGTGCCCATGCAGTAGTTGCAGTGTCCCACAAGGTAGATGTCGTATGTTGTGATGAAAGATGTAATGCCCACGTAGGTGGATGCAGTGTGCAGGTGCAGAATGCAGTGCACCTGCAGTGCAACCTCAGCTGTATGCAGTGTCCCTGCAGTGGTTGCAGTGCACACTGCATTGGCCGAGAAGGTGGATGGAGTGCCCAGGCATTGGATGCAGTGTCCCTCAAGGTGCATGCATTATGTTTTGATGGAGGATGCAGTGCCCATGAAGGTGGATGCAGTGATCCGGCAGTGGTTACAGTGTACCCTGCTCTGTCCCTGAATGTGGATTCTGTGAACATGCAGTGGATGCAGTGATGCTGCAGTGATTGCAGTGTGCCTGCATTTCCACATCAGCTGGAAGCAGTGTCCCTGCAGGGGTTTGCAGTGCCCCATTCTGTGTCCCTGAAGGTGAATGCAGTTCCCATGCAGTGGGGGCAGTGTACCTAAAGGATTATGCACTAGGTTGTGACGGAGGATGCATTGCCCCTGAAGGTGAATGAAGTGTCACTGCAGTGGCTGCAGTGCCTCAGGCATTGTCCCATAATGTGGATGCAGGGGTCATGCAGTGGATCCTGTGTCTCACAAGGCAGGTGCAGTATGTTTTGTGGGAGGATGCAGTGCCCATGAAGGTGCATGCAGTGAACCTGCAGTGGTTCCAGCGCCCTCTAAAGTTTCCCTGAATGTGGATGCAGTGCCCACGCAGTGTATGCAGTGTCCCACAAGGTGGATACAGTATGTTGTGACGGAGGATGCAGTCCCCACGAAGGTGGATGCAGTGAGCCTTCAGTGATTGCAGTGCACTTGCAGTGCCACTTCAGCGGGATGCAGTGTTGCTGCAGTGGTTGCAGAGCCAGCTGCAGTGTCCCTGAACGTGGATGCAGTCCCAATGCATTGGATGCAATTTCCCATAATGTGCATGCAGTATGTTGTGATGGAGGATGCAGTGACCATGATGGTGGACTCACTGATCCTGCAGTGATTGCAGTGCACCTGCAGTGCAACTTCAGCTGGATCCAGTGTTGCTGATGTGGTTTCAGAGCCAACTGTAGTGTCCGTGGACTTGGTTGCAGTGTCCATGCAGTGGATGCAGTTTCCAACAATGTGCATGCAGTATGTGGTGACAGAGGATACAGGGCCCATGAAGGTGGAGGCAATGATCCTGCAGTGGTTGCAATGCCTCCTGCAGTTTACCTGAATGTGGATGCAGTGGTCCTGAAGTGGATGCAGTGTCCATCAAGGTGGATGCCTTATGATGTGGTGGAGGATTAAGTGATCCTTAACGTGGAAGAAGTGATCCTACAGTCATTGCAGTGAGCTTGCAGTGCCACTTCAGCTGGCTGCAGTGTCCCTGGAGTGGTTGCAGTGTCCCGTGTTGTGCCCATTAGTGTGGATGCAGTGCCCATGCAGTCAATGGAGAGTACCAAAAGTTGGATGCCGTATGTTGTGACAGAGGATGCAGAGCCCTGGAGTTGGATGCAGTGAGCCAGAAGTGATTGCAGTACGCCTTCAGTGCCACTTCAGCTGGATGCAGTGTCCCTGCAGTGGTTGCAATGCCCCCTGCATTGTCTTGGAATGTGGATGCCGTGCTCCTGCAGTGGATGCAGTGTCCCACAATGTGGAGGCATTGTGGTGTGTTGTAGTATGCAGTGCCTATGCAGTGGATGCAGTGAATCTTCAGTGATTGCACTGCACCTGCATTGCCACTTCAGCTGGATGCAGTGTAGCTGAAGTGGTTGCAGAGCCCACTCCCATGTCCCTGAATGTGGATGCTGTGCACATGCAGTGTCTGCAGTGTGACTCAAGGCGGATGCAGTATGTTGTGAAGCAGGATTCAGTGCCCATGAAGGACGATGCAGTGATCCTGCAGTCATTGCAATGCACCTGCAGTGCCACTTCATCTGGATGCAGTGTCCCTGCAGTGGTTGAAGTGCACCCTGCTGTGTCCCTGAATGTGGATGCTGTCAACATGCAGTGGATGCAGTGATCATGCAGTGATTGCAGTGCACATGCATTTCCTCATCAGCTGGAAGCAGTGTTGTTGCAGTGGTTGCAGTGTCACCTTCTGTGTCCCTGAAGGTGAATGCAGTGCCCATGCAGAGAGGGCAGTGTCCCTAAAGGTTTATGCAGTATGTTGTGACAGAGGATGCAGTGTGCATGAAGGTGGAAGCAGTGTCTCTGCAGTGGTTGCAGGGCCCCCAGCATTGTGCTGGAATGTGGATGCAGTGCTCATGCAGTAGCTGCAGTGTCCCACAATGTGGTGGCATTGTGTGTTGTAGTATGCAGTGCCAATGAAGGTGAATTCAGTGACCCAACCGTAGACGTCAGTGCACCTTCAGTGCCACTTTAGTTGGATGCAGTGTTGTTGCAGTGGTTGCAGTGCCCCCTGCATTGTGCAGGAATGTGGATGCAGTGCCCAGGCAGTGGATGCAGTGTCCCACAATGTGCATGCAGTATGTTGTGATGGAGGATGCAGTGTGCATGAAGGTGGATGCAGTTTCCCTGCAGTGGTTGCAGTGCACCCTGCTGTGTCCCTGAATGTGGATGCTGTGAACATGCAGTGGATTCAGTGATGCTGCAATGATTGCTGTGCACCTGCATTTGCACTTCAGCTGGTAGCAGTGTCCCTGCAGGGGTTGCAGTGTTGGCTCCTGTGTCCCTGAAGGTGAAGGCAGTGACCATGAAGTGGATGCAGTGTACCTAAAGGTTTATGCAGTATGTTGTGACGGAGGATGCAGTGCCCATGAAGTTGGATGGAGTGTCCCTGCAGTGGTTGCAGTGCCCCCTACAGTTTCCCTTAATGTGGATGCAGTGCCCATGCAGTGCATGCAGTGTCCCAACAAGGTGGATGGGTCATGTTGTGACGGAGGATGCAGTGCCCACGAAGGCAGATGCAGTGAACCTGCATTGATTGCACTTCACCTGCAGTGCCAGTATAGCTGGATCCAGTGTTTCTGCAGTGGTTGCCAAGCCAACTGCAGTGTCCCTAAACGTGGATGCAGTATTCATGCAGTGGTTGCAGTGCCAAATGCAGTTTACATCATTGTTGATGTAGTGTACATGCAGTGGATGCAGTGTCCCACAAGGTGGATGCAGTATGTTTTGATGGAGGATGCAGGGCCCATGAAGGTGGTGGCAGTGTCCCTGCAGTGCTTGCAGTGACCCCTTCATGGTCCAGGTAAGTGGATGGAGTAGTCATGCAGTGGATGCAGTGTCCCACAAGGTGGATGCAGTATGTTGTGATGAAGTATGCAGGGCCCATGAAGGTGCATGCAGTCTCCCTGCTGTGCTTGCAGGGACCCCTGCATTGTCCGGGTATGTGGATGCAGTAGTCATGCAGTAGATGCAGTGTCCCTCAAGGTGGATGCAGTATGTTGTGATGGAGGATGCAGGGCCCATGAAGTTGGATGCAGTGATGCTGCTCTGGTTGCAGTGCCCCCTACATTTCCCTGAATGTAGATGCTGTGCCCATGCATTAGTTGCAGTGTTACACGAAGTGGATGTCATATGTAGTGATGGAAGATGCAGTGCCCACGAATGTGGATGTAGTGAGCCTGTGCTGAATGCAGTGTGCCTGCAGTGTGAATTCAGCTGTATGCAGTGTCTCTGCAGTAGTTGCAGTGCACTCTGCATTGTCCGAGAATGTGGATGCAGAGCCCAGGCATTGGATGCAGTTTCCCACAATGTTCAGGCAGAATGTTGTGACGGAGGATGCAGTGACCATGAAGGTGGATGCAGTGATCTGGCAGACGTTTACAGTGCACCCTGCTGTGTCCAAGAATGTGGATGCTGTGAATATGCAGTGGATGCAGTGATCCTGCTGTGATTGCAGAGCGCCTGCATTTCCACATCAGCTGGAAGCAATGTCCATGGCTGGGTTGCAGTGCCACGTTCCATGTCCCTGAAGGTGACTGCAGTGCCCATGCAGTGGATGCAGTGTACCTAAGGTATATGCAGTATGTTGTCATGGAAGGTGCAGTGCCCATGATGGTGGATGCAGTGTCCCTGCAGTGGTTGCAGTGCCCCCGCATTTTCCTGGAATGTGGTTGCAGTGTCATGCAGTGGATGCACTGTCCCACACAGTGGATGCAGTATTTTATGTTGGAGGATGCAGGACCCATGAGGGTGCATGCAGTGAAAAGGCAGTGGTTGCAGTGCCCCCGGCATTGTCCTGAAATGTTGATGCAGTGCGTATGCAGTGGATGCAGTGAATCTTCAGTGATTGCAGTGAGCCTGCTCTGCCACTTCAGCTGGATGCAGTGTAGCTGCAGTGGTTTCAGAGGCCCCTGCCATGTCCCTGAATGTGGATGCTGTGCCCATGCAGTGTCTGCACTGTGACTCAAGGTGGATGAAGTATGTTGTGAAGCTGGATACAGTGCCCATGAAAGACGATACAGTGATCCTGCAGTCATTGCGGTGAACTTCCCGTGCCAGTTCAGTTGGCTGCAGTGTCCCTGCAGTGGTAGCAGTGCCCCGTTCCGTGTCCCTGAATGTGGATGCAGTGCCCATGTGGTGGATGCAGAGTTCCAAAATTGGTTGCCGTATGTTGTGATAGAGGATGCAGAGCCCTGGAGTTGGATGCAGTAAACTGGCAGTGATTGCAGTACTCCTTCAGTTCCACGTCAGCTGGATGCAGTTTCCCTGTAGTGGTTGTGATGCCCCGTGCATTCTCCTGGAATGTGGATGCAGTGCTAATGCAGTGGATGCAGTGTCCCAAAAGGTGGAGGCATTGTGGTGTGTTGTAGTGTGCAGTGCCAATGAAGGTGAGTGCAGTGATACTGCAGTGAGGACAGTGCACCTGCAGTGCCAATTCAGCTGGATGCAGTGATGCTGCAGTGGTTGCAGTGCCAAATGCATTGTCTGAGAACGTGGATGCAGTGCCCAGCCATTGGATGCAGTGTCCCACAAGGTGCATGCAGTATGTTGTGACGGAGGATGCAGTGCCCATGAGGGTGGATGCAGTGATCCAGCAGTGGTTGCAGTGCACCCTGCTATATCCCTGAATGTGCATGGTCTGAACATGGAGTGGATGCAGTGATCCTGCAGTGATTGCAGTGTGCCTGCATTTCCACATCAGCTGGAAGCAGTGTCCCTGCAGGGGTTGCAGTGCTGACTTCTGTGTCGCTGAAGGTGAATGCAGTGCCCATGCAGTGGATGCAGTGTAACTAAAGGTTTATGCACTATGTTGTTGTGGAATATGCAGTGCCCATGATGGGGCATGCAGTGTCCCTCCCCTGGTTGCATTGCCCCCGGCATTGTCCTAAAATGATGCAGTGCCTATGAGGTAGATGCAGTGAATCTTCAGTGATTGCAGTGCACCTGCAGTACCACTTCAGCTGGATGCAGTATAGCTGCAGTGGTTTAAGAGCCCCCTGCCATGTCCCTGAATGTGGATGCACTGCCTATGCAGTGTCTGCAGTGTGACTCAAGGTGGATGCAGTATGTTGTCAAGCAGGATTCAGTGCACATGAAGGATGAGGCAGTGATCCTGCAGTCATTGCAGTGAACTTTCAGTGCCACTTCAGCTGGCTGCAGTGTCCCTGCAGTGGTTGCAGTGCCCCATTCTGTGTCCCTGAAAGTGGATGCAGTGCAAAAGCAGTGTCTTCAGAGTACCAAAATTTGTTTGCCATATGCTATGACAGATGATGCTGAGCCCCGGAGTTGGATGCAGTGATCCTGCAGTGATGTCAGTGCGCCTGCAGTGCCAATTCAGCTGGATGAAGTGTTGCTGCAGTGGTTGCAGTGCTCCCTGCATTGTCCAGGAATGTGGATGCAGTGCCCACGCGGTGGATGCAGTGTCCCACAAGGTGGATGAAGTATGTTATGACGGATGACGCAGTACTCATGAAGGTGGATGCAGTGTCCCTGCAGTGCTTGCAGTGCCCCCCGCATTCTCTGGGAATGTGGATGCAGTAGTCATGCAGTGGATGCATTGTCCCACAAGGTGGATGCAGGATGGTGTGACAGAGGATGCAGGGCCCCTGAAGGTGGATGCAGTGATGCTGCAGTGGTTGCAGTGCCCCCTACAGTTCCCTGAATGTGGATGCAGTGCCCATGCAGTAGTTGCAGTGTCCCACAAGGTGGATGACGTATGTTCTGATTGAAGATGCAGTGCCCACGGAGCTAGATGCAGTGAGCCTTTGCTGATTGCAGTGCACCTGCAGTGTGACATCAGCTGCATGTGGTGTCCCTGAAGTGGTTGCAGGGCTGACTGCATAGTCCGAGAACGTGAATGCAGTGCTATGCATAGGATGGAGTGTCCCACAATGTGCATGCAGTATGTTGTGATGGAGGATGCAGTGCCCATGAGCGTGGATGCAGTGATCCAGCAGTGGTTGCAGTGCACCCTCTGTGTCCCTGAATGTGCATACTCTGAATATGCAGTGGATGCAGTGATCCTACAGTGATTGCAGTGCACCTTCATTTCCACATCAGCTGGAAGCCGTGTCCATGCAGGGGTCGTAGTGCCGCCTTTTGTGTCGCTGAAGGTGAATGCAGTGCCCATGCAGTGGATGCAGTGTACCTAAAAGTATATGCAGTGTTGTGTGACGTAGGATGCAGTGCCCATGAGGGGGATGCAGAGTCCCCCCAGTGGTTGCAGTGCCCCCAGCATTGTCCTGAAATGTTGATGCAGTTCCTATGCAGTGGATGCAGTGAAGCTTCAGTGATTGCAGTGCGCCTGAAGTACCACTTGAGCTGGATGCAATGTAGCTGCAGTGGTTGCAACGCCACCTGCCATGTCCCTGAATGTGGATGCTGTGCCCATGCAGTGTCTGCAGTGTGACTCAAGGTGGATGCAGTATGTTGTGAAGCAGGATTCAGGGCCCATGAAGGACGATGCAGTGATCCTGCAGTCATTGCAGTGCAATTGCAGTGCGAGTTCATCTGGATGCAGTGTCCCTGCAGTGGATGCAGTGCAGCCAGCTGTGTCCCTGACTGTGGATGCTGTGAACATCCATTGGATGCAGTGATCCCTCAGTGATTGCAGTGAGCCTGCAATGCAACTTCAGCTTGATGCAGTGTTGCTGCACTGGTTGCAGTGCCCCTGCATTGCCCGGGAATGTGGATGCAATGCCCAGGCAGTGGATGCAGTGTCCCACAAGGTGGATGCAGTATGTTATGATGGATGATGCAGATCTCATGAAGGTGGATGTAGTGTTCCTGCAGTGCTTGCAGTGCCCTCTGCATTGTCCAGTAATGTGGATGAAGTACTCATGTAGTGGATGCAGTGTCCCACAAGGTGGGTGCAGTATTTTGTGATGGATAATGCAGAGCCCGTGCAGGTGGATGGAGTGATGCTGCAGTGGTTGCAGTGCCCCCTATAGTTCCCTGAATGTGGATGCAGTACCCATGCTGTGTCTGCAGTGTGAGTCACGGTGGATGCAGTATGTTGTGAATCAGGATTCTCTTCCCATGAAGGACCATGCATTGATCCTGCAGTCATTGCAGTGCACCTGCAGTGCCACTTCATCTGGATGCAGTGTCCCTGAAGTGGTTGTAGTGTACCCTGCTGTGTCCGTGAAAGTGGATGCTCTGAACATGCAGTGGATGCAGTGATCCTGCAGTGATTGCAGTGCGCCTCATTTCCACATCAGCTGGAGGTCGTGTCCCTGCAGGGTTTGCAGTGCTGTCTTCTGTGTCGCTGAACGTGAATGCAGTGCCCACCCATTGGAGGCAGGGTACCTAAAGGTTTATGCAGTATGGTGTGACGGAAGATGCAGTGACCATGAAGGGGGATGCAGTGTCCCTCCTGTGGTTTCAGTGCCCCCGGCATTGTCCTGATATGTTGATGCAGTGCCTATGCATTGGATGCAGTGAATCTTCAGTGATTGCAGTGAGCCTGCAGTGCCCCTAGAGCTGGATGCAGTGTAGATGCAGTGTTTGCAGACCCAACTGCGATTTCCGTGAATGTGGATGCTTTGCCCATGCAGTGTCTGCAGTGTGACTCAAGGTGGATGCAGTATGTTGTGAAGCAGGCTTCAGTGCCCATGAAAGATGATGCAGTGATCCTGCAGTCATTGCAGTGCAGCTACAGTGCCACTTCATCTGGTTGCAGTGTCCCTGCTGTGTCCCTGAATGTGGATGCTGTGAACATGCAGTGGATGCAGTGATCCTGCAGTGATTGCAGTGCACCTGCATTTCCTCATCAGCTGGAAGCAGTGTTGCTGCAGTGGTTGCAGTCCCGCCATCTGTCTCCCTGAAGGTGAATGCAGTGCCAATGCAGTGGAGGCAGTGTGCCTAAACGTTTATGCAGTATGTTGTGATGGAGGATGCAGTGTGCATGAAGGGGGATGCAGTGTCCCTGCAGTGGTGGCAGGGCCCCCGGCATTGTGCTGGAATGTGGATGCAGGGGTCATGCAGTGGATGCAGTGTCTCATAAGGCAGATGCAGTATGTTTTGTCAGAGATTGCAGTGCCAATGAAGGTGGATGTGGTGAACCTGCACTGGTTGCAGTGTCCCCTACAGTTTCCCTCAATGTGGGTGCAGTGCCCATGCAGTGCATGCAGTGTCCTTCAAGGTGGATGCGTTATGCTGTGACGGAAGATGCAGTGGCCACGAAAGTGGATGCAGTGAGCCTGAAATGATTGCAGTGCTCTCGCAGTGCTCCTTCAGCTGGATGCAGTGTTGCTGCAGTGGTTGAAGAGCCAACTGCAGTGTCCCTGAACATGGAAGCAGTCCCTATGCAGTCGATGAGGTGTCCCACAATGTGCACGCAGTCTGTTGTGACAGAGGATGCAGTGCCCATGAAGGTGGATGCAGTGATCCTGCAGTGGTTGAAGTGCCCCCTGCAGTTTACCTGAATGTGGATGCAGTGCTCATGCAGTGCATGCAGTGTCCCTCATGGTGGATGCCTTATGATGTGTTGGAGGATTCAGTGACCATGATGGAGGATGCAATGATCCTGCAGTCATTGCAGTGAACTTGCAGTGCCACTTCAGTTGGCTGCAGTGTCCCTGCAAGTTGTTGTAGTGCCCCGTCCTCTGTCCCTGAATGTGGATGCAGTGCCCATGCAGTGGATGCAGAGTACCAAAAGTAGGTTGCCGCATGTTGTGATAGAGGATGTGGGGCCTGGTGTTTTATGCAGTGAGCTGGCTGTGATTGCAGTACGCCTTCAGAGCCACTTCAGCTGGCTGTGGTCTCGCTGCAGTGGTTGCAATGCCCCCTGCATTGTCCTGGAATGTTGATGCAGTGCTCATGCAGTGGATGCAGCGTTCCACAATGTGGAGGCATTGTGGTGTGTTGTAGTATGCAGTGCCGATGAAGGTGAATTCAGTGATCCTGCAATGATGGCAGTGCACCTGCAGTGCCACTTCAGCTGGATGCAGTGTTGCTGCAGTGTTTGCAGTGCCCCCTGCATTGTCCAGGAATGTGGATGCAGTTGCTAGGCAGTGGATGCAGTGTCCCACAAGGTGCATGCAGTATGTTACGACGGATGATGCAGTTCTCAAGAAGGTGGATGCATTGTCCCTGCATTGCTTGCAGTGCCCCCTGCATTGTCCGGGAATGTTGAGGCAGTAGCAATGCAGTGGATGCAGCGTTCCACAATGTGGAGGCATTATGGTGTGTTGTAGTATGCAGTGCCGATGAAGGTGAATTCAGTGATCCTGCAATGATGGCAGTGCACCTGCAGTGCCACTTCAGCTGGATGCAGTGTTGCTGCAGTGTTTGCAGTGCCCCCTGCATTGTCCAGGAATGTGGATGCAGTTGCCAGGCAGTGGATGCAGTGTCCCACAAGGTGCATGCAGTATGTTACGACGGATGATGCAGTTCTCATGAAGGTGGATGCAGGGTCCCAGCATTGCTTGCTGTGACCCCTGCAGTGTCCCAGAATGTGGATGCCATAGTCAGGCAGTGGATACAGTGTCCCACAAGGTGGATGTCGTACGTTGTGATGGAAGATGCAGTGCCCACAGACGTGGATGCAGTGAGCCTTTGCTGAATGCAATGCACCTGCATTGCGACTTCTGCTGTATGCAGTGTCCCTGCAGTGGTTGCAGTGATCCTGCAGCGGTTGCAGTGCACCCTGCTGTGTCCCTGAATGTGCTTGCTCTGAATATGCAGTGGATGCAGTTATCCTGCAGTGATTGCAGTGCACCTTCATTTCCACATCATCTGGAAGCAGTGTCCCTGCAGGGGTAGCAGTGCTGCCTTCTGTGTGACTGAAGGTGAATGCAGTGCCCGTGCAGTGGATGCAGTGTGCATAAAGGTTTATGCATTATGTTGTGATGGAGGATGCAGTGCCCATGAAGAGGGATGCAGTGTACCTCCAGGGGTTGCAGTGCCGCTGGCAGTGTCCTGAAATGTTGATGCAGTGCCTATGCAGTCATTGAAGTGAATCTTCAGTGACTGCAGTGTACCTGCAGTGCCACTTCAGCTGAATGCAGTGTAGCTGCAGTTGTTGCAGAGCGCCATGTCATATCCCTGAATGTGGATGCTGTGCCCATGCAGTGTCTGCAGTGTGACTCAATGTGGATGCAGTATGTTGTGAAGTAGGATTCAGTGCCCATAAAGTGCGATACAGTGATCCTGCAGTCATTGCAGTGCACATGCAGTGCCACTTCATCTGGATGCAGTGTCCCTGCAGTGGTTGCAGTGCACCCTGCTGTGTCCCTGAATGTGGATGCTGTGAACATGCATTGGATGCAGTGATCCTGCAGTCATTGCAGTGAACTTGCAGTGCCACTTCAGCTGGCTGCATTGTTGCTGCAGTGGTTGCAGTGCCCCATCCTGTGTCCCTGAATGTGGATGCAGTGCCCATGCAGTGGATGCAGAGTACTAAAAGGTCTTTGCCGCATGTTGTGACAGAGGATGCAGGGCCCTGAGGTTGGCTGCTGTGACCCAGCAGTGATTACAGTACACCTTAAGTGCCACTACAGCTGGTTGCAATGTACCTGCAGTGGTTGCAATGCCCCCTCCATTGTCCTGGAATGTGGATGCAGTGCTCATGCAGTGGATGCATTGTCCCACAATGTGGAGGCATTGTGGTGTGTTGTAGTATACAGTGCCTATGCAGTGGATGCAGTGAATCTTCAGTGATTGCACTGCACCTGCAGTGAGACTTCAGCTGGATGCACTATAGCTGCAGTGGTTGCAGAGCCCCCTGCCATGTCCCTGAATGTGGATGCTGTGCACATGCAGTGTCTGCCGTGGGACTCAAGGTGGATGCAGTATGTTGTGAAGCAGGCTTCAGTGCCCATGAAGTGTGATAAAGTGATCCTGCAGTCATTGCAGTGCACCTGCAGTGCCACTTCATCTGGATGCAGTGTCCCTGCCTTGGTTGCAGTGCACCCTGCTGTGTCCCTGAATGTGGATGCTGTGAACATGCAGTGGATGCAGTGATCCTGTAGTGATTGCAGTGCGCTTTCAATTCCTCATCAGCTGGAAGCAGTGTTGCTGCAGTGGTTGCAGTGCCACCTTCTGTGTCGCTGAAGGTGAATGCAGTGCCCATGCCATGAAGGCAGTGTCCCTAAACGTTTATGCAATATGTTGTCACGGAGGATGCAGTGCGCATGAAGTCGGAGGCAGTCTCCGTGCAGTGGTTGCAGGGCCCCTGGCATTGTGCTGCAATGGGGATGCAGGGGTCATGCAGTGGATGCAGTGTCAAACAAGGCAGATGCAGTATGTTTTGTCGGAGGATGCTGTGCCCACAAATGTGGATGCAGTGAGGCTGAATTTATTGCAGTGCGCTTGCAGTGCCACTTCAGCTGGATGCAGTATTGCTGCAGTGGTTTCAGAGCCAACTGCAGTGTCCCTGAACGTGGATGAAGTCCCCATGCAGTGGATGCAGTGTCCAACAATGTGCATGCAGTATGTTGTGATGATGGATGCAGTGCCCATGAAGGTGGATGCGGTGATCCTGCAGTTGTTGCAGTGCCCCCTGGAGTTTACCTGAATTTGGATTCAGTGCCCATGCGGTGGATGCAGTGTCACAAAAGGTGGATGCAGTAGGTTGTGATGGAAGATGCAGTGCTCACGACTATGAGTACAGTGAGCCTGCAGTGATTGCAGTGGGCCTTCAGTGTCACTTCAGCGGGATGCAGTGTTGCTCCCCTGGTTGCAGAGCCAACTGCAGTGTCCCTGAACGTGGATGCAGTGCCCATGCAGTGGATACAGTGTACCACAATGTGCATGCAGTATGTTGTGACGGAGGATGCATTGCCCATGAAGGTGGATGCAGTGATCCTGCAGTCGTTGCAATGCCCACTGCAGATTCCCTGAATGTGGATGCAGTGCTCATTCAGTGGATGCAGTGTCCCTAAAGGTGAATGCCTTATGTTCTAATGGAGGATTCAGTGATCATGAAGGAGTATTCAGTGATCCTGCACTCATTGCAGTGCACCTGAATTGCCTCTTAAACTGGCTGCAGTGTCCCTGCAGTGGTTGCACTGCCCCGTTTTGTGTCCCTGAATGTGGATGTGGTGCCCATGCAGTGGATGCAGAGTACCAAAAGTTGGTTGCCGTATGTTGTGACAGAGGATGCAGTGCCCACGAGGTGGATGCAGTGAGGCGGCAGTGATTGCAGTATGCCTTCAGTGCCACTTCAGCTGTATGCAGTGTCCCTGCAGTGGTGGCAGTGCCCACTGCATTGTCCCCGAACGTGGATGCAGTGCCCACGCGTTGGATGTAGTGTCCAATATGGTGCATGAATTATGTTGTGACAGAGGATGCAGTGCCCATGAAGGAGAATGCAGTGATCCAGCAGTGGTTGCAGTGCACCCTGCTGTGTCCCTGAATGTAGATGCTGTGAACATGCAGTGGATGCAGTGCTTCTGCGGTGATCGCAGTGCACCTGCTTTTCCACATAAGCTGTAAGCAGTGTCCCTGCAGAGGTTGCAGTGCTGACTTCTGTGTCCCTGAAGGTCAATGCAGTGCCCAAGCAGTGGATGCAGTGTACCTAAAGATTTATGCAGTATTTTGTGACACAGGATGCAGTGCCCATGAATGTGGATGCAGTGATCCTGCAGTGGTTGCAGTGTGCATGTAGTGCCACTTCAGCTGGATCCAGAGTCCCTGCAGTGGTTGCAGTGCCTGTTGCCCTGTGCCTAAACGTGGCTGCAGTCCCCATGCAATGGCTTCAGTGTCACTCAAGGTAGATGCAGTATGTTGTGATGGTGGTTGAAGTGCCCACGAAGGTGGATGCAGTGATCCCGCAGTGGTTGCCGTGACCCCTTCAGGGTCCCTGAATGAGAATGCCGTCCCCTTGCAGTGGATTCAGTGCCTGACAAGGTGGATGCAGTATGAAATGATGGATGATGCATTGCCAATGGGGGAGGATGCAGTGATTCTGCAGTGAATGCAGTGCATCTGCAGTGCCACTTCAGGTGGATCCAGAGTCACTGCAGTTGTTGCAGTGCCTGTTGCACTGTCACTTAACGTGGATGAAGTGCCCATGCAATGGCTGCAGTGTCACTTAAGGTAGATGCAGTATGTTGTGTTGGAGGAACCAGTGGACATGAAGGTGGATGTGGTGATCCTGCATTGGTTTCTGTGCACACTTCAGTGTCCCTGAATGTGGATGCAGTGAACAAGCAGTGGACACACTGAACATTCAGTGGATGCACTGAACATTCAGTGATTGCAGTACACCTGCAGTGATACTTCAGCTGAATGCAGTGTTGCTGCAGTGTTTGCAGAGCCCACTGCAGTGTCTCTGAATGTGGATGCAGGGCCCATGCAGCCTCTGCAGTGTGACCCAAGGTGGATGCAGTATGTTGTGAGGTAGGATGCAGTACCCATGAAGGAGGATGCTGTGATCCTGCATTCAATGCAGTGCACCTGCAGGGTCAATTCATCTGGATGGAGTGTCCCGGAATGTGGATTCAGTGCTCATGCAGTGATGATGTACGTTGTCATGGAGGATGCAGTGCCCATGGAGGCAGATGCCTTAATCCTGCAGTGATTGCAGTGAATCTGCAGTGCCGCTTCAGATGGATCCAGAGTCACAGCAGTGGTGGCAGTGTCTGTTGCACTGTTGCTGAACGTGGCTGCAGTGCCGATTCCATGGCTGGAGTGTCACTGAATGTAGATGCAGTATATTGTGTTGAAGCAAGCAGTGGCCATGAAGGTGGATGCGGTCATCCTACAGTTATTAGAGTGCCCCCTGCAGGATCCCTGAATGAGAATGCCCAGCCCTTGCAGTGGATTCAGTGCCCCACAAGGTTGATGCAGTATGTTATGTCGGATGATGCATTGCCCATGAAGGTGTATGCAGTGTTCCTGCACTGGTTGTCGTGCCCCCTTCTGTGTCCCTGTTTGTGGGTGCAGTTCACATGTAGTGGATGAAGTGTCCCACAAGGCAGACGCTGTATGTTGCAATGGTGGATGCAGTGCCCATGAAGGTTGATGTGGTGATCCTGCAGTTGTTGCAGTGCCCCCTTCAGGTTCCCTGAATGTGGATGCAGTGCCCATGCAGTGTCACACAAGTTGGATGCAGTATGTTGTGACAGAGGATGCAGTGCCCACGAAGGTGGATGCAGTGAGCCTGTGCCAAATCCAGTGTGCCTGCAGTGTGACTTCAGCTGTATGCAGTGTCCCTGCCGTGGTTGCAGTGCCCACTGCATTGTCTGAGAACATGGATGCAGTGCCAGGTATCAGATGCAGTGTCCCAGAAGGTGCATGCAGTATGTTGTGATGGAGGATGCAGTGCCCATGAAGGTGGATGCAGTGATTCGGCAGTCATTGCAGTGCACCCTGCTGTGTCCCTGTATGTGGATGCTGTGAACATTCAGTGAAGCACTGATCCTGCAGTGATTGCAGTGCACCTGCACTTCCACATAAGCTGGAGGCAGTGTCCCTGCAGTGGTTGCAGTGCCCCATGCATTGTCTGTGAATGTCGATGCAGTGCCAATGCAGTGGGTGCAGAGAGCCTGCAGTGATAGGAGTGCGCCAACAGTGCCACTTCCGCTGGATGCAGTGTTGCTGTAGTTGTTGCACAGCCAAATTCACTGTCCCTGAACGTATATGCAGTGCCCATGCAGTGGATGCAGTTTCCCACAATGAGCATGCAGTATGTTGTGACTGAGGAGGCAGTGCCCATGAAGGTGGATGCAGTGATCCTGCAGTGGTTGCAGTGCACCCTGCAGTTTACCTAAATGTGCATGCAGTGCTCATGCAGTGGATGCAGTTTCCCACAAGTTGGATGCTTTACGTTGTGATGGAGGACTCAGTGATCATGAGGGAGGATGCAGTGATCCTGCAGTCACTGCAGTGCACATGCAGTGCCACTTCAGCTGCCTGCAGTGTCCCTGCAGTGGTTGCAGAGCCCCATTCTGTATCCCTGAATGTGGATGCAGTGCCCATGCAGTGGATGCAGAGTACCAAATATTGGTTGCCGTATGTTGTGACAGAGGATGCAGTGCCCAAGAGATGGATGCAGTGAGCTGGCAGTGATTGCAGTGCATCTGCAGTCCCACTTCAGCTGCATACAGTGTCCCTGCAGTGGTTGCAGTGCTGTCAGCATTGTCCAGGAATGTGGATGCAGTGCCCAGGCAGTGCATGCAGTGTCAAACAGATTGGATGAAGTATGTTGTAACAGAGGATGCAGTGCCCATGAAAGTAAATGCAGTGATCCTGCAGTGGTCTGTGCACACTGCAGTGTCCCCGAATGTGGATGCAGTGAACAAGCAGTGGATGCACTGAACATTGATTGCAGTGCCACTTCAGCTGAATGCAGTGTTGCCGCAGTGGTTGCAGACCACACTGCAGTGTCTCTGAATGTGGATGCAGGGACCATGAAGCCTCTGCAGTGTGACCCAAGGTGGATGCAGTATGTTGTGATGTAGGATGCAGTACCCATGAAGGAGGATGCAGTGATCCTGCGTTCATTGCAGTGCACCTGCAGTGTCAATTCATCTGGATGCAGTGTCCCTGAATGTGGATTGAGTCCTCATGCAGTGATGATGTATGTTGTCATGGAGGATGCAGTGCACATGAAGGCAGATGCAGTGATCCTGCAGTGATTACAGTGAGCCTGCGGTGCCACTTCATGTGGATCCAATGTCCCTGCAGGGGTTGCAGTGACTGTGGCACTGTCCCTGAACGTGGATGCAGTGCCCATGCAGTGGCGGCAGTTTCACAGAAGTTAGATGCAGTATGTTGTCTTGGAGTAAGCAGTGGCCATGAAGCTGGATGCAGTGATCCTGCAGTGGTTTCAGTGCCACCTGCAGGGTCCCTCAATGAGAATGCCATGCCCTTGCAGTGGATTCAGTGCCCCACAAGGTGGATGCTGTATGTTATGACGGATAATGCTTTGCCCATGAAGGAGGGTGCAGAGATTCTGCAGTGATTGCAGAGCACCTCCAGTGCCACTTCTGCCGGCCGCAGTGTGCCTGCAGTGTTTGCAGTGCCCCTTCTGTGTCTCTGATTTCGAATGCAGTGACCATGCTGTTCATGCAGAGTACCAAAGATGGATGTGGTGTGTTGTGACAGATGATGCAGTACCCATGAATGTGGATGCCGTGATCCTGCTGTGGCTGCAGTGCACATGCAGTGCCACTTCAGCAGGTTGCAGTGTCCCTGCAGTCGCTGCAGTGCAGCCTTCACTGTCCCTGAGTTTGGATGCAGTGCTCATGCAGTGATGAAGTATGTTGTGATGGAGGATGCAGTGCCCGTGAAGACAGATGCAGTGATCCTGCAGTGTTTGCAGTGCTGCCTGCATTATTCGGGAATGCGGATGCAGTGCCCAGGCTTTGGATGCAGTGTCACACAAGATGGATGCAGTATGTTGTGACAGAGGATGCAGTGCCCATGAAGGTGGTTGCAGTGAACATGAAGTGGACACTGTGAACATTCAGTGATTGCGGTGCACATGCAGTGCGACTTCAGCTGCATACAGTGCCCCTGCAGTGGTTGCAGAGCCCACTGCAGTGTCTCTGAATGTGTATGCAGGGACCATGAAGCCTCTGCAGTGTGACCCAAGGTGGATGCAGTATTTTGTGATGTAGGATGCAGTACCCATGAAGGAGGATGCAGTGATCCTGCATTCATTGCAGTGCACCTGCAGTGTCAGTTCATCTGGATGCAGTGTCCCTGAATGTGGATTGAGTGCTCATGCAGTGATGATGTATGTGGTCAGGGAGGTTGCAGTGCCCATGAGGCAGATGCAGTGATCCTGCAGTGATTGCAGTGCACCTGCATTTCCACATCAGCAGGAAGCAGCTAACCTGCAGGGGTTGCAGTGCCAACTTCTGTGTCCCTTAAGTTGAATGCAGTGCCCATGCAGTGGATGCAGTGAAACTTCAAAGATTTCAGTGCACCTGCAGTGCCACTTCAACTGGATGCAGTGTCCCTGCAGTGATGGCAGTGCCCACCGCATTGTCCGGAAATGTGGATGCAGGAGTCATGCAGTGGATGCAGTGTCCCACAACCTGGATACAGTAGGTTTTGATGGAGGATGCATGGCCCATGAATGTGGATGCAGTGATGCTGCCGTGCTTGTAGTGCCCCTTAGCGTTCCCTGAATGTGGATGCAGTGCCCATGCAGCAGTTGCAGTGTCCCAAAAGGTGGATGTCGTCTGTTGTGATGGAAGATTCAGTGCCCATGAAGGTGGATGCAGGGATCCGTCAGTGGTTGCAGTGCACCCTGCTGTGTCCCTGAATGTGAATGCTGTGAACATGCAGTGGATGCAGTGATCCTGCAGTGGTTGGAGTGCACCTGCATTTCCACATCAGCTGGAAGCAGTGTCCCTGCATGGGTTGCAGTGCTGCCTTCTGTGTCCCTGAAGGTGAATGCAGTTCACATGCTGTGGATGCAGTGTGCCTAAAGGTTTATGCAGTATGTTGTGATGGAGGATGCAGTGCCCATGAACGTGGATGCAGTCTCCCTGCAGTGGTTGCAGTGCCCTGGCATTGTCCTAGAATGTGGATGGAGGGGTCATGCAGTGGATGCAGTGTCTCAAAAGGCAGATGCAGTAAGTTTTCTCGCAGGATGCAGTGCCCATGAAGGTGGATGCCGTGAACCTGCAGTGGTTGCAGTGCCCCCTACAGTTTCCCTGGACGTGGCTGCAGTGCCCATGCAATGGCTGCAGTGTCACTGAAGGTAGATGCAGTATGTTGTGACAGAGGATGCAGTGCCCATGAAGGTGGATGCAGTGATCCTGCAGTGATTGAAGTGCACCCTACAGGGTCCCTGAATGAGAATGCCATGCCCTTGCAGTGATACAGTACCCCAAAAGGTGGATGTAATATGTTATGACGGATGATGCATTGCCCATGAGGGTGCATGCAGTGTTCCTGCGCTGGTTGTCGTGCCCCCTTCTGTGTCCCTGATTGTGGATGCAGTGCCCATGCAGCGGATGCAGTGTCCCACTAGTCAGATTCAGTATGTTTTAATGGAGGATGCAGTGACCATGAAGATCGATGCGGTGATCCTGCAGTTGTTGCAGTGTCCACTTCAGGTTCCTTGAATGTGGAGGCAGTGCCAATGCAGTGGATACAGTGTCGCACAAGGTGGATGCTGTATGTTGTGATGGAAGATGCAGTGCCCACGACTGTGAATGCAGTGAGACTGCAGTGATGGCAGTGCTCTTGCAGTGCCACTTCAACTGCATACAGTGTCCCTGTATTGGTTGCACTGCTGCCTGCATTATCCGGGAATGTGGATGCAGTGCCCAGACAGTGGATGCAGTGTCAGACTAGTTGGATGCAGTATGTTGTGACAGAGGATGCAGTGCCCATGAAGGTGGATGCAGTGAACCTGCAGTGGTTTCCGTGCACCCTGCATTGTCCCTGAATGTGGATGCAGTGAGCATGCAGTGGATGCAGTGAACATTCAGTGATTGCAGTGCACGTGCAGTGCCAATTATACTTGATGCAGTGTCCCTGCATGTGGATTCAGTGCTCCTGCAGTGCTGATGTATGTTGTCATGGAGGATGCAGTGTCCATGATGGCAGATGCAGTGATCCCGCAGTGATTGCAGTGCATCTGCAGTGCCACTTCAGGTGGATCCAGTGTCCCTGAAGTGTTTGCAGTGCCTGATTCACTGTCCCTGTATGTGGCTGCAGTGCATATGCAATGGCTGCAGTGTCACTGAAAGTAGATGCAGTATGTTGTGTTGGAGGAAGCAGTGGCCATGAAGGTGGAAGCAGTGATCCTGTAGTGGTTTCTGTGCATCCTGCAGTGTTCCTGAATGTGGATGCAGTGAAGCTGCAGTGGATTCAGGGAAAATTCAGTGATATCAGTGCACCTGCAGTGCCAATTCAGCTGGATTCATTGTCGCTGCAGTGGTTGCAGAGCCCACTGCAGTGTCGTTGAATGTGGATGCAGTGCCCAGGCATCGTCTGCCTTGTAACCAAAGATGGAAGCAGTATGTTGTGAAGTAGGAGGCAGTGCCCTTGAAGGATGATGCAGTGATCCTGCAGTCATTGCAGTGCACATGCAGTGCCACTCCATCAGGATGCACTACCCCTGCAGTGGTTGCAGTGCACCCTGAATTGTCCCTGAATGTGGATGCAGTGTCCATGCCGTGGATGCAGTGAACATTCAGTGATTGCAGTGCACATGCAGTGCCACTTCATCAGGATGCAGTGTCCCTGCAGGGGTTGCAGTGCACCCTGAATTGTCCCTGAATGTGTATGCTGTGAAAATGCAGTGGATGCAGTGATCCTGCTGTGATTGCAGTGCGACTGCATTTCCACATCATCTGGGAGAAGTGTCCCTTCAGGGTTTGCAGTGCCGCCTTCTGTGTCCCTGAAGGTGAATTCAAGGCCCATGCAGTGGATGCAGTGTCCCTGCAGTGTTTGCAGTGCCCCCAGCATTGTCCTTGAATGTGGATGCAGTGCCCATGCAGTGGACAAAGAGTACGAAAAGTTGGTTGCCGTACGTTGTGGCAGAGGGTGCAGTGCCCACGAGATGGATGCAGTGAGCCATCAGAGATTGCAGTATGCCTCCAGTGCCACTTCAGCTGTATGCAGTGTCGCTGCAATGGTTGAAATGTCCCCTGCATTGTCCTGGAATGTGGATTCATTGCTCATGCAGTGGATGCAGTGTCCCACAATGTGGAGGCATTGTGGTGTGTTGTAGTATGCAGTGACGATGAAGGTGAATGCAGTGACACTTCAGTGATGGCAGTGTGTCAGCAGTGCCACCTCAGCTGGATACAGTGTTGCTGCAGTGGTTTCAGCGCCCCAGCATTGCCTGGGAATGTGGATGCAGTGCCCAGGCAGTGGATGCAGTGTCCTACAAGGTGGATGCAGTATGTTATGATGGATGATGCAGTTCTCATGAAGGTGGATGCAGAGTCCCTGCAGTGTTTGCAGTGGCCCCCGCATTGTCCAGGAATGTGGATGCAGTAGTCATGCAGTGGATTCAGTGCCAGGCAAGATGAATGCAGTATGTTGTGATGGAAGACGCAGTGCCCACTACTGTGAATGCAGTGAGACTGCATTGATTGCAGTGCGCCTGAAGTGCCACTTCAACTGTATACAGTGTCCCTCCAGTGGTTGCACTACTGCCTGCATTATCCGGGAATCCGGATGCAGTGCCCAGGCAGTGGATGCAGTGTCACACAAGTAGCATGCAGTATGTTGTGACAGAGGAGGCAGTGCCCATGAAGGTGGATGCAGTGATCCTGCAGTATTTTCCGTGTACACTGCAGTGTCCCTTAATGTGGATGAAGTGAACAAGCAGCGGATGCACTGAACATTCAGTGATTTTAGTGCACCTGCAGTACAACTTCAGCTGAATGCAGTGTTGCTGCAGTGGTTGCAGAGCCCACTGCAGTGTCTTTGAATGTGGCAGCAGCCTCTTCAGTGTGACCCAAGTTGGATGCAGTATATTGTGAAGTACGATGCAGTACCCATGAAGGAGGATGCAGTGATCCAGCATTCATTGCAGTGCACCTGCAGTGTCAATTCATCAGGATGCAGTGTCCCTGAATGTGGATTCAGTGGTCATGCAGTGATGACGTATGTTGTCATGGAGGATGCAGTGCCCATGAAGGCAGATGCAGTGATCCTGCAGTGATTGCAGTGCATCTGCAGTGCCACTTCAGGTGGATCCAGTGTCCCTGCAGTGGTTGCCGTGCCTGTTGCACTGTTCCTGAATGTGGCTGCAGTGCACATGCAATGGCTACAGTGTCACTGAAGGTATATGCAGCATATTGTGTTGGAGGAAGCAGTGGCCATGAAGGTGAATGCAGTGATCCTGCAGTGGTTGCAGTGCCCCATGCAGGGTCCCTGAATGAGAATGCCATGCCCTTCCAGTGGATTGAGTGCCCCACATGGTGGATGTAGTATGTTATGACGCATGATGCATTGCCCATGATGCTGCATGCAGCGTTACTGCACTGGTTTTCTTGCCCCCTTCTATGTCCCTGATTGTGGATGCAGTGCCCATGCAGTGGATGCAGTGTCAAACAAGGCAGATGCAGTAAGGTGTAAAGGAGGATGCAGTGCCCATGAAGGTGGATGCGGTTATCCTGCAGTTGTTGCAGTGCCCCCTTCAGGTTCCCTGAATTTGGATTCAGTGCCCATGCAGTGGATGCAGTGTCACACAAGGTGGATGCAGTATGTTGTGACGGAAGATGCATTGCCCACTAATGTGAATGCAGTGAGAGTGCAGTGACTGTAGTGCACTTGCATTGGCACTTCAACTGTATACAGTGTCCCTGCAGTGGTTGCAGTGCCGCCTGCATTATCCAGGAATGCAGATGTAGTGCCAAGGCAGTGGATGTAGTGTCACACTAGTTGGATGCAGTATGTTATGACAGAGGATGAAGTGCCCATGAAGGTGGATGCAGTGATCCTGCAGTGGTTTTCGTGCTCACTGCAGTGTCCCTGAATGTGGATTCAGTGCTCATGCAGTGATGATGTATGTTGTCATGGAGGATGCAGTGCCCTTGAATGCAGATGCAGTGATCATGCAGTGATTGCAGTGCATCTGCAGTGCCACTTCAGGTGGATCCAGTGTCCCTGCAGTGGTTGCAGAGCCTGTGGCACTGTCCCTGAACGTGGATGCAGTGCCCATGCATTGGCTGCAGTGTCACTGAAGGTATATGCAGTATGTTGTGTTGGAGGAAGCAGTGGCCATGAAGCTGGATGCAGTGATCCTGCAGTGGTTGCAGTGCCCCCTGCAGGGTCCCTGAATGAGAATGCCGTGCCCTTGTATTGGATTCAGTGCCCCACATGGTGGATGCAGTATGTTATGACAGATGATGTATTGCACATGAACGATGATGCAGTGATTCTGCAGTGATAGCAGTGCACCTGCAGTGTCACTTCAGCTGACTGCAGTGCACCTGCAGTGGTTGCAGTGCCCCCTTCTGTGTCTCTGAATACGAATGCAGTGCGCATGCTTTGGATGCAGAGTACCAAAAGATGGATGTGGTATGCTGTGACAGAGGATGCAGTGCCCATGAATGTGGATGCAGTGATCCTGCAGTGGTTGCAGTGCACCTGCAGTGTCACTTCAGCTGGATCCTGAGTCCCTGTAGGGGTTGCAGTGCCTGTTGACCAGTCCCAGAACGTGGCTGCACTGTCCATGCAATGGCTGCAGTGTCACTGAAGGTAGATGCAGTATGTTGTGATGGAGGATGCAGTGCCAATGAAGGTTGATGCAGTGATCCTGCAGTAGTTGAAGTGCCCCCTGCAGGGTCCGTGAATGAGAATGCCATGCCCTTGCAGTGGATTCAGTGCCCCACAAGGTGGATGCAGTATGTTATGACGCATGATGCATTGCCCATGATGATGCATGCAGTGTTCCTCTACTGGTTGTCATGCCCCCTTCTGTGTCCCTGATTGTGGATGCAGTGCCCATGCAGTGGATGCAGTGTCCCACAAGGCAGATGCAGTATGTGGTAATGGAGGATGCAGTGCCCATGAAGGTGCATGCGGTGATCCTGCAGTTTTTACAGTGCCCCCTTCAGGTACCCTGAATGTGGATGCAGTGACCAGGCAGTGGATGCAGTGTGACACAAGTTGGATGCAGTATGTTGTGACGGAGGATGCAGTGCCCATGAAGGTGGATGCAGTGATCCTGCAGTGGTTTCCATGCACACTGCAGTGTCCCTGAATGTGGATACAATGAACATGAAGTGGATACAGTGAACATTCAGTGATTGTGGTACACCTGCAGTGCCACTTCAGCTGCATACAGTGTCCCTGAAGTTGTTGCAGTGCTGCCTGCATTGTCCGGGAATATGCATGCAGTGCCAAGGCAGAGGATGCAGTGTCAGACTAGTTGTTTGCAGTATGTTCTGACAGAGGATGCAGTGCCCATGAAGGTGGATACAGCGATCCTGTAGTGGTTTCTGTGCACACTGCAGTGTCACGGAATGTGGATGCAGTCAACAAGCAGTGATGCACTGAACATTCAGTGATTGCAGTGCACCTGCACTGCCACTTCAGCTGAATGCAGTGTTGCTGCAGTGGATGCAGAGCCCACCGCAGTGTCTCTGAATGTGGATGCAGGGCCCATGCAGCCTCTGCAGTGTGACCCAAGGTGGATGCAGTATGTTGTGAAGTAGGATGCACTACCCCTGAAGGAGGATGCAGTGATCCTGCATTCATCACAGTGCACCTGCAGTGTCACTTAATCTGGTGGCTGTGTCCCTGAATGTGGATTCAGTGCTCATGCAGTGATGATGTATGTTGTCATGGAGGATGCAGTGCCCATGAAGGCTGATGCAGTGATCCTGCAGTGATAGCAGAGCATCTGCAGTGCCACTTCAGCTGGCCGCAGTGTGCCTGCAATGGTTGCAGTGCCCTCTATTGTGTCTCTGAATACGAATGCAGTGCCCATGCCCTGGATGCAGAGTACCAAAATATAGATGTGGTATGTTGTGACAGAGGATGCAGTGCCTATGAATGTGGATGATGTGATCCTGCAGTGGTTGCAGTATGCATACAGTGCCACTTCAGCTGGATGCTGTGTCCCTGCAGTCGCTGCAGAGCAACCTGCACTGTCCCTGAATTTGGATGCAGTGCTCATACAGTGATGGTGTATGTTGTGATGGAGGATGCATTGCCCAGGAGGGCAGATGCAGTGATCCTGCAGTGATTGCAGTGTGAATTCAGAGCCACTTCAGCTGGATCCAGAGTCCCTGCAGGGGTTGCAGTGCCTGTTTCAGTGTCCCAGAACCTGGCCACAGTGCCCATGCAATGACTGCAGTTTCACTGAAGGTAGATCAGTATGTTGTGTTGTAGGAAGCAGTGGCCATGAAGGTGGATGCAGTGATCTTGCAGTGGTTGCAGTGGCCCCTGCAGGGTCCCTGAATGAGAATTCCGTGCCCTTGCAGTGGATTCAGAGCACCACAAGGTGGATGCAGTATGTTATGACGGATGATGCATTGCCCATGAAGGTGCATGCAGTGTTCCTGCACTTGTTGTCCTGCCTCCTTCTGTGTCCCTGATTTTGGATGCAGTGCCCATGCAGTGGATGCAGTGTCCCACATGTCAGATGCAGTATGTTGTCATGGAGGATGTAGTGCCCATGAAGGTGGATGCGGTGATCCTGCAGTTGTTGCATTCCCCCCTTCAGGTTCCCTGAAAGTGGATGCAGTACCCATGCAGTGGATGCAGTGTCATACAGGTGGATGCAATATGTTGTGACGAGAGATGCAGTGCCCACGACTGTGAATGCACTTATAGTGCAGTGATTGCAGTGCGCCTGCAGTGCCACTTCAACTGTATACAGTGTCTCTGCAGTGGTTGCAGTTCTGCCTTCATTGTCCGGGAATGCGGATGCAGTGCCCAGTCAGTGTAGGCAGTGTCACACAACTTGGATGCAGTATGTTGTGACAGAGGATGCAGTGCCCATGAATGTGGATGCAGTGATTCTGCAGTGGTTGTAGTGCGCATGAAGTGCCACTTCACCGGGATGCAGTGTCCCTGCAGTCGCTGCAGTGCAACCTGAGTGTCCCTGAATTTGGATGCAGTCCTCATGCACTGATGAAGTATGTTGTAATGGAGGATGCTGGTCCCATGAAGGTGTATGCGGTTATCCTGCAGTTGTTGCAGGGCCTCCTTCATGTTCCCTGAATATGGATGCAGTGCCCATACAGTGGATGCAGTGTCTCACAAGGTGGATGCAGTATGTTGTGATGGCAGATGTAGTGCCCTCAACTGTGAATGCAGTGAGACTGCAGTGATTTCAGTACGCCTGCAGTGCCACTCCAACTATATACAGTGTCCCTGCAGTGGCTGCAGTGCTGCCAGCATTGTCTGGGAATGCGGATGCAGTGACCAGGCAGTGGATGCAGTGTCACACAAGTTGGATGCAGTATGTTGTGACAGAGGATGCAGTGCCCATGAAGGTGGATGCAGTGATCCTGCAGTGGTTTCCGTGCACACTGTAGTGTCCCTGAATGTGGATGCAGTGAACATGAAGTGGATGCACTGAACATTCAGTGATGGTGGTGCACATGTAGTGGCACTTCAGGTCGATCCAGTGTCCCTGCAGTGGTTGCAGTGCTTGTTGCACTGTCCCTGAACGTGGATGCAGTGCCCATGCAATGGCTGCAGTGTCACTGAAGGAAGATGAAGTATGTTTTGCTGGAGGAAGCAGTGGCCATGAAGGTGGATGCAGTTATCCTGCAGTGGTTGCAGTGCCCCCTGCAGTGTCCCTGAATGAGGATGCCATGCCCTTGCAGTGGATTTAGTGCCCCACAAGGTGAATGCAGTATGTTATGTCGGAGGATGCATTGCCCATGAAGGAGGATGCGCTGATCCTGCAGTTATTGCAGTGCACCTGCCTTGCCACTTCAGCTGGCTGCAGTGTGCATGCAGTGGTTGCAGTGCCCCTTCTATGTCTCTGAATATGAATTCAGTGCTCATGCAGTGAATGCACAGTACCAAAAGATGGATGTGCTATGTTGTGACAGAGGATGCAGTGCCCATGTATGTGGATGCAGTGATTCTGCAGTGATGGCAGTGCACCTGCAGTGCCACTTCAGCTGGATGCAGTGTTGCTTCAGTGGTTGCAGTGACACCTGCATTGTCCAGGAAGGTGCATGCAGTGTCCTGGCAGTGGATGCAGTGTCCCACAAGGTGGATGCAGTATGTTATGACGGATGATGCAGTTCTCATGAAAGTGGATGCAGTGTTCTGCAGTGCTTGCAGTGCCCCCCGCATTGTCCAGGGATGTGGATGCAGTAGTCATGCAGTGGATGCAGTGTCCCACAAGGTGGATGCAGCATGTTGTGATGGAGGAGGCAGGGCCAATGAAGGTGGATGCAGTGATGCTGCAGTAGTTGCAGTGACTCCTACACTTCCCTGAATGTGGATGAAGTGCCCACGCTGTGTCTGCAGTGTGACTCAAGGTGGATGCAATATGTTGTGAAGCAGGATTCGGTGCCCATGAAACACCATGCAGTAATCCTGCAGTGTTTGCAGTGCACCTGAAGTGCCACTTCATCTGGATGCAGTGTTCCTGCAGTGGTTGCAGTCAACCCTGCTCTGTCCCTGAATGTGGATGCTGTGAACATGCAGTGGATGCAGTGATCCTGCAGTGATTACAGTGCGCCTCCATTTCCACATCAGTTGGAAGCAGTGTCCCTCCAGTGGTTTCAGTGCCCCCTACCGTTCCCTGAATGTGGATGCATTGCCCATGCAGTAGTTGCAGTGTCACACAAGGTGGATGTCGTATGTTGTGATGGAAGATGCAGTGCCCATGAAGGTGGATGCAGTGTCCCTGCACTGGTTGCAGTGCAACTGGCATTGTCCTGGAATGTTGATGTAGTGCCAATGCAGTGGATGCAGTGAAACTTCAGTGATTGCAGTGTGCATGCAGTGCCACTTCAGCTGTATGCAGTGCAGCTGCAGTGGTTGCAGAACGGCCTGCCATGTGCCTGAATGTGGATGCAGTGCCCATGCAGTGGATGCAGTGTCCCACAAGGTGCATGCAGTATGTTGTGATGGAGGATGCAGTGCCCATGAGGGTGGATGCAGTGATCCGGCAGTGGTCCAGTGCACCATGCTGTGTCCCTGATGTGGATGCTGTGAACATGCAGTGGAGGCAGTGACCCTGCACTGATTGCAGTGCATCTGCATTTCCACATCAGCTGGACGCAGTGCCCCTATAGGGGTTGCAGTGCCGCCTTCTGTGTCCCTGAAGGTGAATGCAGTGCCCATGTAGTGAATGTAGTGTCCCTATAGGTTTATGCTGTATGTCATGACGGAGGATGCAGTCCGCATGAAGGCAGTTGCAGTGTCCCTGAAGTAGTTGCTGGGCCCCCGGCATGGTGCTGTAATGTGGATGCAGGGGTCATGCAGTGGATGCAGTGTCTCACAAGGTGGAAGCAGTATGTTTTGTTGGAGGATGCAGTGCCCATGAAGGTGGATGCAGTTAATCTGCAGTGGTTGCAGTGCCCCCTACACTTTCCCTGAATCTGGATGCAGTGCCCATGCAGTGCATGCAGTCTCCCACAAGGTGGATGCGGTATGCTGTTACGGAGGATGCAGTGAGCCTGAAATGATTGCAGTGCGCTTGCAGTGCCACGTCAGCTGGATGGAGTGTTGCCTCAGTGGTTTCAGAGCCACCTGCAGTGTCTCTCAACGTGAATGCAGACCCCTTCCAGTGGATTCAGTGTACCAATATGCATGCAGTATGTTGTGACGGAGGATGCAGTGGCCATGATGGTGGATGCAGTTATCCTGCAGTGGTTGCAGTGCCCACTGCAGTTTACCTGAATGTGGATGCAGTGCTCATGCAGTGGATACAGTGTCCCTCAAGGTTGATGCCTTAGTGATGTGTTTGAGGATTCAGCGATCATGAGCAAGGATGCAGTGATCCTGCAGTCATTGCTGTGCGACTTCAGCTGGCTGCAGTGTTCCTGCAGTGGTGGCAGTGCCCTGTTCTGTTCCCTGAATGTGGATGCAGTGCCCATGCATTGGATGCAGAGTACCAAAAGTTGGCTGCCGTATGTTGTGACAGACGATGCAGAGCCATGGATTTGGATGCAGTGAGCTGGCAGTGACTGCAGTATGCCTTCAGTGCCACTTCAGCTGGATGCAGTGTTGTTGCAGTTGTTGCAGTGCCCCCAGGAGGGTCCCTGAATGAGAATGCCATGCCCTTTCAGTGGATTCAGTGTCCCACAAGGTGGATGCAGTATGTTATTACGGATGATGCATTGGCCATGAAGGAGGATGCAGTGATTCTGCACTGATTGCAGTGCATCTGCAGTGCCACTTCATCTGGCTGCAGTGTGCCTTCAGTGGTTGCAGTGACACCTTCTGTGGCTCTGAATATGAATGAAGTGCCCATGCAGTGGATGCAGAGTACCAAATGATGGATGTGGTATGTTGTCACAGAGGGTGCATTGCACATGAGGGTGCATGCAATGTTGCTGCACGGGTTGTCGTGACCCCTTCTGTGTCCCTCATTGTGGATGCAGTTGCCATGCAGTGGATGCAGTGTCACACAAGGCAGATGCAGTATGTTGTAATGGAGCATGCAGTGCCCATGAATGTGGATGCAGTGATCCTGCAGTGATTGCCGTGCACCTGTAGTGCCACTTCAGCTGGATCCAGAGTCCCTGCAGTGGTTGCAGTGCCTGTTGCCCTATCCCAGAACGTGGTTGCAGTGCCCATGCAATGGCTGTAGTGTCACTGAAGGTAGATGCAGTATGTTGTGACAGAGGATGCAGTGCCCATTGAGGTGGATGTAGTGATCCTGCAGTGGTTTCCCATACACTCTGTAGTTTCCCTGAATGTGGATGCAGTGAACATGAAGTGGATGCAGTGAACATTCAGTGATTGCGGTCAACCTGCAGTTCCGCCTCAGCTGCATACATTGTCCCTGCAGTCATTGCAGTGCTGCCTGCATTGTCTGGGAATGTGGATGCAGTTCGCAGGCAGTGTATGCAGTGACACAAAAGTTCGATGCAGTATGTTGTGACATAGGATGCGGTGCCCATGAAGGTGGATGCAGTCATCCTTCAGTGGTTTCCATGTATACTGCACTGTCCCTGAATGTGGAGGCAGTGAACAACCAGTGGATGCACTGAACATTCAGTGATTGCAGTGCACATGCAGGGCAACTTCAGCTGTATGCAGTGTCCCTGCTGTGGGTGCAGTGCCCAATGCATCATCCGAGAAAGTGGATGTAGTGCCCAGGCATTGGATACAGTGTCCAACAAGGTGCATGCAGTAGGTTGTGATGGAGGATGCAGTGCCCATGAGGGTGGATGCAGTGATCCGGCAGTGATTGCAGTGCACCCTGCTGTGTCCATGAATGTGCATGCTCTGAACATGCAGTGGATGCAGTGATTTCAGTATGCCTGCATTTCCACATCAGCTGGAAGCAGTGTCCCTGCAGGGGTTGCAGTACCGCCTTCTGTGTCACTGACGATGAATGCTGTGCCCATGCAGTGGATGCAGGGTACCTAAAGTTTTATGCAGTATGTTGTGACGGAGGATGCAATGCCGATGCAGGGGGATGCAGTGCCCCTCCAGTGGTTGCAGTGCCCCCGGCATTGTCCTGAAATGTTGATTCAGTGCCAAGGCAGGGAATGCAGGGAAACTTCAGTGATTACAGTGAGCCTACAGTGACACTTCAGCAGGATGCAGTGTAGGTGCAGTGGTTGCAGGGCCCCCTGCCATGTCCCTGACTGTGGATGCTGTGCCCATGCAGTGTCTGCAGTGTGACTCAAGGTGGATGCAGTATGTTCTGAAGCAGGATTCAGTGAACATGAAGGACGATGCAGTGATCCTGCAGTCATTGCAGTGCACCTGCAGTGCCACTTCATCAGGATCCAGATTGCCTGCAGAGGTTACAGTGCAGCATGCTGTGTCCCTGAATGTGAATGCTGTGAAGATGCAGTGGATGCAGTGATCGTGCAGTGATTGCAGTGCACCTGCATTTCCACATCAGCTGGAAGCAGTGTTGCAGCAGTGGATGCAGGGCCAACTGCAGTGTCCCAGAACATGGATGCAGTCCCCATGCAGTGGATGCAGTGTCCCACAATGTGCATGCAGTATATTGTGACGCTGGATGCAGGGCCCATGAAGGTGGATGCAGTGATGCTGCAGTGGTTGCAGTGCCCCCTACAGTTCCCTGAATGTGGATGCTGTGAACATGCATTGGATGCAGTGATCCTACAGTGATTGCAGTGCCCCCTACAGTTCCCTGAATTTGGATGCAGTGCCCATGCAGTAGTTGCAGTGTCCCACAAGGTCGATGTCATATGTTGCGATGGAAGATGCAGTGCCCAAGAAGGTGGATGCAATGAGCCTGTGCTGAATGCAGTTGAGCCTGCATTGCAACTTCAGTTGTATCAGTGAGCCTGCAGTCATTGCAGTGCACCAGCAGTGCCACCTCATCTGGATGCACTGTCTCTGCAATGGTTGCAATGCACCCTGCTGTGTCCCTGAATGTGGATGCTGTGAACATGCAGTGGATGCAGTGATCCTGAAGTGATTGCAGTGCACTCGCAGTGCCACTTCAGCTGGATGCGGTGTTGCTGCAGAGTTTGCAGAGCCATGTGCAGTGTCCCTGAACGTGGATGCAGTCCCCATGCAGTGGATGCAGTGTCCCAAAATGTGCATGCAGTATGTTGTGATGGAGGATGCAGTGCACATGAAGGTGGATGCAGTGATCCTGCAGTGGTTGCAGTGCCCCCTGCAGTTTACCTGAATGTGGATGCAGTGCTCATGCAGTGGATGCAGTGTCCCTCAAGGTGGATGACTTATGATGTGTTGTAGGATTCAGTGATCATGAAGGATTATGCAGTGATCCTGCTGTCATTGCAGTGAACTTGCAGTGCCACTTCAGCTGGTGGCAGTGTCCCTGAAGTGGTTTCCCTGCCTTGTTCTGTGTCCCTGAATGTGTATGCAGTGCCCATGCAGTGGATGCAGAGTACCAACAGTTGGTTGTCGTATGTTGTGACAGAGGATGAAGAGCCCTGGAGTTCAATGCAGTCAGCCGGCAGTGATTGCCGTACTCCTTCCGTGGCAATTCAGCTGGATGCAGTGTCACTGCAGTGGTTGCAATGCCCCCTGCCTTGTCCTGGAATGTGGATGAAGTGCTCATGCAGTGGATGCAGTGTCCCACAATGTGGAGGCATTGTGGTGTGTTGTAGCATCCAATGCCGATAAAGGTGAATGCAGTGATCCTGCAGTGATGTCAGTGCACCTGCAGTGCCACTTCACGTGGATGCAGTGTCCATGCAGTGGTTGCAGTGCCCCCTGCATTGTCCTGAAATGTGGATGCAGTGCCCAGGCAGTGGATGCAGTGTCCCACTAGGTGGATGCAGTATGTTATGACGGATGATGCAGTTCTCATGAAGGTGGATGCAGTGTCCCTGCAGTGCTTGCAGTGCCCCCTGCATTGTCCAGTAATGTTAATGCAGTAGTCATACAGTGGATGCGTTGTCCCACAAGGTGGATGCACTATGTTGTGATGGAGGGTGCAGTGCCCGTGAGGGTGGATGCAGTGATCTGGCAGTGGTTGCAGTGCACCCTGCTGTGTCCATGAATGTGCATGCTCTGAACATGCAGTGGATGCAGTGATCATGCAGTGATTTCAGTATTCCTGCATTTCCACATCAGCTGGAAGCAGTGTCCCTGCAGGGGTTGCAGTGCCACCTTCTGTGTAGCTGAATGTGAATGCAGTGCCCATGCAGTGAATGCAGTGTACCTAAGGGTTTATGCAGTATGTTGTGACGGAGTATGCAGTGCACATGAAGGGGGATACAGTGTACCTCCAGTAGTTGCAGTGCCCCTGACATTGTCCTGAAATGTTGATGCAGTGCCTATGCAGTGGATGCAGTGAATCTTCAGTGATTGCAGTGCACCTCCAGTACCACTTCCGCTGGATGCAGTGTAGCTGCATAGGTTGCTGAGCCCCTGCCATGTCCCTGAATGTGGATGCTGTGCCCATGCAGTGTCTGCAGTGTGACTCAAGGTGGATGCAGTATGTTGTGAAGCAGGATTCAGTGCCCATGAGGACAATGCAGTGATTCTACAGTCATTGCAGTTCACTTCAGTTCATTTCATCTGGATTCAGTGTTCCTGTAGTGGTTGCAGTGCACACTGCTGTGTCCCTGAATGTGCATGCTGTGAACATGCAGTGGATGCAGTGATCCTGTAGTGATTGCAGTGCACCTGCATTTCTTCATCAGCTGGAAGCAGTGTCGCTGCCGTGGTTGCAGTGCAACCTTCTGAGTCTCTGAAGGTGAATGCAGTGCCCATGCAGTGGAGGCAGTGTATGTAAAGGTTTATGCAGTATGTTGTGACGGAGGATGCAGTGCCCACAAAGTTGGATGCCGTGAGCCTGTGCTTCATCCTGTGCACCTGCAGTCTGATTTAAGATGGATGCACTGTCACTGCAGTGGTTGCAGTGCGCAATGCATTGTCAGAGAAGGTGGATGCAGTGCCCAGGCAGTGTCTGCAGTGTGACTCAAGGTGGACACAGTATGTTGTGAAGCAGGATTCAGTGCCCATGAAGGACGATGCAGTGATCCTGCAGTCATTGCAGTTCACCTCAGTCCACTTCATCTGTATTCAGTGTTCCTGTAGTGGTTGAAGTGCACCCTGCTGTGTCTCTGAATGTGGATGCTGTAAACATGCCATGGATGCAGAGATCCTGCAGTGATTGCATTGCACATGCATTTCCACATCAGCTAGATGCAGTGTCCCTGCAGGGGTTGCAATGCCATCTTCAGTGTCCCTGAAGGTGACTGCAGTGCCCATGCAGTGGATGCAGTGTCCCTGCAGTGGGTTCAATGCCCCTTGCATTGTCCTGGAATGTGGATGCAGTGCTCATGCAGTGGATGCAGAGTCCCACAATGTGAAGGCATTGTGGTGTGTGTAGTATGTAGTGCCGATTTTTGTGAATGCAGTGATCCTGAAGTGATGGCAGTGCTTCTGCAGTGCCACTTCAGCTGAATATAGTGTTGCTGCAGTGATTGCAGTACCCCCCGCATTGTCCGGAAATGTGGATACAGGAGTCATGCAGTGGATGCAGAGTCCCACAACTTGGATGCAATAGGTTGTGAAGGAGGATGCAGGGCCCATGATGGTGGATGCAGTTATGCTGCACTGGTTGCAGTGCCTCTTAGAGTTCCCTGAATGTGGATGCAGTGCCCATGCAGTAGTTGCTGTGTCCCACAAGGTGGATGTCGTAGGTTGTGATGGAAGATGCAATGTTTACGAATGTGGATGCAGGGATCCCTCAGTGGTTGCGGTGCACCCTGCTTTGGGCCTGAATGTGGATGCTGTGAACATGCAGTGGATGCAGTGATCCTGCAGTGGTTGGAGTGCACCTGCATTTCCACATCAGCTGGAAGCAGTGTCCCTGTAGGGGTTGCAGTGATGCCTTCTGTGTCCCTAAAGGTGAATGCATTTCCCATGCTGTGGATGCAGTTTACCTAAAGGTTTATGCAGTATGTTGTGACGGAGGATGCAGTGCCCATCAACGTGGATGCAGTCTCCCTGCACTGGTTTCAGTGCCCTGGCATTGTCCTAGAATGTGGATGCAGGAGTCATGCAGTGGATGCAGTTTCTCAAAAGGTGGATGCAGTACGCTTTCTCGCAGGATGAAGTGCCCATGAAGGTGGATGCTGTGAACCTGCAGTTGTTGCCGTGCCCCCTACAGTTTCACTGAAAGTGGTTGCAGTGCCCATGCAATGGGTGAAGTGTCACTGAAGGTACAAACAGTATGTTCTGATGGATGATGCATTGCCCATGAAGATGCATGCAGTGTTCCTGCACTGGTTGTCATGCCCCCTTCTGTGTCACTGATGGTGGATGCAGTGCCCATGAAGTGGATGCAGTGTCCCACAAGGCTGATTCAGTATGTTTTAATGGAGGATGCAGTGCCCATGAAGGTGGATGCGGTGATCCTGCAGTTGTTGCAGTGCCCCTTCAGGTTCCCTGAATGTGGATGCAGTGCCCATGCAGTGGATGCAGTGTTGCACAAGGTGGATGCAGTATGTTGTGACGGAAGATGCAGTGCCCACGACTGTGAATGCAGTGAGACTGCAGTGATTGAAGTGCGCCTGCAGTGCCACTTCAACTCTATACAGTGTCTGTGCAGTGGTTGAAGTGCCTGTTGCACTGTGGCTGAACGTGGCTGCAGTTCCCATGCAATGGCTGCAGTGTCACTCAAGGTAGATGCAGTATGTTGTGACAGAGGATGCAATGCCCATGAAGGTGGATGCGGTGATCCTGCAGTGGTTTCCGTGCACACTGCAGTGTCCCTGAATGTGGATGCAGTGAACATGAAGTGGATGCAGTGAACATTCAGTTATCGCGGTGCACCTGCAGTTCCACTTCAGCTGCATACACTGTCCCTGCAGTCGTTGCGGTGCTGCCTGCATTGTCTGGGAATGTGGATGCAGTGCCCCGGCAGTGTATGCAGTGTCACAGAAGTTGGATGCAGTATGTTGTGACATAGGATGCAGTGCCCATGAAGGTGGATGCAGTGATCCTTCACTGGTTTCCATGTACACCGCAGTGTCCCTGAATGTGGATGCAGTGAACAAGCAGTGGATGCACTGAACTTTCAGTGATTGCAGTGCACCTGCAGTGCCACTTCAGCTGAATGCAGTGTTGCTGCAGTGTTTGCAGAGCCCACTGCAGTGTCTCTGAATGTGGATGCAGGGCCCATGCAGCCTCTGCAGTGTGACCCAAGGTGGATGCAGTATGTTGTGAAGTAGGATGCAGGACCCCTGAAGGAGGATGCAGTGATCCTGCATTCATTGCAGTGCATCTGCACTGTCAATGCATCTGAATGCAGTGTCCCTAATATGGATTCAGTGCTCATGCAGTGATGATGAATGTTGTGATGGAGGATGCAGTGCCCATGAAGGCAGATGCAGTGATCATTCGGTGCTTGCAGTGTGCCTGCAGTGTCACTTCAGCAGGATCCAAACTCCCTGTAGTGGCTGCAGTGCCCCCTTCTGTGTCTCTGAATACTAATGCAGTGCCCATGCAGTGGATGCAGAGTACCAAAAGATGGATGTGGTATGTTGTGACAGAGGATGCAGTGCCCATGACAGTGCATGCAGTGTTCCTGTACTGGTTGTCTTGCCCCCTTCTGTGTCCCTGATTGTGGATGCAGTGCCCATGCAGTGGATGCAGTGTCCCAGAAGGCAGATGCAGTGTGTTGTAATGGAGGATGCAGTGCCCCCTTCAGGTTCCCTGAATGTGGGTGCAGTGTCCTACAAGGCTGATGCACTATGATGTAATGAAGGATGCGGTGCCCATGAAGGTGGATGCGGTGATCCTGCAGTTGTTGCAGTGCCCCCTTCAGGTTCCCTGATTGTGGATTAAGTGCCCATGCAGTGGATGCAGTGATCCTGCAGTGGTTGCAGTGTGCATGCACTGCCACTTCAGCTGTATGCGTGTCCATTCAGTTGCTGCAGTGCAACCTGCTCTGTCCCTGAAATTGTATGCAGTGCTCATGCAGTGATGATGTATGTTGTGATAGAGGATGCAGTGCACATGAAGGCAGATGAAATGTTACTGCAGTGATTGAAGTGCGCCTGCAGTGACACTTCAGGTGGGTCCAGAGTCCCTGCAGTGGTTGAAGTGCCTTTTGCCCTGTCCATGAACGTGGCTGCAGTGCCCATGCCATGGCTGCAGTGTCACTGAAGGTAGATGCAGTATGTTGTGACAGAGGATGCAGTGCCCATGAAGGTGGATGCAGTGTTCCTGCAGTGGTTGCAGTGCTCCCTGCATTGTCTGCTAATGTGGGTGCAGTGACAATGAAGGTGTATGCACTGTCGCTGCAGTGGTTGCAATGCCCCCCTGCATTGTGCTGGAATGTGGATGCAGTGCCCATGAAGGTGGATGTAGTGATCCTTCAGTGGTTGCAGTGCCCCCTGCAGTTTACCTGAATGTGGATGCAATGCTCATGCACTGAATGCAGTGTCCCTCAAGGTGGATGCCGTATGTTGTGATGGAGGATTCAGTGCCCATGAAGGATGATACAGTGATCCTGCAGTCCTTGCAGTGCACCTGCAGTGCCACTTAACCTGCATGCAGTGTCACTGAAATGGTTGCAGTGCACCATGCTGTGTCCCTGAATATGGATGCTGTGAAGATGCAGTCATTCCAGTGATCCTGCAGTGAGTGCAGTGCGCCTCCATTTCCACATCAGCTGGAAACAGTTTCCCTGCAGGGGTTGCAGTGCCACCTTCTGTGTCCCTGAAGATAAATGCAGTGCCCATGAAGTGGATGCAGTGTACCTAAAGGTTTATGTAGTATGTTGTGACGGAGCATGTAGTGCCCATGAATGTGGATGCAGTGTCCCAGCAGTGGTTGCAGTGCCCCTGGCATTGTCCTGGAATATCGATGCTGTGGTCATGCAGTGGATGCAGTGTCTCACAACGCAGATGCAGTATGTTCTGTCGGAGGATGCAGGGCCCATGAAGGTGGATGAGGTGACCCTGCAGTGGTTGCGGTGCCCCCTACAGTTTCCCTGAATGTTGATTCAGTGCCCATGCAGAGCATGCAGTGTCACAAAAGGTGGATGGAGTATGTTGTGACAGAGGATGCAGTTCCCATGAAGGAGGATCCAGTGTCCATGCAGTGGTTACAGTGACCCCGGCATTGTCCTGAAATGTTGATTCAGTGCCAAGGCAGGGAATGCAGGGAAACTTCAGTGATTACAGTGAGCCTACAGTGACACTTCAGCAGGATGCAGTGTAGTTGCAGTGGGTGCAGAGCTCCCTGCCATGTCCCTGAATGTGGATGTTGTGCCCATGCAGTGTCCACAGTGTGACTCAAGGTGGATGCAGTATGTTGTGAAGTAGGATTCAGTGCCTATTAATGATGATGCCCGTGATCCTGCAATCATTGCATTGCACCTGCATTGCCACTTCATCCGGATGCAGTGTCCCTGCAGTGGTTGCAGTGCCCCATGCATTGTCCCTGAATGTGGATGCAGTGCCCATACAGTGCATGCAGTGTCCCACAAGATGGATGTGGTATACTGTGAGGATGCAGTGCCCACTAAGGTGGATGCAGTGAGCCTGAAGTGATTGCAGTGCCACTTCAGCTGGATGCTGTGTGGCTGCAGTGGTTGCAGAGCCAACTGCAGTGTCCCTGAACGTGTATGCAGTGCCCATGCAGTGGATGCAGTGTAACTACAGATTTATGCAGTATTTTGTGATGGAGGATGCAGTACCCATGAAAGTGGATGCAGTGTCCCTTCAGTCATTGCAGCGCCCCTGGCATTGTCCAGGAATGTGGATGCAGTGGGCATGCAGTGGATTCAGTGTCTCACAAAGCGGATGCAGTATGTTTTGTCAGAGGATGCAGTGCCCATGATGGTGGATGCAGTGAACGTGCAGTGGCTGCAGTGCCCCCTACAGTTTCCATGAATGTGCATGCAGAGCCCATGCATTGCATGCTGTGTCCCACAATGTGGATGCAATATGATTTGACAGAGGATGCAGTGCCCACGAATGTGGATCCAGTGAGCCTGACGTGATTGCATTGTGCCTGCAGTGCCACTTCATCAGGATTCAGTGTTGCTGCAGTGGTTGCAGAGCCAACTGCAGTGTCCCTGAACGTGGATGCAGTGCCCATGCAGTGCTTCATGCTGAGGCCCATGAAGGTGGATGCAGTGATCCTACAGTGGTTGCAGTGCCCCCTGCATTTTACCTGAATGTGGATGCAGTGCTCATGCAGTGGATGCAGTGTCCCTCAATGTGGCTGGCGTATGTTGTGATGGAGGATTTAGTGATCATGAAGGAGGATGCAGTGATTCTGCAGTCATTGCAATGCCCCTGCAGTTCCACTTCAGCTGGCTGCAGTGATCCTGCAGTGGTTGCAATGCCCCCTGCATTGTCCTGGAATGTGGATGCAGTGCTCATGCACTGGTTGCAGTGTCCCACACTGTGGAGTCATTGCGGTGTGTTGTAGTATGCAGTGACAATGAAGGTGGATGCAGTGATGCTGCAGTGGTTGCAGTGCCCCCTACCGTTCCCTGAATATGGATTTAGTGCCCATGCAGTAGTTGTAGTGTCCCACATGTTGGATGTCGTATGTTGTGATGGAAGATGAAGTGCCAACGAATGTGGATTCAGTGAGCCTGTGCTGAATGCAGTGCACCTTCAGTGCGAGTTCAGCTGTATGCAGTGTCCCTGCAGTGGTTGCAGGGCCCACTGCATTGTCCGAGAACGTGGATGCAGTGCCCAGGCTTTGGATACGGTGTCCCACAAGGTGCATGCAGTACGTTGTGACGGAGGATGCTGTGCCCATGAGGGTAGATGCAGTGATGTGGCAGTGGTTCCACTGCACCCTGCTGTCTCCCTGAAGGTGAATGCAGTGCCCATGCAGTGGATGCAGTGTACCTATAGGTTTATGCTGTATTTTGTCACGGAGGATTCATTGCCCATGAAGGTGGATGCAGTGTCCCTGCTGTGGTTGCAGTGCCCCCAGCATTGTCCTGGAATGTTGATGCAGTGCCAATGCAGTGGATGCAGTGAAACTTAAGTGATTGCAGTGCACCTGCAGTGCCACTTCAGCTGGACACAGTGTAGCTGCAGTGGTTGCAGAGCCGCCTGAAATGTCCCTGAATGTGGATGCACTGCCTATGCAGTGTCTGCAGTGTGACACAAGCTTGGTGCAGTATGTTGTGAAGTAGAATCCAGTGTCTATGAAGGATGATGCAGTGATCCGGGAGTGATTGCAGGGCACCTGCAATGCCACTTCATCTGGATGCAGTGTCCCTGCAGTGGTTGCAGTGCCCCATGCAGTGTCCCTGAATGTGGATGCAGTGCCCATGCAGTGCATGTAGTGTCCGACTAGGTGGATGACGTATGTGTGATGGAGGATGCAGTGCCCACGAAGATGGATGCAGTGAGCCTGCAGTGATTGCAGTGTGCCTGCAGTGCCACTTCAGCTGGATGCAGTGTTGCTGCTGTGGTTGGAGAGTCAAATGAAGTGTCCTTGAACCTGGATGCAGTGCCCATGCTCTGGATGCAGTGATCCTTCTGTGGTTTCAGCACCCCCTGCAGTTTCCATGAATGTGGATGCAGTGCTCATGCAGTAGATGCAGTGTCCCACAAGGTGGATGCCTTCTGTTGTGATGGAGGATTGAATGCTCATGAAGGAGGAAGCAGAGATCCGGCAGTGGTTGAAGAGCACCGTGCTGGTTCCCTGAATGTGGATGCTGTGAACATGCAGTGGATGCAGTGATCCAGCAGGGCTTGCAGTGCGCCTACATTTCCACATCAGCTGGAAGCAGTGTCCATGCAGGGGTTGCATTCCCACCTTCTGTGTCCCTGAAGGTGAAGGAAGTGCCCCTGCAGTGGATGAAGTGTACCTAAAGGTTTATGCAGTATGTTGTGACAGAGAATGCAGTGTCCCTGCAGTGGTTGCAGTGCCCCCTGCATTGTCCATGAATGTGGATGCAGTGCCCATGCTGTGGATGCAGAGTACCAAAAGTTGGTTGCCATATGTTGTGACAGAGGATGCAGTGCCCACAAGTTGGATGCAGTGAGCTGGCAGTGGTTACAGTGCAGCCTGCTGTGGCCCTGAATTTGGATGCTGCGGACAGTGTATACAGTGATCATGCAGTGATTGCAGTGCACCTGATTTCCACATCAGCTGGAAGCGGTGTTGCTGCAGTGGTTGCAGTGGCTCCTTCTTTGTCCCTGAATGTGAATGCAGTGCTGATGCAGTGAATGCAGTGCAGCTAAAGGTTTATGCCCTATGTTGTGGAGGATGCAGTTCCAATGAATGTGGATGCAGTGTCCCTGCACTGGTTACAGTGCCCCTGGCATTGTCCACGAATGTGGATGCAGTACCCAGGCAGTGGATGCAGTGACCCAAATGGTGGATGCTGTATCTTATGATGTATGATGCAGTTCTCAAGAAGGAGGATGCAGTGTCACTGCAGTGCTTGCAGTGCCCCCCACATTGTCCGGGAATTTGGATGCAGTAGTCATGCATTGTATGCAGTGTCCCACAAGGTGGATGCAGTATGTTGTGATGGAGGATGCAGGGCCCATGAAGGTGGATGCAGTGATGTTGCATTCGTTGCAGTGCCCTCTACAGTTCCCTGAATGTGGATGCTATGCCCATGCAGTAGTTGCAGTGTCCCACAAGGTGGATGTCGTATGTTGTGATGGAAGATGCAGTGCCCACGGAGGTGGATTCAGTGAGCCTGTGCTGAATGCACTGTGCCAGCAGTGCCACCTCAGCTGGATGCAGTGTTGCTGCAGTGGTTGCAGTGACCCCTGCATTGTCTGGGAATGTGGATCCAATGCCCAGCCAGTGGATGCAGTGTGCCTGTGCTGAATGCACTGCACCTGCAGTACGACATCAGCTGTATGCAGTGTTCTGGCAGTGTTTTCAGTGCTCACTGCATCGTTCAAGAATGTGGATGCTGTACCCAGGCATTGGATGCAGTGTCCCACAATGTGCATGCAGTATGTTGTGATGGAGGATGCAGTGCCCATGAGGGTGGATGCAGTGATCTGGCAGCGGTTCCAGCGCACCCTGCTGTGTCCCTGAATGTGCATGCTCTGAACATGCAGTGGAGGCTGTTATCCTGCAGTTATTGCAGTGTGCCTGCATTTCCACATCAGCTGGAAGCACTGTCCATGCAGGGATTGCAGTGCGGCCTTCTGTGTCATTGAAAGTGAAGGCAGTGCCCATGCAGTGGATGCAGTTTACCTAAAGGTTTATGCAGTATGTTGTGATGGAGGATGCAGTGCCCATGAATGGGGATGCAGTGTGCCTCCAGTGGCTGCAGTGCCCCGGCATTGTCCTGAAATGTGGATGCAGTGCCTATGCAGTGGATGCACTGAATCTTCAGTGATTGCAGTGAGCCTGCAGTGCCACTTCAGCTGGATGCAGTGTAGCTGCAGTAGTTTCATCCCCTGCCATGTCCCTGAATGTGGATGCTGTGCCCCTGCAGTACCTGCAGTGTGACTCAAGATGGATGCAGTATGTTGTGAAGTAGGATTCAGTGCCGATGTAGGACGATACTGTGATCCTGCAGTCATTGCAGTTCACCTGTAGTGCCACTTCATTTGGATGCAGTGTCCCTGCAGTGGTTGCAGTGCAGCCTGCTATGTCCCTGAATGTGGATGCTGTGAACATGCAGTGGATGCAGTGATCCTGCAGTGATTGCAGTGTGCCTGCATTTCCTCAAAGCTGGTAGCAGTGTTGCTGCAGTGGTTGCAGTGCCGCCTTCTGTGTCCCTGAAGTTGAATGCAGTGCCCATGCAGTGGAGGCAGTGTACCTAAAGGTTTATGCAGTATGTTGTGATGGATGGTGCACTGTGCATGAAGGCGGATGCAGTGTCCCTGAAGTAGTTTCAGGGTCCCAGCATGGTGCTGGTATGTGGATGCAAGGGTCATGCAGTGGATGCAGTGTCTCACATGGCGGGTGCAGTATATTTTGTCAGATTAATGCAGTGCCCATGTAGGTGGATGCAGTGAACATGCAGTGGTTGCAGTGTCACCTACAGTTTCCCTGAATGTGGATACAGTGGCCATGCAGTGCATGCAGTGTCCCACAAGGTGGATGGGATATGCTGAGATGGAGGATGTAGTGCCGACGAAGTTGGATGCAGTGAGCCTGAAGTGATTGCAGTGTGCTTGCTGTGCCAATGCAGCTGGATGCAGTGTCCCTGCAGTGGTAGCAGTGCCCCGTCCTGTGTCCCTGAGTGTGGATGCAGTGCCCATGCAGTGGATGCAGAGTACCAAGAGATGGCTGCGGTATGTTGTGACAGACAATGCAGAGCCCTGGAGTTGGATGCAGTGAGCCAGCAGTGATTGCAGTACACCTTCACGGCCACTTCAGCTGGATGCAGTGTCCCTGCAGTGGTTGAAATGTCCCCTGCATTGTCCTGGAATGTGGCTGAAGTGCTCATGCACTGGATGCAGTGTCTCACAATTTGGAGGCATTGTGGTGTGTTGTAGGATACAGTGGCGATGAAGGTGAATGCAGGGATCCTGCAGTGATGGCAGTGCGCCTGCAGTGCCACTTCAGCTGGATGCAGTATTGCTGCAGTGGTTGCAGTGCACCCTGCATTGTCCTGGAATGTGGATGCAGTGGCCAGGCAGTGGATGCAGTGAGCGTGTGCTGAATGCACTGCACCTGCAGTGTCACTTCAGCTGTATGCAGTGTCCCTGCAGTGGTTGCAGTGCCCACTGCATTGTCAGAGAACGTGGATGCAGTACCCAGGCATTTGATGCAGTGTCACACAAGGTGCATGCAGTATGTTGTGACGGAGGATGCAGTGCCCATGAAGGTGGATGCAGTAATCTGGGAGTGGTTGCAGTGGCCCCTACAGTACCCTTATTGTGGATGCAGTGCCCAGGCAGTAGTTGCAGTGTCCCACAAGGTTGATGTCGTATGTTGTGATGGAGGATGCAGTGCACATAAGGGCGGATGCAGTGATCTGGCAGTGGTTTCATTGCACCCTGCTGTGTCCCTGAATGTGCATGCTCTGAACATGCAGTGGATGCAGCGATACTAAAGTGATTGCCGTGTGCCTGCATTTCCACATCAACTGGAAGCAGTGTCCCCGCAGGGGTTGCAGTGTGGCCTTCTGTGTTGCTGAAGGTGAATGCAGTGTCCATGCAGTGGATGCAGTGTACCTAGAGGTTTATGCAGTATGTTGTGACGGAAGATGCAGTGCCCATGAAGGGGGAATACAGTGTCCCTCCAGTGGTTGCAGTGCCCCCATCATTGTCCTGAAATGTTAATGCAGTGCCTATGCAGTGGATGCAGTGAATCTTCCGTGATTGCAGTGTGCCTTCAGTGCCACTTCAGCTGGATGCAGTGTAGCTGCAGTGGTTCAGATCCCCTGCCATGTCCCTGAATGTGGATGCTGTGCCCAGGCAGTGTCTGCAGTTTGACTCAAGGTGGATGCAGTATGTTGTGAAGTAGGATTCAGTGCCCATGAAGGATGATGCAGTGATCATGCAGTCATTGCAGTGCCACTTCATCTGGATGCAGTGTCCCTGCAGTGGTTGCATTGCAGCCTGCTGTGTCCCTGAATGTGGATGCAGTGAACATGCAATGGATGCTGTGTCCCACAATGTGGAGGCATTGTGGTGTGTTGTACGATGCAGTGCCAATGAAGGTGAATGCAGTGATCTTGCAGTGATGGCAGTGGGCCTGCAGTGCCTCTTCAGGTGGATGCAGTGTCCCTCTAGTGGTTGTGATGCCCCTTGCATTCTCCTGGAATGTGGATGCAGTGCTCATGCAGTGGATGCAGTGTCCCACAACGTGGAGGCATTTTGGTGTGTTGTAGGATGCAGTGCCGATGAAGGTGAATGCAGTGATCCTGCAGTGATGGCAGTACACCTGCAGTGCGACTTCAGCTGGATGCAGTGTTGCAGCAGTGGTTGCAGTGCCCCCCGCATTGTCTGGGAATGTGGATGCAGTAGTCATGCAGTGGATGTAGTGTCCCACAAGGTGGATGCAGTACGTTGTGATGGAGGATGCTGGGCCCATGAAGGTGGATGCAGTGATGCTGCAGTGGTTGCAGTGCCCCCTACAGTTCCCTCAATGTGGATGCAGTGCCCATGCAGTAGTTGCAGTGTACCTCAATGTGGATGTCATGTGTTGTAATGGAAGATGCAGTGCCCACGAAGGTGGATGCAGTGAGCCTGTGCTGAATACAGTGCGCCTACAGTGCGACTTCAGCTGTGTGCAGTGTCCCTGCAGTGATTGCAGTGCCCACTGCATTGTCTGAGAACGTGGATGCAGTGCCCATGCAGTGCATGCAGTGTCCCACAAGGTGGATGCCGTATGTTGTGACAGAGGATGCAGTCCACACGAAGGTGGATGCAGTGAGCCTCCAGTGATTGCAGTGCGCTGGCAGTGCCTCTTCAGCTGGTTTCAGATGCTGCAGTGGTTTCAGAGCCAACAGCAGTGTCCCTGAACGTGGATGCAGTGCCCATGCAGTGGATGCAGTGTCTCACAAGGCGGTTACAGTATGTTTTGTCAGAGGATGCAGTGCCCATGAAGATGTATGCGGTGAACCCACAGTGGTTGCAGTGCCACACGTACTTTACCAGAATTTGGATGCAGTGCCCAAACAGTGGATGCAGTGTCCAACAAGGTGGATGAAGTATGTTGTGACGGATGATGCAGTGCCCATGAAGGTGGATGCAGTGAAGCTGCAGTGGTGGCAGCGCCCCCTACAGTTTCCCTGAATGTGGATGCAGTGCCCATGCAGTGGACACAGAGTACCAAAAGTTGGTTGCCGTATGTTGTGGCAGAGGATGCAGAGCCCTGGAGTTGGATGCAGTGAACTGGCTGTGATTGCAGTACGCCTTCAGTGCCACTTCAGCTGCATGCAGTGACCCTGCAGTGGTTGCAATGCCCCCTGCATTGTCCTGGAATGTGGATGCAGTGCTCAAGCAGTGAATGCAGTGTCCCACAATGTGGAATCATTGTGGTGTGTTGTAGTATGCAGTGCCAATGAAGGAGAATGCAGTGATCCTGCAGTGATGGCAGTGTGCCTGCAGTGCCCCTACATCTGGATGCAGTGTCCCTGCAGTGGTTGCAGTGCACCCTGCTGTGTCCCTGAATGTGGATGCTGTGAATATCCAGTGGATGCAGTGATTTTGCAATGATTGATGTGACCTGCATTTCCTCATCAGCTGGAAGCAGTGTCCATGCAGGGGTTGCAGTGCTGCCATCTGTGTCCCTGAATGTGAATGCAGGGCCCATGCAGTGGAGGCAGTGTACCTAAAGGTTTATGCAGTATCTTGTGATGGAGGATGCAGTGTGCATGAAGGTGGATGCAGTGTCCCTGCAGTGGTTGCAGGGCCTCCGGCATTGTGCTGGAATGTGGATGCAGGGGTCATGCAGTGGATACAGTGTCTCACAAGGCAGATGCAGTATGTTTTGTCATAGGATTCAGTGCCCATGAAGGATGATGCAGTGATCATGAAGATATTGCAGTGCACCTGCAGTGCCAATTCATCAGGATGCAGTGTCCCTGCAGTGGTTGCAGTGTCACCTGCATTGTCCCAGAATGTGGATGCAGTGCCCAGTCTTTACATGCAGTGTCCCACAAGGTGCATGCAGAATGTTGTGACGGAGGATGCATTGCCCATGATGGTGGATGCAGTTATCCAGCACTGGTTTCAGTGCACCCTGATGTGTCTCTGAATGTGGATGCAGTGTCCATGCAGTGCATGCAGTGTCCCACAAGGTGGATGAGGTATGCTGTGACGGAGGATGCAGTGCCCACGAAGGTGGATGCAGTGAGCCTGAAGTGATTGCGGTACACTTGCAGTACCACATCAGCTGGAAGCAGTGTCCCTGCAGGGGTTGAAGTGCTTCCTTCTGTGTCAATGTAGGTGAATGCAGTGCCCATGAAGGGGGATGCAGTGTCCCTACAGTGGTTGCCGTGCACCCAGCATTGTCATGAAATGTTGATTCAGTGCATATGCAGTGGATGCATTCAATCTTCAGTGATTGCAGTGCGCCTGCATTTCCTCATAAGCTGGAAGCAGTGTTCCTGCAGGGGTTGCATTGCCGCCTTCTGTGTCACTGAAGGTGAATGTAGTGCCCATGTAGTGGATGCACTGTCCCACAAGGTGGATGCAGTATGTCATGACGGATGATGCAGATCTCATGACGTTGGATGTAGTGTCCCTGCAGTGCTTGCTCTGCCCCCTGCATTGTCTGGGAATGTGGATGCAGTAGTCATGCAGTGGATGCAGTGTCCCACAAGGTGGATGCAATATGTTGTGATGGAGGATGCAGGGCCCTTGAAGGTGGATGCAGTGATGCTGCAGTGGTTGCAACGCCTCCTACAGTTCCCTGAATGTGGATGCAGTGCCCATGCAGTAGTTGAAGTGTCCCAAAAGGTGGATGTCGTATGTTGTGATGGAAGACACAGTGCCCATGGAGGTGGATGCAGTGAGCCTGTGCTGAACGCACTGCGCCTTCAGTGCGACTTAAGCTGTATGCAGTGTCCCTGAAGTGGTTGCAGTGCCCAATGCATTGTCCGAGAACGTGGAAGCAGTGCCCAGGCATTGGATGCAGTGTGCCACAAGGTGCATGCAGTACGTTGTGACAGAGGATGCAGTGTCCATGAGGGTGGGTGCAGTGATCTGGCAGCAGTTGCAGTGCACCCTGCTGTGTCCCTGAATGTGCATGCTCTGAACATGCAGTGGATGCAGTGATCCTGCAGTGATTGCAGTGCGCCTGCCTTTCCACATCAGCTGGAAGCACTGTCCATGCAGGGATTGCAGTGCCACCTTCTGTGTCACTGAAGGTGAATGCAGTGCCCATGCAGTGGATGCAGTGTACCTAAAGGTTTATGCAGTATGTTGTGACAAAGGATGCAGTGCCCATGAAGGGGGATGCTGTGTCCCTCCAGTGTTTGCCGTGTGCCCCACATTGTCCGGGAATGTGGATGCAGTAGTCATGCAGTGGATGCACTCTCCCACAAGGTGAATGCAGTATGTTGTGAAGGAGGATGTAGGGCTCATGAAGGTGGATGTAGAGTTGCTGCAGTGGTTGCAGTGCCCCCTACAGTTCCCTGAATGTGGATGCAGTGCCCATGCAGTAGTTGCATTGTCCCATAAGGTTGATGTTTTATGTTGTTATGGAAGATGCCGTGGCCACGAAGGTGGATCTACTGAGCCTTCAGTGATTGCAGTACGCCTTCATTGCCACTTCAGCTGAAGTCAGTGTCCCTGCAGTGGTTGCAATGTCCCCTGCATTGTCTGGGATTTTCGATGCAGTGCCCAGGCCTTGGATGCAGTGTCCCACAAGGTGCATGCAGTATGTTGTGACGGAGGATGCAGTCCCCATGAAGGTGGATGCAGTGTCCCTGCAGTGCTTGCAGTGCCAATGGCATTGTCCTGGAATATTGATGCAGTGCCACAGCAGTGGATGCAGTTAAAGTTCAGTGATTGAGGTTCGCCTGCCATGCCACTTCACCTGGATGCATTGTAGCTGCAGTGGTTGCAGAGACCCTTGTCATGTCTCTGAATGTGGATGAAGTGCCCATGCAGTGTCTGCAGTGGGACCCAAGGTGGATGCTGTATGTTGTGAAGTAGGATTCAGTGCCCATGAAGGACGATGCAGTGATCCTGCAGTCATTGCAGGGCACCTGAAGTGCCACTTCATCAGGATGTGGTGTCCCTGCAGTGGTTGCAGTGCCGCCTGCACTGTCCCTGAATGTGCATGCAGTGCCCAGGCTTTGGATGCAGTGTCCCACAAGGTGCAGGCAGTATCTTGTGACAGAGGATGCAGTGCCCATGAAGGTGGATGCAGTGATCCAGCAGTGGTTGCAGTGCACCCTGCTGTGTCTCTGAATGTGGATGCTGTGAACATGCAGTGGATGCAATGATCCTTCAGTGCTTGCAGCGTGCCTGCATTTCTACATCAGCAGGAAGCTGTGTCCCTGCAGGGGTTGCAGTGCCTCCTTCTGTGTCCCTGAAGGTGGATGCAGTGCCCATGCAGTGGATGCAGTGTACCTAAAGGTTTAAGCAGTATGTTGTGAAGGAGGATGCAGTGCCCATGAAGGGGTATGCAGTGATCTGACATTGGTTGCAGTGCACCCTGCTGTGTCCCTGAATGTGGATGCTGTGAACATGCAGTGCATGCAGTGTCCCACATGGTGGATACAATATGTTGTGAAGTAGGATTCAGTGCCCATGAAGGATGATGCAGTGATCCTGCAATCATTGCAGTGCACCTGCACTTCCACTTTATCTGGATGCAGTGTCCCTGCAGTGGTTGCAGGGCCCCCGGCATTGTGCTGGAATGTGGATGCAGGTGTCATGCAGTGGATGCAGTGTCTAACAAGGCAGATGCAGTATGTTTTGTTGGAGGATGCAGTGCCCATGAAGGTGGATCCGGTGAACCTGCAGTGGTTGCAGTGTCCCCTACAGTTTCCCTGAATGTGGATGCAGTGCCCATGCAGTGCATGCAGTGTCCCACAAGGTGGATGAAGTATGCTATGACGGAGGATGCAGTGCCCACGAAGGTGTATGCAGTTAGCCTGAAATGATTGCAGTGCACTTGCAGTGCCACATCAGCTGTAAGCAGTGTCCCTGCAGGGGTTGCAGTGCTTCCTTCTGTGTCAATGTAGGTGAATGCAGTGCCCATGAAGGGGGATGCAGTGTCCCTACAGTGGTTGCCGTGTGCCCAGCATTGTCCTGAAATGTTGACTCAGTGCCTATTCAGTGGATGCATTGAATCTTCAGTGATTGCAGTGGGCTTGCATTTCCTCATCAGCTGGAAGCAGTGTCCCTGCAGGGGTTGCAGTGCCGCCTTCTGTGTCACTGAAGGTGAATGCAGTACCCATGCAGAGGATGCAGTTTACCTAAATGTTTATGCAGTATTTTGTGATGGAGGATGCAGTGCCCATGAAGGGGGATGCAGTGTCCCTCCAGTGTTTGCATTGCCCCTGGCATTGTCCTGAAATGTTGATGCAGGGCCTATGCAGTGGATGCAGTGAATCTTCAGTGATTGCAGTGCACCTGCAGTGCCACTTCAGCTGGATGCAGTGTAGCTGCAGTGTGTGCAGAGCCCACTGCCATGTCCGTGAATGTGGATGCTGTGCCCATCCAGTGTCTGCAGTGTGACTCAAGGTGGATAAAATATGATGTGAAGCAGGATTCAGTGTCCATGAAGGACAATGCAGTGATCCTGCAGTCATTGCAGTGCACCTGCAGTGCCACTTCATCTGGTGGCAGTGTCCCTGCAGAGGTTGCAGTGCAGCCTGTTGTGTCCCTGAATGTGGATGCTGTGAACAATTAGTGGATGCAGTGATTCTGCAGTGATTTCAGTGTGCCTGCATTTGCTCATCAGCTGGAAGCACTGTTGCTGAAGTGGTTGCAGTGCTGACTTCTGTGTCCTTGAAGGTGAATTCAGTGCCCATGCAGTGGAGGCAGCGTCCCTAAAGGTTGATGCAGTATGTTGTGTTGGAGGAGGCAGTGCGCATGAAGGTGGATGCAGTGTTCCTGCAGTGGTTGCAGGGCCCATGGCATTGTGCTGGAATGTGGATGCAAGGTGTAATGCAGTGGATGCAGTGTCTCACAAGGCAGATGCAGTATGTTTGTTGGACGATGCAGTGGTTGCAGAGCCAACTGCATGGTCCCTGAACGTGGATGCAGTCCCCAGGCAATGGATTCAGTGTCCCACAATGTGCATGCAGTATGTTGTGATGGAGTGTGCAGTGCCCATGAATTTGGATGCAGTGATCCTGCAGTGGTTGCAGTGCCCCCGGCATTGTGCTGGAAAGTGGATACAGGGGTCATGCAGTGGATGCAGTGTCCCTCAAGGTGGATGCCTTATTATGTGTTGGAGGACTCAGTGATCATGAAGGAGGATACAGTGATCCTGCAGTCATTGCAGTGATCTTGCAGTGCCACCTCAGCTGGTTACACTGTCCCTGTAGTGGTTTCAGTGTACCGTTCTGTATCCCTGATTGTGGAGGCAGTGCCCATGCAGTGGATTCAGAGTACCAAAAGTTGGTTGCCGTATGTTGTGACAGATGATGCAAAGCCCTGGAGTTGGATGCAGTGAGCCGGCTGTGATTGCAGTATGCCTTGAGTGCCACTTCAGCTGGATGCAGTGACCATGCAGTGGTTGAAATGTCCCCTGTATTGTCCTGGAATGTGAATGCAGTGGTCATGCAGTGGATGCTGTGTCCCACAATGTGCAGGCATTGTGGTGTGTTGTAATATGCAGTGCCAATGAAGGTGAATGCAGTGGTCCTGCAGTTATGGAAGTGCGCCTGCCATACCACTTCAGCTGGATGCAGTGTTGCTGCAGTGGTTGCAGTGCCACCTTCTGTGTTGCTGAAGGTGAGTGCAGTGCCCATGCAGTGGCTGCAGTGTACCTAAAGGTTTTTGCAGTATGTTGTGTCAGAGGATGCAGTTCACATGAAGGGAGATGCAGTGTCCCTATATTGGTAGCTTGCCCCCAGCATTGTTCTGAAATTTTGATGCAGTGCCTATGCAGTGTATGCAGTGAATCTTCAGTGATTGCAGTGCGCCTGCAGTGCCACTTCAGCTGGATGCAGTGTAGCTGCAGTGGTTGCAGAGCCCCCTGCCATGTCCCTGAATGTGGATGCTGTTCCCATGCAGTGTCCGCCTTGTGACTCAAGGTGGATGCCGTAGGTTGTGAACCAGGAATCAGTGCCCATGAAGGATGATGCAGTGATCCTGCAGTCATTGCGGTGCATCTGCAGTGCCACGTCATCTGGATGCAGTGTCGCTGCAGTGGTTGCAATGAACCCTGCTGTGTCCCTGAATGTGGATGCTGTGAACATGCAGTGGATGCAGTGATCCTGCAGTGATTGCAGTGCACCTGCATTTCCTCATCAGTTGGAAGCAGTGTTGCTGCAGTGGTTTCAGTGCAACCTTCTGTGTCCCTGAAGGTGAATTCAGTGCCCATGCAGTGGAGGCGGTGTACCTAAATGTTTAGGCAGTATGTTATGACGGAGGATGCAGTGTGCATGAAGGCGGAGGCAGTGATCCTGCAGTGGTTGCACAGCCCCCTGAAGTTTACCTGAATGTGGATGCAGTACTCATGCAGTGGATGCAGTGTCCCTCAAGGTGGATGCCTTATGATGTGCTGGAGGATTCAGTGACCATGAAGGAGGATGCAGTGATACTGCAGTCATTGCATTGAACTTGCAGTGCCACTTCAGCTGGCTGCAGTGTCCCTGCAGTGGTTACAATGCCTCCTGTATTGTCCTGGAAGGTGGATGCTGTGGTCATGCAGTGGATGTAGTGCCCCACATTGTGCAGGCATTGTGGTGTGTTGTAGTATGCAGTGCTGATGAAGGTGAATGCAGTGATCCTGCAGTGATGGCAGTGTGCCTGCAGTGCCACTTCTGCTGGATGCAGTGTAGCTGCAGTGGTTGCAGTGCCCCCTCTCATCGTCTGGGAAGATGGATGCAGTGCCCAGCAGTGGATGCAGTGTCCCACAAGGTGGATGCAGTATGTTATGATGGATGATGCAGTTCTCGTGAAGGTGGATGCAGTGTCCATGCAGTGCTTGCAGTGCCCGCCGCATTGTCCGGGAATGTGGATGCAATAGTCATTCAGTGGATGCAGTCTCCCACAAGGTGGATGCAGTATGTTGTGATGGAGGATGCTGGGCCCATGAAGGTGGATGCAGTGATGCTGCAGTGGTTGAAGTGCCCCTTACAGTTCCCTGAATGTGGATGCATTGCCCATGCAGTAGTTGCAGTATCCCACAAGGTGGATGTCATATGTTGTAATGGATGATGCAGTGCCCCGGGTGGTGGATGCAGTGAGCCTGTGCTGAATGCAGTGTGCCTGCTGTGTGACTTCAGCTGTATGCAGTGTCCCTGCCGTGGTTGCAGTGCCGACTGCATTGTCCGAGAACGTGGATGCAGTTCCCAGGCACTGGATGCAGTGTCCCACAAGGTGCATGCAGTACGTTGTGACAGAGGATGCAGTGCCCATGAGGGTGGATGCAGTGATCTGGCCCCGGTTGCAGCACACCATGCTGTGTCCCTGAATGTGCATGCTGTGAACATGCAGTGGATGCAGTGATCCTGCAGTGATTGCAGTGCGCCTGCCTTTCCACATCAGCTGGAAGCAGTTTCCCTGCATGGGCTGCAGAGCCGCCTTCTGTGTCACTGGAGGTGAATGCAGTACTCATGCAGTGGATGCAGTGTACCTAAAGGTTAATGCAGTATGTTGTGATGGAGGATGCTGTGCCCATGAGGAGGGATGCAGTGTCCCTCCAGTGGTTGCAGTGCTCCCAGCATTGTACTGAAATGCTGATGCATTGCCCATGCAGTGGATGCAGTGAATCTTCAGTGATTGCAGTGCACCTGCAGTGCCACTTCAGCTGGATGCAGTGTAGCTGTAGTGGTTGCAGAGCACCCTGCCATGTCCCTGAATGTGGATGCTGTGCCCATGCAGTGTCTGCTGTGTGACTCAAGGTGGATGCATTATGTTGTGCAGCAGGATTCAGTGCCCATGAGGGACAATGCAGTGATCCTGCAGTCATTACAGTGCACCCACAGTGCCACTTTATCTGGATGCAGTGTCCCTGCAGTGGTTGCAGTGCCCCTGCAGTGGTTGCAGTGCACCCTTCTTTGTCCCTGAATGTGGATGCTGTGAACAATTAGTGGATGCAGTGATCCAGTGGTGATTGCAGTGCACCTGCATTTCCTCATCAGCTGGAAGCAGTGTAGCTGCAGTGGTTGCAGTGCCACCTTCTGTTTCCCTGAAGGTGAATGCAGTGCCCATGGAGTGGAGGCAGTGTTCCTAAGGGTTTATACAGTATGTTGTGATGGAGGATGCAGTGCTCATGAAGGCGGATGCAGTGTCCCTGCAGTGGTTGCAGTGCCCTGGCATTGTCCTGGAATGTGGATGTAGTGGTCATGCAGTGGATGCAGTGTGTCACACGAGGATGCAGTAAGTTTTGTCGGAGGATGCAGTGCCCATGAAAGTGGATGCCATGAACCTGCAGTGGTTGCAGTGCCCCCTACAGTTTCCCTGAATGTGGATGCAGAGCCCATGCAGTGCATGCAGTGTCCCAAAAATGTGGATGCAGAGTGTTGTGACGGAGGATGCAGTGCCCATGTATGCGGATATACTGATCCTGAAGTGATTGCAGTGTGCCTGAAGTGCCTCTTCAGCTGGATGCAGTGTCACTGCAGTGGTTTCAGTACCCCCTGCTTTGTCCGGGAATGTGGATACAGTGCCCAGGCAGTGGATGCAGTGTCCCCCAAGGGTCGTGCAGTATGTTGTGACAGAGGATGCAGTGCCCTTGAGGGTGGGTGCAGTGATCTGGCAGTGGTTGCAGTGCACCCTGCTGTGTCCCTGAATGTGCATGCTCTGAACGTGCATTGGATGCAGTGATCCTGCAGTGATTGCAGTGCACCTGCATTTCCACATCAGATGGAAGCAGTGTCCCTGCAGGTGTTGGAGAGCCGCTTTCTGTGTTGCTGAAGGTGAATGCAGTTGCCATGCAGTGGATGCAGTGTACCTAAAGGTTTATGCAGTATGTTGTGACAGAGGATGCAGTGCCCATGAAGGGGGATGCAGTGATCCTGCAGTGGTTGCAGTGCCCCGGCATTGTGCTGGAATGTGGCTACATGGGTCATGCAGTGGATGCGGTCTCCCTCAAGGTGGATGCATTATGATGTGTGGGAGGATTCAGTGATCACGAAGGTGGAGGCAGTGAGCCTGCAGTGTTTGCAGTGCACCCTCCGTGCCCCTTCAGCTGTATGCAGTGTCCCTCCAGTGTTTGCAATGCCCCCCGCATTGTCCTGGAATGTGGATGCAGTAGTCATGCAGTGGATTCAGTGTCCCACAATATGGATGCACTATGTTGTGACATAGGATGCAGTGCCCATGTAGGTGGATGCAGCAGTGCCGAAGTCATGTGCCAGCTAGGCCTGAACAAAGTAGCTGTCACACTTGAACAACAGCTCAGACTCACTTGAAGCACGTGTCAGCCAAACTGGCCCAACTTGCCTGCCATGCCTGAACCACGTGCCAAACATGCCACAAACACATGTGAGTCATGTTTGAGCAGTACCACAGTTGAGCATGTGCCACGCATGAGGCACGTGTGGGCCATGCATGGCAAAAGCCTGAATCATGTGTCAGATACGTGGGAGCCAGTGCTGTGGCACGCCTACATCACGTGTGAGCCATGGCTGAGCTATGCCTGAACCACTGGTGAAAGTGTCCTCTACGATGTGTGCCCCACAAGAGTCGAGTGTCAGCCATCCCTGAATTACACCCTAACCATGAGTGAGCCATGCATGAACCACATGTGAGACACCCTTGAAGCACATCTGAACCAACTGTAAAACAGACATATTCGATGCTTGAATCGCACATGATCTGCAATGGAGCCACACATGAAACACAGCTGAGTCATGTGTGAGCCACGTGCCAGACATGAGTGAGCATGTGGGAGCCACGTTTCAGCAACCTGTGAGTCACGTGGGAGCCACACCTGTATGACATGTCACACACGCATGAAAACATGTCTGCCGCACATGGATCCTGTGCAATGCATGCCTGAGTCACGTGTCAGCCATGACTGAGACATGTGTGAGCCACATCAGGGTCATGTTTCACACATGCCTGTGTCACATGTCAGCCACGCCTGAACCACCAGCCACCCATGTGTGAACCCTGCACCAGCCACCCATGAACCACACGAAGGCCATGCATGAGCCATGTGTGAACCACACCCAGGTGACATGTCATGCATGCCAGTGTCATGTGGCCACCTCACATGAGTCAAGTGTCAGCCACGCCTGCATGACGTGTGAGCCATGCCTGAATCACGTCTCAGCCATACCGATGTCACATGCCAGCCCATCCTGAACCAAGTGTCAGTCACACTTGAACCACAGGTCAGCCTCATTTGAAGCACGTGTCAGCCACACTGGCACAACTTGCCTGCCATGGCTGAACCACATAACAACCATGCCACAAACACATCTGACTCATGCTTGAGCGGTACCACAGCTGTGCATGTGCCACACATGAACCATGTGTAAGCCATGCGTGTCAAAAGCCTGAATCATTTGTCAGATACGTGGGAGCCAGTGCTGTGGCACGCCTGCATCACATGTGAACCATGCATGAACCACATGTGAAACACCCTTGAAGCACATCTGAACCACCTGTGAAACACACATGTTTGATGCTTGAATCGCAGATGACCTGCATGGGAGCCACACGTGAAACACAGTGGAGCCATGCGTGAGCCACATGCCAGCCATGACTGTGTATGCAGGAGCCACGTTTCAGAAACTGTGAGTCAGGTGGCAGCCATGCATGTACGGCATGTCACACACATGTGACCACATTTGTGCCACATATGGATCTGTGCGATGCATGCCTGACTCACATGTCAGACATGACTGAGACATTTGTCAGCCACAACCGAGACATGTATCACACATGCCTGAGTCACATGTCAGCTATGACTGAACCACCTGCCACCCATGTGTGAACCATATACCAGCCACCCTTGAACCACACAAAGACCATGCATGAAGCATGTGTGACCCACACCTGTGTGACATGTCATGCAGACCTATGTCACATGGCCAGCTGACCTGAGTCATGTGTCAGCCACACCAGCATAACATGTGAGCAACACCTGAGACATGTCTCAGCCATCCCGAGGTCATGTGCAAGCCAGGCCTGAACCAAGTAAGAGTCACAATTGAACGAAAGGTCAGCCTCACTTGAAGCACGTGTCAGCCACACAGGCACATGATATCTGCCGTGCCAGAACCATGTGTAAACAATGCCACAAACACATGTGAGCCACGCCTGAGCAACACCACAGACATGCAGGAGACACACCTGGAAAATGTGTGAGCCATGCGTGACAAAACACTGTATCATGTGTCAGCCACATGGGAGCCAGTTCTGTGGCACGCCTGCGTCACATGTGAGCCATGGCTGAGCTATGCCTGAACCACGTGTGAGAGTCTCCTCAACCATATGTGACCCAGATGAGTCGTTTGAGATCCATGCCTGAATTACACCCGAACCATGTGTGAGCCATGCAGGAACCACATGGGAGACACCCTTGAACCACATCTGAAGAACCTGTGAAACACACATGTTCCACGCTTGAACCACGCATGAACCACAGTGGAGACACACATGAAACACAGCTGAGCCATGTGGGAGCCACGTGGCAGCCATGACTATGTGGGAGCCACGTTTTGGCAACCTGTAGTCACGTGGGAGCCACCCATGGATGGCATGTGACTCCTGCGTGATCACATTTCTGTCACACATGGATACTGGGTGATGAATGCCTGAGTCCCGTGTCAGCCATGCCTGACACATGTGTCAGCCACACCAGAGTCCTGTTTCACACATGCCAGAGTCACATTTCAGCCACGCCTGTACCACCTGCCACCCATGCGTGCACCATGCACCAGCCACCCCTGAACCACACGTAGGCTATGCATGAACCATGTGTGAACCACACCTGCCTGACGTGTCAGGCACGCCTGTGTCACATTTCCACCACACCTGAGTCATGTGTCAGCCACGCCTGAACAACGTGTGAACCACGCCTGTGTCAAGGCTCAGCCATGCCAAGTCACGTGCCAGATAGGCCTGAACAAAGTGCCAGTCACACTTGAACCACAGGTCAGCCTCACTTGAAGCACATGTCAGCCACACTGGCACAACTTTCCTGCCATGCCTGAACCACGTGCCACCCATGTCACATACACATGTGAGGCATGCCTGAGCAAAACCACAGACGTGCATGGGCCAAACCTGAACCATGTGTGAGCCATGCGTGACCAAAGCCTGTACCATGTGTCAGCCACATGGGAGCCAGTTCTGTGGCATGTCTGCGTCATGTGTGAGCCATGGCTGACGTATGCCTGGACCCCTTGTGAGAGTGTCCTCAACCATATTTGACCCAGACGAGTCTTGTGAGGTCCACGCCTGAATTACACCCGAACCATGTGTGAGCCATGCAGGAACCACATGGGAGACACCACTTGAACCTCAGGTGAGCAGCACATGTAACACAGCTGAGGCATGCATGAGCCATGTGCCAGCTGTGATTCAGCATGTGGGGGCCATGTATCAGCAACGGGGGAGCCACACCTGTATGACATGTCCCACGTGTGACAACATGCCTGCCACGCATGGATAATGTGTGATGAATGTCTGGGTCGCATGTGAGCCATGCCTGCATCATGTGTCAGCCCTGCATCAGAAAATTGCCAGCCACACCTGAATCACCTGTCACCCACATCTGAAGCAAATCTCAGGCATGCCTGAGCCATGTGTCAACTGCGACACACCAAGTGTCGGCAAGCACGTGTCACTGTGGCCTGAATGAAGCATCACATACCACTCTAACCTGTGTCTGACACACCTAAATCCCATGCCTGAAACACATATCAACAACGTGTGAGTGTCCTGGCAGACAGGGAAGAGCCACGTGCCAACCATTGCAGAGCCACACCCCAGCCATGCATGATCCCCACCTGAGACATGTGTCAGCCATATGTGACAAACTGCTGAATCATATGACAGCCACACCTGGCCCCTGTCTGAGGCTCGCCTGAACTCCATGTGAGACATGGCTGAGCCATGCCTGCACCACGTGTGAGCCACGCCTGAATCACGGCTCAAACACTCCTCAACCATATGTGACATGCACATGAGCCATGTGTGACCCACACCTGAGTTACACCTGAACCATTTGGGAGCCACACCTGAACCATGACTGAACCACATGAGGCAAACTTGAACCACATGTGAAACACGTGTGAAGCACACACGTTCAAGGTTTGAACCACACGTAAACCTCAAGGGAGCCACTCATGAAACATGGCTGGGCCATGTGTGAGCCACCTGCCAGCCACGTCCGAGTAGGCGGGAGCCATTTGTCAGCAGCGAGTGAGTCACGTGTGTGCCACCCTGGAAAGACATGTATCCCATGCATTAAACACATGGCTGTCAGGCTCGGATAATGAGCGATGAATGCCTGAGAGATGTCTCAGCCATGCCTGTGTCATGTCTGAGCCAAGCCTGAAACACCTGGCACCCAGGAGTGAACCATGCACCAGCGACCCCTGAGGCACATGAAGACCGTGCATGAAGCAGGTGCGAGGCACAGCTGCGTGATGTGACAGGCACGCCTGTGTCAGGCGGCTGCCTCACCTGTGTCATGTGTCAGCCATGCCTGAAAAACGCATGAGCCACGCCTGAGTCTCATCTCAGCCATGCTGAAGTCACATGGCAGCCACGACTGAACCATGTGCCAGTCTCAATTTCACCCCACGCCAGCCTCACTAGAAGAACATGTCACCCACTCTGCAGCCACCTGCCTGCCATGCCTGAACCACGTGCCAATGATGCCACAAACAAGTGTGAGCCACACCTGAGCAGCACCACAGCCATGCATGAGCCACAACTCAGCCATGTGAAAGCCATGCATGACAAACGCCTGAATCATGCATCAGCCACATGTGACCCAGTTCTGTGGCATGCATGCATCACGTGTGAGCCTTGGCTGAGCTGCACCTGAACCATGTGTGAGCCATGCCTAAATCATGTGTGAAAGGCTCCTGTAGCATTTGTGACCCTCACAAGTCATGTGTGAGCCATGCCTGAATTACATCGGAACTAAGTGTGGGTCACAACTGAACCGTGCATGAAGCACATGGGAGGCACCCTTCAACCACATCTGGACCACATGGGAAGCACCAATGTTTAATGCTTGAACCACACATGAAGCTCAGGTGAGCCACACATGAAACACAGCTGAGCCATGCATGAGCCACGTGTCAGCTGTGACTGAGTATGTGGGGGCCACATGTCAGCAATGTGGGAGCCACACCTGTACAAAGTGTGCCACGTGTGACCACATGCCTGCCATGCTTGGATAATGTGCGATGAATGCCTGAGTCACGTGTGGGCCATGCCTGCGTCATGTGTCAGCCCCACATCAGAAAAGTGCCAGCCACACCTGAATCACCTGTCACCCACATCCGAACCACATGTCTGGCATGCCTGAGCCCTGTGTCAACTGCGACACACCAAGTGTCAGCCACACAACAAGTACGTGTCACTCTGGCCTGAACGAAGCATCACATACCACTCTAACCCGAGTCTGACACACATGAATCCCATGCCTGAAACACATATCAACAACTCGTGAGTGTCGTGGCAGACAGGCAAGAGCCACATGCCAACAATTGCAGAGCCACACCCCAGCCATGAGTGAGCCTCACCTGAGACATGTGTCAGCCATGTGTGACAAACTCCTGAATCATGTGACAGCCACACCTGGCCCCAGTCTGAGGTTCGCCTGAACTCCATGTGAGACATGGCTGAGACATGCCTGCACCACGTGGGAGCCACGCGTGAATCACGGCTAAAACAGTCCTAAACCATATGTGACACACACATGAGCAATGTGTGAGTCACACCTGATTTACACCTGGGCCATTTGGGAGCCACACCTGAACCAAGACTGAACCACATGAGACACACTTGAACCACATGTGAAACACGTGTGAAGCACACATGTTCAAGGTTTGAACCACACGTGAATCTCAAGGGAGCCACTCGTGGAACATGACTGGGCCATGTGTAAGCCACTAGGCAGCCATGTCTGGGTAGGTGGAAGCCATTTGTCTGCAATGAGTGAGTCGCGTGTTTGCCACACAGGAACGACATGTAACCCATGCATGAAACACATGTCTGCCAGTCACGGATAATGTGCAATGGATGCCTGAGTCATGTGTTAGCCACACCTGAAACACCTGGCACCCATGCGTGAACCACCCACCAGCCACGCCTGTGCCACGTGAAGGCCGTGCATGAAGCAGGTGTGAGACACAGCTGCGTGATGTGACAGGCACGCCTGTGTCATGTGGCTGCCTCACCTGAGTCACGTGTCAGCCATGCCTGAAAAACGTGTGGGCCACGCCTGAGTCTCATCTCAACCATGCCGAAGTCACATGCCAGCCATGATTGAACCATGTGCCAGTCTCAATTTCACCACACGCCATCCTCACTTGAAGCACATGTCAGCCACACTGGAGACACCTGCCAGCCATGACTGAACCACGTGCCAACCATGTCACAAACAAGTGTGAGCACGCATGAACAGCACCACAGCCATTCATGAGCTACACCTCAGCCAGGTGTGAGCCATGCATGATAAACGACAGAATCATGCATCAGCCATATGTGACCCAGTTCTGTGGTGTGCCTGCATAACCTGTGAGCCCTGGCTGAGCTGCACCTGAACCATGTGTGAGCCATGCCTAAATCATCTGTGAAAGTCTCCTGTAGCATTTATGACCCCGACAAGTCATGTGTGAGCCATGCCTGAATTACATCGGAACCACATGTGAGCCACAACTGAACCGTGCCTGAAGCACATGGGAGGCACCCTTCAACCACATCTGCACCACATGGGAAGCACCCATGTTCAATGCTTGAACCACACATGAAGCTCAGGTGAGCCACGCATGAAACACAGATGAGCCATGCATGAGCTATGTGCCAGCCGTGACTGAGAATCTGGGGCCCACGTGTAAGCAATGTGGGAGCCACACCTGTACAAAATGTGCCACATGTGACCACATGCCTGCCACGCATGGATAATGTGCGATGAATGCCTGAGTCACGTGTGGGCCATGCCTGCGTCATGTGTCAGCCCTGCATCAGAAAAGTGCCAGCCACACCTGAATCACCTGTCACCCACATCCGAACCACATGTCAGGCACGCCTGAGCCCTGTGTCAACTGCGACACACCAAGTGTCAGCCACACAACAAGCACGTGTCACTGCGGCCTGAACGAAGCATCACATACCACTGGAAGCCATGTCCGACACACCTGAATCCCACGCCTGAAACACATGTCGGCATCACCTGAGTTTCGTGTCAGACATGCCTGAGCCACGTGCCAACCATGCCAGAGCCAAGCCCCCGCCATGCATGAGCCTCACCGGAGACCTATGTTAGGCATGTGTGACAAACTCATGAATCATGTGTCAGCCACACCTGGCCCCAGTCTGAGGTTCGCCTGAACTCCATGTGAGACATGGCTGAGCCATGCCTGCACCATGTGAGAGCCACGCCTGAATCACCGCTGAAACACTCCTCAACCATATGTGACATGCACATGAGCCATGTGAGAGTCACACCTGGGTTACACCTGAACCATTTGGGAGCCACACCTGAACTATGACTGAACCACATGAGACACACTTGAAATACATGTGAAAAACCTGTGAAGCACACATATTCAAGGTTTGAACCACACGTGAACCACAAGGGAGCCACTCGTGAAACATGGGTGGGCCATGCCTGAGCCACGTGCCAGCCGTGTCCAAGTAGGCAGGAGCCATTTGTCAGCAGCAAGTGAGTCACGTGTGTGCCACACAGGAACAACATGTAAACCATGCATGAAACACATGTCTGCCAGTCACGGATAATATGCGATAAATGCCTGAGTCACGTGTCAGCCATGCCTGCGTCATGTGTCAGCCACACCTGAAACACCTGGCACCCATGTGTGAACCACGCACCAGCCACCCCTGTGCCACGTGAAGGCCGTGCATGAAGCAGGTGCGAGCCACAGCTGCGTGATGTAACTGGCAGGCCTGTGTCATGTGGCTGCCTCACCTGAGTCACGTGTCAGCCATGCCTGAAAAACGTGTGTGCCACGCCTGAGTCTCATCTCAACCATGCCGAAGTCACATGCCAGCCACAACTGAACCATGTGCCAGTCCCAATTTCACCACACAACAGCCCTTCTTGAAGCACATATCAGCCACGCTGGAGCCACCTGCCTGCCACGCCTGAACCACGTGCCAACCATGCCACAAACAAGTGTGAGCCACCCCTGAGCAGCACCACAGCCATGCATGAGCCACTCCTCAGCCGGGTGTGAACCATGCTTGACAAGCGCTGGAATCATGCATCAGCCACATGTGACCCAGTTCTGTGGCGTGCCTGCATCATGTGTGACCCTTGGCTGAGCTGCACCTGAACCGTGTGTGAGCCATGCCTAAATCATGTGTGAACGTCTCCAGTAACCTGAGTCAGGCCTCAGCCGTGTTGACGTCACGTGCCAGCCCGGCCTGAAGCAACTGCCAGTCACACTTGAACCACAGGTCGGCCTCACTTGAAGCACGTGTCATCCACACTGGCACAATTTGCCTGCCATGCCTGAACCACGTGACAACCATGCCACAAACACAGGTGAGTCACACTTGAGCAGTACCACAGCTGTGCATGTGCCCCACGTGAGCCATGTGTGAGCCATGCATCGCAAAAGCCAGAATCATGTGTCAGATATTTAGGAGCCAGTGCTGTGGCACGCTTGCATCATGTGTGAGCCACAGCTGAGCTATCCCTGAACCACGTGTGAATGTGTCCTCTACCTTTTGGGACCCAGACAAGTCGAGTGTGAGCCACGCCTGAATTACATCCAAAACATGTGTGAACCATGCATGAACCACATGTGAGACGCCCTTGAAGCACATCTGAACCACCTGTGAAACACACATGATTGATGCTTGAACCACACATGAACCGCAGGGGAGCCACACATGAAACACAGCTGAGCCATTCGTAAGCCACATGCCAGCCATGACTGAGTATGCGGGAGCCACGTTTCAGCAACTTGGGAGTCACATGGGCGCCACACCGGTATGGCATGCCACACACGTGTGACCCCATGTTTGCCACACATGGATCCTGGGGGATGCATGCAAGACTCAAGTGTCAGCCAAGCCTGAGACATGTGCTAACCACACCGGAGTCATGTTTCACACATGCCTGAGTCACATGTCAGCCACGCCTGGACCACCTGTCACTCATGCATGAACCCTCCACCAGCCACCCATGAAATACACGAAGGCCATGCATGAAGCATGTGTGAACCACACCAGAGTGACGTGTCACACATGCCTGTGTCACGTGGCTGCCTCACATGAGTCATTTGTCAGTCATGCCTGCATAACGTGTGAGCTACGTCTGAGTCACGTCTGAGCCATGCCGATGTCACGTGCCAGTCAGTCCTGAATCAAGTGCCAGTAACACTTGAACCACAGGTCAGCCTCACTTGAAGCACGTGTCAGCCACACAGGCACAACTTGCCTGCCATGCCTGAACCACGTGCCACCCATGTCACAAACACATGTGAGCCACGCCTGACTAAAACCACAGAGATTCATGAGCCACACCTGAACCATGTGTGAGCCATGCGTGACCAAAGCCTGTATCATGTGTCAGCCACATGGGAGCCAGTTCTGTGGCACTCCTGTGTCACGTGTGAGCCATGGCTGAGCTATCCCTGAACCACGTGTGAGAGTGTCCTCAACCATATGTGACCCAAACGAGTCGTGTGAGATTCACGCCTGAATTACACCTGAACCATGTGAGAGCCATGCAGGAAGCACATGGGAGACACACTTGAACCACATCTGAAGGACCTGTGAAACACAAATGTTCCATGCTTGAACCACGCATGAACCACAGGGGAGCCACACATGAGACACAGCTGAGCCATGCATGAGCCACGTGGCAGCCATGACTGATTATGTGGAAGCCACGTTTCAGCAACGTGTACTCACGTGGGAGCCACCCATGTATGGCATGTGACTCCTGCATGATCACATTTCCGTCACACATGTATACTGGGTGATGAATGCCTGATTCACGTGTCAGGCATGCCTGATACATGTGTCAGCCACACCGGAGTCCTGTTTCACACATGCCAGAGTCACATTTCAGCCACGCCTGAACCACCTGCCACCCATCGGTGAACCAAGCACCAGCCACCCCTGAATGACAACAAGGCCATGCATCAACCACATGTGAACCCCACCTGTGTGACGTGTTAGCCACTGCTGTGGCTTGTTTCCACCTCACCTGAGTCATGTGTCAGCACCGCCTGAACAACGTGTGAACCCCGCCTGTGTCAAGGTTCAGCCGCACCAAGTCACATGCCAGCCAGACCTGAACCAAGTGCCAGTCACACTTGAACCACAGGTCAGCCTCACTTGAAGCACATGTCAGCCACACTCTCACAACTTGCCTGCCATGACTGAACCACGTGCCACCCACGCCACAAATACATGTGAGCCACGCCTGAGCAACACCACAGACTTGTATGTGCCACACCTGAACCATGTGTGAGCCATGCGTGACTAAAGCCTGTATCATGTGTCAGCCCCATGGGATCCAGTTCTGTGGCACGCCTGTGTCACATGTGAGATATGGCTGAACTAGGCCTGAACCACTTGCGAGAGTGTCCTCAACCATATGTGACCCAGACGAGTCGTGTGAGATCCACGCCTGAATTACACCCGAACCATGTGTGAGCCCTGCATGACGAACGCCAGAATCATGCGTCAGCCACATGTGACTCAGTTCTGCTGCCTGCCTGCATCACGTGTGAGCCTTTTTCTGAGCTGCACCTGAACCATGTGTGAGCCATGCCTGAATCAAGTGTGAAAGTCTCCTGTAGCATTTGTGACCCTCACAAGTCATGTGTGAGCCATGCCTGAATTACATCAGAACCATGTGTGAGCCACAACTGAACTGTGCCTGAAGCACATGTGAGGCACCGTTGAACCACATGTGGACGACATGGGAAGCACCCATGTTCAATGCTTGTACCACACATGAACCTCAAGTGAGCCTCACATGAAACACAGCTGAGGCATTCATGAGCCACCAGCCAGCCATGACTGAGTATGTGGGGGCCACATATCAGCAACGTGTGAGACAGACCTGTACGACATGTCCCACGTGTGACCACATGCCTGCCGTGCATGGATAATGTGCGATGAATTCCTGAGTCGCATGTGAGCCATGCCTGTCATGCGTCAGCCCCACAGCAGAAAAGTACCAGCCACACCTGAATCACCTGTCACCCACATCTGAACCACATGTCAGGCACGCCTGAGCCATGTGTCAACAGCAACACACCAAGTGTCAGCCACACAGCAGGCATGTGTCACTGCAGCCTGAACGAAGCATCACATAGCACTGGAACTCATGTCCGACACACCTGAATCCCATGCCTGAAACACATGTGAGCAACACCTGAGTGTCATGTCAGAGATGCCTGATCCATGTGCCAACCATGCCAGAGCAATGCCCCAGCCATGCGGGAGCCTAACCTCAGACATGTGTTAGCCATGTGTGACAAACTCCTGAATCATGTGTCAGCCACACCTGGCCCTGGTCTGAGGCTCGCCTGAACTCCATGTGAGCCATGGCTGAGCCATGCCTGCACCACGTGTGAGCCATGCCTGAATAATGACTGAAACACTCCTCAACCATATGGGACACACCATGAGCCATGTGTTAGCCACACCTGGGTTACATCTGAACCATTTGGGAGCCACACCTGAACCATGACTGAACCACATGAGACACACTAGAACCACAAGAGATACCCATGTGAAGCATGCATCTTCAATTCCTGAATGACACGTGAAGCACAAGGGAGCCACTCTTGAAAAATGGCCGGGTCATGCGTGAGCCATGTGCCAGGCACGTCTGAGTACGTGGGAGCCATTTGCCAGCAGAGAGTGAGTCACATGTGTGCCACAAATTAATGACATGTAACCCATGTATGAAGCACAGGTCAGCCAGGCACTGATAATGTGCGAAGAACGCCTGAGTCATGTATCAGCCATACCTGTGTCATGTGCCAGCCACACCTGAAACACGTGGCACCCATGCGTAAACCACACAAGAGCCACCCCTGAGACTCATGAAGGACGTGCATGAAGCAGGTGTGAGCCACTGCTGGGTGATGTGACAGGCACGCCTGTGTCATGTGGCTGCCTCACCTGAGTCATGTGTCAGTCATGCCTGAAAAATGTGTGAGCCACGTCTGAGTCTCATCTCAACCATGCCGAAGTCACATGCCAGCCACGACTGAACCATGTGCCAGTCCCAATTCAAACACACGTCCGCCTCACTTGAAGCACGTGTCAGCCACGCTGGAGCCAGCTGCCTGCAATGCCTGAACCACATGCCAACCATGCCACAAACAAGTGTGAGCCACGCCTGAGCAGCACCACAGCCATGCATGAGCCACACCTCAGCCGTGTGTGAGCCATGTGTGACAAAATGCTGAACCATGTGTCAGCCACACCTGGCCCCTGTCTGAGGCTAGCCTGAACTCCATGTGAGACATGGCTGAGCCATGCCTGCACCACGTGTTAACCACGCTTGAATCAAGGCTCAAACACTCAACCATATGTGACACACACATGAGCCATGTGTGAGCCACACCTGGGTTACACCTGAACCATTTGGGAGCCACACCTGAACCATGACTGAACCACATGAGACACACTTGAACCACATGAGAAACACGTGTAAAGCACGCACCTTCAATGACTGAACCACACGTGAACCACAAGGGAGCCACTCGTGAAACATGGCTGGGCCATGTGTGAGCCACATGCCAGCTGCGTCTGAGTAGGTGGAGACATCTGTCAGCAGCAAGTGAGTCACATGTGTGCCACACATGAAAGACAGGTAACCCATGCATGAAACACGTCAGCCAGGCACAGATTATGTGCGATGAATACCTGAAACACGTGCCAGCCATGACTCGTCATGTGTCAGTCACACCTGAAACACTGGGCACCCATGCGTGAACTACGCACCAGCCACACCTGAGCCACATGAAGGTCGTGCATAAAGCAGGTGTGAGCCACAGCTGTGTGATGTGACAGGCATGCCTGTGTCATGTGGCTGCCTCACCAGAGTCATATTACAGCCATGCCTGAAAAACGTGTGAGCAAAGACTGACTCTCATCTCAGCCATGCCGAAGTCACATGCCATCCATGACTGAACCATGTGCCAGTCCCAATTTAACCTCACAGCAGCCTCATGAGAAGCACGTGTCAGCCACGCTGGAGCCACCTGCCGGCCATGCCTGAACCATGTCCCAACAATGCCACAAACAATTGTGAGCCATGCCTGACAGCACCGCACCCATGCATGAGCCACACCTCAGCCATGTGTGAGCCATGCATGACAAACGCCTGAATCATGTGTCAGTCACACATGACCCAGTTCTGTGGCGTGCCTGCATCATGTGTGTGCCTTGGCTAATCTGCACCTGAACCATGTGTGAGCCATGCCTAAATCATGTGTGAAAGGCTCCTGTAGCATTTGTGACCCACACAACTCATGTGTGAGCCATGCCTGAATTACATCTGAACCATATGTGAGCCACAACTAAACCGTGATTGAGCACATGTGAGGCATCCTTCAACCACATCTGGACGACATGGGAAGCACCCATGTTCAAAGCTTGAACCACACTTGAACCTCAGGTGAGCCACACGCAAAACACAGATGAGGTATGCATGAGCCAACTACCAGCCGTGACTGAACATCTAGGGCCCATGTGTCAGCAAGGTGGGAGCCACACCTGTATGACATGTCCCACGTGTGACCACATGCCTGCAACGCATGGATAATGTGCAATGAATGCCTGAGTTGCGTGTGAGCCATGCCTGCGTCATGCATCAGTCCCGCAACAGAAAAGTGCCGCCCACACCTGAATCACCTGTCACCCACATCCAAACCGCATGACAGCTACACCTGAGCCATGTGTCAACTGCGACACACCATGTGTCAGCCACACAGCAACACGTGTCACTGCAGCCTGAATGAAGCATCACATACCACTGGAACCCGTGTCCGACACACCTGAATCCCATGCCTGAAACACATCATCAACACCTGAGTGTCGTGTCAGACATGCCTGAGCCACGTGCCAACCATGCCAGAGCCACACCACAGCCATGCGTGAGCCTCACCTGAGACATGTATGAGCCATGTGTGACAAACTCCTGAATCATGTGTCAGCCACACCTGGCCCCGGTCTGAGGCTCACCTGAACTCCATGTGAGCCATGGCTGAGCCATGCCTGCACCACGTGTGAGCCGTGCCTGAATCACGGCTCAAACACTCCTCAACCATACGTGACATGCACATGAGCCATGTGTGAGCCACACCTGAGTTACACGTGAACAATTTGCGAGCCACTCATGAACCATGACTGAACCACATGAGACAAACTTGAACCACATGTGAAACACGTATGAAGCACATACGTTCAAGGTTTGAACCACACGTGAACCACAAGGGAGCCAGTCGTGAAACATGGCTGGGCCATGCATGAACCACATGCCAGACACGCCTGAGTATGTGGGAGCCTCGTGTCAGCAACGTGTGAGTCACGTGGGAGCCACAAGAGTACGACATGTCCCCCATGGGTGAAGCAAACGTATGCCAGGCATGGATACTGTGCGATGAGGGCCTGAGTCACGTGTCAGCCGCGCCTGAGATGTGTCAGCCACACCGGAGTCGTGTTTCACACATGCCTGAGCCACATGTCGGCCTCACCGGAATCACCTGCCACCCATGCGTGAACCGGGCAACAGCCACGCCTGAAACACATGAAGGCCATGCATGAACCATGTGTGAACCACACCTGTGTGACGTGTCAGGCACTCCTGTGTCCTTCGGCCACCTCACCTGTGTCATGTGTCAGCCTCACCTGAATAACGTGTGAACCACGCCTGAGTCACTTCTCAGCCATGCCGAAGTCACATGCCATTCAGGCCTGAACCAAGTGCCAGTCACACTTGAACCACAGGTCAGCCTCACTTGAAGCACGTGTTGCCACACTGGCAAAACGTGCCTGCCATGCCTGTTCCACGTGCCCACCATGAGACAAACACATGTGAGCCACGCCTGACCAACACCTCAGCCATGCATGAGCCACACCTTAGCCATGTGGGAGCCATGCGTGACAAAAGCCTGAATCATGTGTCAGCCACACGTGAGCCAGTCCTGTGGCATGCCTGCATCCCTTGTGAGCCATGGCTGAGCTAGGCCGGAACCACATGTGAAAGTGTCCTCTACAATATGGGACCTACACTAGTCGTGTGTGAGCCACACCTGAATCACACCCGATCCATGTGTGAGCCGTGAAAGAACCACATGTGAGACACCCTTGAACCACATCTGAAACACACATGTTTGATGCTTGAACCACACATGAACCACAGGGGAGCCCCACATGAAACCCAGCTGAGCCATGCGTGAGCCACGTGCCAGCCATGACTGATTGCGTGGGAGCACCATTTCAGCAACACGTGAGACCTGTAGGAGCCACACCTGTATGGCATGTCACACACGCATGCCCACACGTCGGCCACACATGGATACTGTGCAATGACTGCCTGAGTCACATGTCAACAACACCCGGCATGTTTCACACATGCCTGAGTCACATGTCAGCCACGCCTGAACCACCAGTCACCCATGCCTGAACCATGCCTCAGCTACACCTGAACAAAATGCGTGCCATGCCTGAGACACGCGTCAGAAACGCCAGAGCCACATGTGAGCAAGGTCTGATCAACGCCCCACCCATGCGTGAGCCTCACCAGAGACATGTGTTAGCCATGTGTGACACAATCCTGAATCGTGTGTCAGCCACACCTGACCCCGGGCAGAGGAACGCCTGAACTACGTGTGAGCCATGGCTCAGCCATGGCTGAACCGCCTGCTAGCCACGCCTGAGTCACGGATGAAAGCTCCCTGAACCATATGAGACCTCCACGTGAGTCATGTGTGAGCCACACCTGAGTTCCACCTGAACCACGTGTGGGCCTCCCTGAACCATGCCTGAACCACATGTGACACACTCGAACCACAGGTGAAGCACTTGTGAAGCACTCATGTTCAATGCTTGAACCACACATGAGGCACATGGGAGCCGCATGTGCAACATGGCTGAGCCATTCGTGAACCACGTGCCAGACACTCCTGAGTATGTGGGAGCCTCGTGTCAGCAATGTATGCATCACGTGGGAGCCACAAGAGAACGACATGTCCCCCATGGGTGAAGCATGCACATGCCACGCATGGATACTGTGCGATGAGGGCCTGAGTCACGTGTCAGCCACACCTGAGACATGTGTCAGCCACGCCGGAGTCATGTTTCACACATGCCTGAGCCACATGTCAGCCTCGCCGGAACCACCTGCCACCCATGCGTGAACCGGGCAACAGCCACGCCTGAAACACATGAAGGCCATGCATGAACCATGTGTGAACCACACCTGCATGACATATCAGGGACTCCTGTGTCCTTCAGCCACCTCACCTGAGCCATGACTGCATCACATGTGAACCACACCTGAATCATGGGTGAAACACTCCTCAACCATACGTCACACGCACATGAACCATGTGTGAGCCACAACTTGTTAGCTGACCCATTTGGGAGCCACACCTGAACCATGACTGAACCACATGTGTCACACTTGCACCACATAGGAACCACGAGTGAAGTACACATGTTCAATGCCTGAACCACACGTGAACCCTATGAAAGCCACACCAGAAACATGAGTGGGCCATGTGTGAGCCACCTGACAGCCCCGTCTGAGTAGGTGGGAACCATGGGTCAGCAACAAGCAAGGCACGTGATTCCCACACATGACTGACACGTAACCCATGCTTGAGACACATGTGTGCCATGCATGGATAATGTGCGATGACTGCCTGAGTCACGTGTCAGGCATGCCTGTGTCATGTGTCAGCCACACCTGAAACACCTGGCACCCCTGCATGAACCACACCTGAGACATGTGAGGGCCGAGCATTAACCAGGTGCGAACCACACCTGCGTGATGTGCCAGGCACACCAGTGTCATGTGGCTGCCTAACGTCAGTCCTGTGTCACCCATGCCTGAAAAACATGTGAGCCACGCCTGAGTCTCATCTCAGCCATGACGAAGTCACATGCCAGCCACAACTGAACCATGTGCCAGTCCCAATTTCACCACACGAAAGCCTCACTTGTAGCACATTTCAGCCACGCTGGAGCCAGCTGCCTGCAATGCCTGAACCACATGCCAACCATGCCACCAACAAGTGTGAGCCACGCGTGAGCAGCACCACAGCCATGCGTGAGCCACTCCTGAGCCGTGTGTGAGCCATGTGTGACAAATGCCAGAATCATGCGTCGGCCACATGGTACTCAGTTCTGTTTTGTGCCTGCATCACGTGTGAGCCTTGGCTGAGCTGCACCTGAACCATGTTTGAGCCATGCCTAAATCATGTGTGAAAGTCTCCTGTAGCATTTGTGACCCTCACAAGTCATTTGTGAGCCATGCCTGAATTACATCTGAACAGTGTGTGAGCCACAACTGAACCATGCCGTATCCACGTGTGGGGCACCCTTGAACCACATCTGAAGAACATGGGAAGCACCTATGTTCAATACTTGAACCACACATGAACCTCAGGTGAGCCACACATGAAACACTGCTGAGTCATGCATGAGCCACATGCGAGTCATGACTGAGTATGTGGGGCCACGTTTCAGCAACAAGGGAGCCAAAGCTGTCCAAAATGTCCCACGTGTGGCCACATGCCTGCCACGCATGGATAATGTGCGATAAATGCCTGAGTCACTTGTGAGCAGTGCCTGCGTCACGTGTCAGCCCCGTATCAGAGAATTGCCAGCCACATGTGAATCACCTGTCAACCACATCGAACATGTCAGCCACGCCTGAGCCATGTGTCAACTGCGACACACCAAGTGTCAGCCACACAGCAATCACGTGTCACTGCAGCCTGAAGGAAGCATCACACAGCACTGGAACCCGTGTCTGACACACTTGAATCCCATGCCTGAAACACATGTGAGCAACGCCTGAGTGTCGTGTCAGACATGCCTGAGCCATGTGCCTACCATGCCAGAGCCACGCCTCAGCTATGCGTGAGCCTCCCCTGAGACGTGTGTTAGCCATGTGTGACAAACTCCTGAATCATGTGTCAGCCACACCTGGCCCCGGTCTGAGGCTCACCTGAACTCCATGTGAGCCATGGTTGAGCCGTGCCTGCACCACGTGTGAGCCACGCCTGAATCACGGGTGAAGCACTCCTCAACCATACGTGACACGCACATGAGCCATGTGTGAGCAACACCTGAGTTACACCTGAACCATTTGTGAGCCACACCTGAACCATGAGGGAACTGCATGAGACACACTCGAAGCACATCGCACATTATCCATTTCTGAACCACGCATGAACCACAGGGGAGCCACCCATGAGACACAGAAGAGCCATGCATGAGCCACGTGGCAGCCATGACTATGTGGGAGCCACGTTTCAGCAACCTGTAGTCAGGTGGGAGCCACCCATGTACGGCATGTGACTCCTGCATGATGACATTTCCATCACACATGGATACTGGGCAATGAATGCCTGAGTCACGTGTCAGCCATGCCTGATACATGTGTCAGCCACACCAGAGTCCTGTTTCACACATGCCAGAGTCACATCTCACCCACGCCCGAACCACCTGTCACCCATGCATGCACCATGCACCAGCCACCCCTGAACCACACGAAGGCCGTGCATGAACCATGTGTGAACCACACCTGCGTGATGTGTCAGGCACGCCTGTGTCACGCTTCCACCTCACCTGAGTCATGTGTCAGCCACGCCTGAACAACGTGTGAACCACGCCTGTGTCAAGGCTCAGCCGCGCCAAGTCACATGCCAGGCAGGCCTGAACCAAGTGCCAGTCACACTTGAACCACAGGTCAGCGTCACTTGAAGCACGTGTCAGTCACACCGGCACAACCTGCCTGCCATGCCTGAATCATGTGCCACCCCTGCCAAAAACACATGTGAGCCACTCCTGACCAACACCACAGACATGCAGGAGCCACACCTGAACCATGTGTGAGCCATGCGTGACCAAAGCCTGTATCATGTGTCAGCCAAATGGGAGCCAGTTCTGTGGCATGCCTGCATGACGTGTCAGCCATTGCTGAGCTATGCCTGAACCTCGTGTGAGAGTGTCCTCAACCATATGTGACCCAAACGAGTCGTGTGAGATCCCCGCCTGAATTACACCTGAACCATGTGTGAGCCATGCAGGAACCTCATGGGAGACACCCTTGAACCACATCTGAAGAACCTGTGAAACACACATGTTCCACGCTTGAACCACTCATGAACCACAGAGGAGCCACCCATGAAACACAGCTGAGCCATGAATGAGCCACATGTCAGCCATGACTGAGTAGGTGGGAGCCAGGTTTCAGCAACCTGTAATCACGTGGGAGCTACCCATGTACAGCATGTGACACCTGCATGATCACATTGTCGTCACACATGGATACTGGGCGATGAATGCCTGAGTCACGTGTCAGGCATGCCTGACACATGTGTCAGCCACACCGGAGTCCTGATTCACACATGGCGGTGTCACGTTTCAGGCATGCCTGAACCACCTGCCACCCATGCGTGCACCATGCACCAGCCACCCCTGAACCACACGAAGGCCGTGCATGAACCCTGTGTGAACCACACCTGCATGACGTGTCAGGCACACCTGTGTCACGTTTCCACCTCACCTGAGTCATGTGTCAGCCACACCTGAATAACGTGTGAACCATGCCTGTGTCAAGGCTCAGCCGCGCCAAGTCACGTGCCAGGCAGGCCTGAACCAAGTGCCAGTCACACTTGAACCCCAGGTCAGCGTCACTTGAAGCACGTGTCAGCCACACTGGCGCAACTTGCCTGCCATGCCTGAACCACGTGCCACCCATGCCAAAAACACATGTGAGCCACGCCTGACCAACACCACAGACATGCATGAGCCACACCTGAACCATGTGTGAGCCATGTGTGACCACAGCCTGTATCATGTGTCAGCCACAAGGGAGCCAGTTCTGTGTCACGTCTGAGCCATGGCTGATGTCTGCCTGAACCACATGTGAGAGTATCCTCAACCATATGTGACCCAGACGAATCGTGTGAGATCCACGCCTGAATTACACCTGAACCATGTGTGAGCAATGCAGGAAGCACATGGGAGACTCCCTTGAACCACATCTGAAGGACCTGTGATTCTGGCGAGTCGAGCAGGTGGTTCCGGTGTGCTCAGCAGGTGGTTCAGTCAGGTCTGGCAGGTGGTTCTGGTCTGTCCGGGAGGTGGTTCCGGTGTGTATGGCACATGTTTCTGGCATGTCTGAGACATGGTTCCGGCATGCCCGACAAATGATTCCAGAGTGTCTGCCAAGTGGCTCTGGCATAGCTAGCAGGTGATTTTGGCGTGTATGGCAGGTGGTTCCAGTGAGACGAGCAAGTGCTACTGGTGTGCTCAACAGGTGGTTAACGCGTGTCCGCCAGATGGTTCCTGTCTGTCCGTGAGGTGGTTCTGGCGTGTCCGGCACATGGTTCTGGCATGTCTGAGAGGTGGTTCCTGCATGCCCGGCAGGTGATTCCGGAGTGTCCGCCAAGTGGTTCTGGCGTAGCTGTCAGGTGATGTTGGCGTGTCCGGCAGGTGGACCGGGCGAATCGAGGTGGTGATTCCGGCGTGCTCGGCATGTGGCTCAGGCATGTCTGGCAGGTGGTTCCGGTCTGTACGGCAGGTGGTTCCGGTGTTTTTGGCACGTGTTTCTGGCACATCTTAGAGGTGGTTCCAGCATGCCCAGCAGGTGATTCCAGAGTGTCGGCCAAGTGGTTCTGGTGTAGCTGGCAGGTGATTTTGACGTGTCTGGCTGATGGTTGTGGCGAAGCGAGTAAGTGAGTCCGGTGTTCTCGGGAGGTGATTCCGGCGTGTCTGGCACATGGTCCTGGCACGTCTGAGAGGTGGTTCCGACATGCCCGGCAGGTGATTCCGGAGTGTATGCCAAGTGGTTCTGGTGTTGCCGGCAGGTGATTTTGGCCTGTCCGGCAGGTTGTTCCGGCGAGTCGAGCAAGTGGTTCCAGCGTCCTCCGCAGGTGGTTCTGAATTGTCCAGCAGGTGTTTCCGGTCAGTCCGTTAGGTGGTTCCTGCGTGTGAGGCACGTGGTTCTGGCGCGTCTGAGATGTGCTTCCGGTATGCCCGGCAGGTGAATCTGGAGTGTCCACCAAGTTGTTGTGGCGTAGCCGGCAGGTGATTTTGGCTTGTCCGGAATGTGGTTCTGGCGAGTTGAGGAGGGGGTTCCGCCGTGCTTCACAGGTGGTTCAGGCGTCTCCAGCAGGTGGTTCCGTTCTGTCCAGGAGGTGCTTCTGGCGTGTCTGGCATGTTTTTCTGGCACGTCTGAGAAGTGCTTCTGGCATGCCCGGCATGTGTTTCTTGAGTGTCCACCAGTGGTTCTGGCGTAGCCAGCAGGTGATTTTGGCATATCCTTCATGGGGTTCCGGCGAGTCAAGCAGGAGTTTCCGGCGTGCTTGGCAGGTGATTTTGGTATGTCTGGCAGGTGGTTGTGGCGAGGCGAGCAGGTGGGTCCAGCGTGCTCAGCAGGTGGTTCTGGCGTGTCCAGCATGTGGTTCCAGTCAGTCCGGTAGGTGGTTCCGGCATGTCCGGCACGTGCTTCCGACATGTCTGAGAGGTTGTGCCAGCATGCCCCGCCGGTGATTCTGGAGTGTCCGGCAAGTGGTTCTGGTGTAGCTGGCAGGTGATTTTGACGTGTCCGGCAGGTGGGTCCACTGAGTCGAGCAGGTGGTTCTGGCATGCTCGACAGGTGGTTCAGACGTGTCTGGCAGGTGGTTCCTTTCTGTCCTGTAGAGGGTTCCGGCAAGTCCAGCACGTGGTTCTGGAACACCTGAGAGGTTGTTCCGGCATGCCTGGCAGGTGATTAAGGAGTGTCCGGCAAGACGTTCTGGCTTAGCCAGCAGGTGATTTTGGTGTGTCCGGCAGGTGGCTCTGGCGTGTTGAGCAGGTGGTTCTGGCTTGCTTGGCAGGTGCTTCCGGCGTGTCCGGCAGGTGGTTCCGGTCTGTCCGGGAGGTGGTCCTGGTGTGTCTGGCACGTGTTTCTGGCACGTCTGAGACGTCTGGTTCCGGCATGCCTGACAAATGATTCCGGAGTGTCTGCCAAGTGGTTCTGGCATAGCTAACAGGTGATTTTGGCGTGTATGGCAGGTGGTTCCGGCGAGTCGAGCAAGTGCTGCTGGTGTGCTCAACAGGTGGTTAACGCGTGTCTGCCAGATGATTCCGGTCTGTCCGTGAGGTGGTTCTGGCATGTCCGGCACGTGGTTCTGGCATTTCTGAGAGGTGGTTCCTTCATGCCCGGCAGGTGATTCTGGAGTGTCCACCAAATGGTTCTGGCGTAGCTGGCAGGTGATTTTGGCGTGTCCGGCAGGTGGACCAGGCGAAACGAGCCGGTGCTTCCGGCGTGCTCGGCATGTGGCTCAGGCGTGTCCGGCACGTGGTTCTGGCACGTCTGAGAGGTGGTTGCAGCATGCCGGTAAGGTGATTCCTGAGTGCCTGCCAAGTGGTTCCGGCATAGCCGGCAGGTGATTTTGACATGTCTGGCAGGTGGTTCTGGCAAGTCGAGCAGGTAGTTCTGGCATGTTCAGCAGTTGGTTCAGGCGTGTCCAGCAGGTGGTTCCGGTTAGTCCCAGAGGTGGTTCTGGGGTGTCCGGCACGTGTTTCAGGCATGTCTGAGAGGTGGTTCCGGCATGCCTGGCAGGTGATTCCGGAGTGTCCGCCAAGTGGTTATAGCCTGGCCGACAGGTGGTTCAGGCGTGTCTGGCAGGGGGTTCCGGTCTGTACGGGAGGTGGTTCCGGCGTTTTCGGCATGTGTTTCTGGCACATCTGAGAGGTGGTTCCAGCATGCCCGGCAGGTGATTCCGGAGTGTCGGCCAAGTGGTTCTGGCATAGTTGGCAGGTGATTTTGACGTGTCCGGCAGGTGGTTGTGGCGAGGCGAATAAGTGATTCTGGTGTGCTCAGGAGGTGGTTCCGGCGTCTCTGGCACGTGGTCCTGGCATGTCTGAGAGGTGGTTCCGACATGCCCAGCAAATGATTCCAGAGTGTATACCAAGTGGTTCTGGCATTGCCAACAGGTGATTTTGGCATGTCCGGCAGGTGGTTCGGGTGAGTCGAGCAGGTGGTTCTGGCGCGCTCGGCAGGTGGTTCTGAAGTGTCCGGCAGGTGGTTCCGGTCTTTCCGGGAGGTCGTTCCGGTGTGTGCGGCACCTGTTTCTGGCACGTCTGAGAGGTGGTTCTGGCATGCCCAGCAGGTCATTCCGGAGTGTCCGCTAAGTGGTTCTGGCCTAGCCAGCAGGTGATATTGGCGGTTCCGGCAGGTGGTTCCGGCGAGTTGAGCAGGTGGTTCCGGCATGCTCGGCAGGTGGTTCAGGAGTGTCCAGCAGTTGGTTCCTGTCTGTCCAGGAGATGGTCCCAGCATGTCTGGCATGTAGTTCTGGTACGTCTGAGATGTGGTTCCAGCATGCCCGGAAGGTGATTCAGGAGTGTCGGCCATGTGGTTCTCACATAGCCGGCAGGTGATTTTGGCGGGTCCGGCAGGTGGTTCTGGCGAGTTGAGCAGGTGGTTCCTGCATGCTCGGCATGTGGTCAGGTGTGTCCTGCAGATGGTTCCAGTCTGTCCTGTAGGTGCTTTCAGCGTTTCCGGCACATGGTTCTGGGTCATCTCAGAGGTGGTTCCGGCATGCCCGGCAGGTGATCCGGACTGTCCCCAACGTGGTTCTGGCATAGCCGGAAGGTGACTTTGGCGTGTCCAACAGGTGGTTCTGGTGAGTCGAGCTGGAGGTTCCGGGGAGCTGGGTGGGAGTTTCAGGGGTGTCCGGCAGGTTGTTCCAGTCTGTCCGTGAGGTGGTTCTGGGGTGTCCGGCAGGTGGTTCTTGTCTGTCCGGGAGGTGGTTCTGGCAAGCTCGGCAAGTGGTTCAGGCGGGTCCTGGAGCGGGTTCAGGTCTCTCTGGGGTTTGGTTCCAGTGTCTCAGGCACATGGTTCTGGCACGTCTGAGAGGTGGTTCCGGCATGCCAGGTATGTGGTGCCGGAGTGTCAGCCAAGTGGTTCTGGCATACCCGACAGGTGATCTTGGCGTGTCTGGCAGGTGGTTGTGGCGAGGCGAGCAGGTGAGTCCAGCGTGCTCAACAGGTGGTTCAGGCTGATCCGGCAGGTGGTTCCATTCTGTCCGGTAGGTGGTTCCGGCATGTCCGGCATGTGGTTCAGGCACGTCTGAGTGGTGGTTCCGTCATGCCCTGCAGGTGTTTCTGGATTGTCCACCAAGTGGTTCTGGCGTAGCCGGCAGGTGATTTTGGCGTGTCCAGCAGCAGGTTCCTGCAATTCGAGCAGGTGGTTCCGGCGAGCTTGGCAGGTGCTTCAGGCGTCTTGGGCAAGTGGTTCTGGCACGTTTGAGCGGTGGTTCCGGCATGTCTGACAGGTGATTCCGGAGTGTCTGACAAGTGGTTCTCGCGCAGCTGGCAGGTGATTGTGTCATGTCCGGTAGGTGGGACCTGCACATGGAGCAGGTGGTTCCGGCTTGCTTGACAGGTGGTTCAGGCGTGTCTGACAGCTGGTTCCAGTCTGTCCAGGACGTGGTTCCGGCATGTGCAGCACGTGGTTCTGGTACCTCTGAGAGGTGGTTCCAGCATGCCAGGTAGGTGACTCCGGACTGTCTGCCACTTGGATCTGGCGTAGCCGGCAGGTGATTTACGCGTGTCCGACATGTGAGTCTGGTGAGTCAAGCAGTTGGTTCCAGCGAGGCCAGCAGGTGGTTCTGGTCTGTCATCGAGGTGGTTCCAGCATGTCCGGCACGTGCTTGTGGCACATCTGAGAGGTGGTTCCAGCATGCCTGGCAGGTGATTCCGGAGTGTCCACAGTGTTTCTGGCGTAGCCGGCAGGTGATTTTGGCGTGTCCGGCAGGTGGTTCTGGCGACTCGAGCAGGTGGTTTCGGTGAGGTCGGCAGGTGCTTCTGGCATCTCCAGCATGTGGTTCTGGCACGTGTGAGAGGTGTTTCTGGTATGCCCGGCAGGTGATTCCGCAGTGTCCGGCAAGTGGTTCTGACGTAGCCGGCAGGTGATTTTGGCGTTTTCATCAGGTGGGTCCTGCGAGTCGAGCATGTGGTTCTGGCGTGCTCGGCAGGTGGTTCAGGCATGTCCGGCAGGTGGTTCCAGTCTGTCCAGGACGTGGTTCCGACGTGTCCGGCACGTAGTTCTGGCATGTCTTAGAGGTTGTGCCAGCATGCCCAGCACGTGATTCCGGCTTGTCCAGCAAGTGGTTCTGGTGTAGCCGGCAGGCGATTTTGGCGTGTCCAACAGGTGGTTCTGGCTAGTCGATCAGGTGGTTCCGGCATGCTCGGCAGGTGCTTCCGGCGTCTCCAGCTCATGGTTTGGCATGTCTGAGAGGTCGTGCCGGCATGTCTGGCAGGTGATTCTGGATTGTCCACCAAGTGGCTCTGGTGTAGCCGACAGGTGATTTTGACATGTCTGGGAGTTAGTTCCAGCAAGTCAAGCAGGTGGTTCCAGCGTGCTCGGCAGGTGGTTGCGGCGTGTCCAGCATGTGTTTCCGGTCTGTACGGGAGGTGGTTCCGTCATGTCCAGCACATGGTTCTGGCACGTCTGAGATGTGGTTCCTTCATGCCTGGCAGGTGATTCCAGAGTGTCCATCATGTGGTTCTGGCATAGCTGGCACGTGATTTTGGCGTGTCAGGCAGGTGGTTCCTGAGAGTGGAGCAGCTGGTTCCAGCGAGCTCGGCAGGTGATTCCAGCCTCTCCGGCATGTGGTTCTGCCACGTCTGAGAGGTGGTTCCGGCATGCCCGACAGCTGATTCCAGAGTGTCAGCCAAGTGGTTCTGTCATAGCCAGCAGGTGATTTTGGCATATCTGGCATGTGGTTCTGGCAAGTCAAGCAGCTGGTTCCGGCATGCTCGCCAGGTGATTTTGGCATGTCCGGCAGGTGGTTGCGGCGAGGCGAGCAGGTGGGTCCAGGGTGCTCAGCAGGGGTTCTGGTGTGTCCAGCACGTGGTTCTGGCACATCTGAGAGGTAATTCTGGGATGCTCGGCAGGTGATTCCGGATTGTCCGCCAAGTGGTTCTGGCATAGCCGGCAGGTGGTTCCGGCGTGTCCGACAGGTGGTTCCAGTTTGTCCAGGAGGTGGTTTCGGCGTGTCCGGCACGTTGTTCTGGTACGTCTGAGAGGTGGTTCCGGCATGCCCGGCAGGTGATTCCGGACTGTCCACCACGTGGTTCTGGCATAGCTGGCAGGTGATTTTGGCGTGTCCCGAAGGTGGTTCCAGCAAGTCGAGCAGATGGCTCCGGCGTCCTCGGCAGGTGCTTCCGGCGTGTCCAGCAGGTGGTTCCTGTCTGTCCGGGAGGTGGTTCCGGCGTGCTTGGCAGGTGCATCAGGCGTCTCCGGCATGTGCTTCTAGCACATCTGAGAGGTGGTTCCGGCATGCCCGGCGGGTGATTCCACAGTGTCCGGCAAGTGGTTCTGGTGTAGCCGGCATGTGATTTTGGCGTGTGAGGCTGTTGTTTCCTGCGAGTCGAGCAGGTGGTTCCGGCATGCTCAACAGGTTATTCAGGCATTTCAGGCAGGTGCTTCCGGTCTGTCTGGAGGGTGGTTCTGGCGAGTCGAGCAGGTGGTTCCGGCGTGTGTGGGATGTGGTTCTGGTGTGTCTGAAAGGTGGTTGCGGCATGCCCTTCAGGTGATCCCTGACTGTCCCCCATGTGGTTCGGGCATAGCCTGCAGGTGAATTTGGCATGTCAAGCAGGTGGTTCTGGTGAGTCGAACAGGTGGTTCTGGCATGCTGGGCGTGTCCCGCAGCTGTTCCCGTCAGTCCAGGATGTGGTTCCAGCATGTGTGGCAGGTGATTCCAGAGAGTCCGCCAAGTGGTTCTGGCATAGCCGGCAGGTGATTTTGGCGTGTCCGGCAGGCGGTTCTGGCGAGTCGAGCAGGTGCTTCCGGAGTGCTTGGCAGGGGATATGTCGTCTCCGGCATGTGTTTCTGGCACATTTGAGAGGTCCTTCTGGAATGTATGGCAAGTGGTTCTGGCGTAGCCACAGGTGATTTTGGTGTGTCCGGCAGGTGGTTCCAGCAAGTCGAACAGGTGGTTCCAGTGAGCTCGGCAGGTGCTTCCACAGTCTCCAGCCCGTGGTTCTGGCCCGTCTGAGAGGTGGTTCCGGCATGCCCGGCAGGTGACCCTGGACAGCCTGCCACGTGGTTCTGGCATAGCTGGCAGGTGATTTTGGCGTTTCCGGCAGGTGGGTCCTGGTAGTCAAGCATGTGGTTCTGGCGTGCTCAGCAGGTGGTTCAGGTGTGTCCGGCAGGTGGTTCCAGTCTATCCAGGACGTGGTTCTGGCGTGTCTGGCACATGGTTTTGGTACGTCAGAGATGTGGGTCCGGCATGCCTGGCTGGTGATCCCAGAGTGTCCGCCAAGTGGTTCTGGCATAGCCGGCAGGTGATTTTGGAGTGTCTGGCAGGTGGTTCTGGGGAGTGGATCAGGTGGTTCCGGCGTGCTCGGCAGGTGCTTCTGGCGTGTCCAGCAGGTGGTTCCTGTGTGTCTGGAGGGTGGTTCCAGCGTGTCCGGCACGTGGTTCTGGTATGTCTGTGATGTGGTTTCGGCATGCCCAGCAGTTGATTCCGGAGTTTCCGCCACGTGGTTCTGGCACGTCTGAGAGGTGGTTCCGGCATTCCTGGCAGGTGATCCCAGAGAGTCCTCCAAGTGGTTCTGGCGTAGCCGGCAGATGATTTTGGTGTGTCCGGCAGATGGTTCCGGCAATTCGAGCAGGTGCATCCGGCGAGCTCGGCAGGTGCTTCTGGCATCTCCGGCACGTGGTTCTGGCACGTTTGAGAGGTGGTTCCGGCATGCCCGGTAGGTGATTCTGGAGTGTCTGGGAAAGTGGTTCTGGCATAGATGGCAGGTGATTTTGGCATGTCCGGCAGGTGGGTCCTGCGAGTTGAGCAGGTGGTTCCGTCTTGCTCGCCAGGTGGTTCAGGCGTGTCCGGCAGGTGATTCTGTCCTTTCCGGTAGGTGGTTCTGCTGTGTCCAGCATGTGTTTCGGGCAGGTCTGAGAGGTGGTTCCGGCATGCACTGCAGGTGATTCCGGATTGTCCACCAAGTGGTTCTGGTGTAGCCGGCAGGTGATTTTGGCATTTTCAGCAGGTGGGTCCTGCGAGTCGAGCATGTGGTTCTGGCGTGCTCGCCAGGTGGTTCAGGCATGTCCGGCAGGTGTTTCCAGTCTATCCAGGACATGGTTGTGGCGTGTCTGGCACATGGTTCTGGTACGTCTGAGATGTGGGTCTGGCATGCCCAGCAGGTGATTCCGGAGTGTCCGTCAAGTGGTTCTGGCATAGCTGGCAGGTGATTTTGGCGTGTCCGGCAGGTGGTTCTGGGGAGTGAATCAGGTGGTTCCGGCATGCTCGGCATGTGCTTCTGGTGTCTCCGGTATGTGGCTCTGGCTCGTCTGAGAGATGGTTCCGGCATGCCCAGCAGGTTATCCCGGACTGTCCCCCACGTGGTTTGGGCGTAGCCTGCAGGTGAATTTGGCGTGTCAAGCAGGTGGTTCCGGTGAGTCGAGCAGGTGGTTCCGGCGTGCTGGGCTGGTGGATCAGGCATGTCCTGCAGGTTGTTCCCGTTGGTCCGGGATGTGGTTCCGGCGTGTCCGGCAGGTGGTTCCTGTCCGTCCGGGAGGTGGTTCTGGCATGCATGGCAGGTGATTCCAGAGAGTCTGCCAAGTGGTTCTGGCGTAGCCGGCAGGTGATTTTGGCTTGTCCAGCAGCTGGTTCTGGCGAGTCGAGCAGGTGGTTCCGGCGAGCTGGGCAGGTGCTTCCGGCGTCTCCGGCACATGGTTCTGGCACGTTTGAGAGGTGGTTCTGGCATGCCCAACAGGTGCTTCCAGAATGTATGGCAAGTGGTTCTGGCGTAGCCACAGGTGATTTTGGCATGTCCATCAGGTGGTTCCAGCGAGTCGAACAGGTGGTTCCAGCGAGATCGGCAGGTGCTTCTGGCACGTCTGAGAGGTGGTTCTGGCATGCTCGGCAGGTGATTCCAGAGTGTCCACCAAGTGGTTCTGGCGTAGCCGGCAGGTGATTTTGGAGTATCCGGCATGTCATTCCAGCGAGACGAGCAGGTGGTTCCAGCGTTCTCGGCAGGTGGTTCAGGCATGTCCAACATCTGGTTCCGGTCAGTCCAGGAGGTGGTTCCAGTGTGTACTGCACGTGTTTCTGGCACATCCGAGAGGTGGTAGCGGCATGCCCGGCAGGTGATTCTGGAGTGTCCGACAATTGGTTCTGTCATAGCCAGCAGGTGATTTTGGCGTCTCCGGCAGTTGGTCGTGGCGAGGCGAGTAGGTGGGTCCGGTGTGCTCAGCCGGTGGTTCCGGCGTGTCTGGCACGTGGTCCTGGCACGTCTGAGAGGTGATGCTGGCATGCCCAGCAGGTGATTTCAGAGTGTCCGCCAAGTGGTTCTGGCATAACCAGCAGGTGATTTTGGCGTGTCCGGCAGGTGGTTTTGTGGAGTGGAGCAGGTGGTTCCGGCATGCTCGGCAGTTGCTTCCAGCGTCTCCAGCATTTGGTTCTGGCATGTCTGAGAGGTGGTTCCGGCATGCATGGCAGGTGTTCCGGAGTGTCCGACACGTGGTTCTGGCATAGCCGGCTGGTGATTTCGGTGTGTCCGGCAGGTGCGTCTGGCGAGTTGAGCGGGGGTTTCCGGAGTGTCCGGCATGTGGTTCCGGTCTGTCCGGGAGGTGGCTCTGGAGTGTCTGGCACGTTGTTCTGGCACATCTGAGAGGTTATGCCGGCATGCCCAGCACGTGATTCCGGCTTGTCCGGCAAGTGCTTCTGGTGCAGCCGGCAGGTGATTTTGGAGTGTCCAGCAGGTGGTTCTGGTGACTCGATCAGGTGCTTCCGGCATCTCTGGCACACGGTTTGGCATGTCTGAGAGGTTGTGCCGGCATGCCTGGCAGGTGATTCCGGAGTGTCCGCCAGTGGTTCCGGCATACCCGGCAGTTGATTTTGACGTGTCCTGCAGCTGGTTCCGGCGAGTCGAGCAGGTGGTTCCGGCATGCTCGGCAGCTGGTTCCGGTGTGTCCAGCATGTGGTTCTGGCCTAATTGGCAGGTGGTTCAGGCTTGTCAGGCAGATGGTTCCGGTCTGTCCAGTAGGTGGTTCCGGCGTGTCCAGCACTTGTTTCTGGCACGTCTGAGACGTGGTTCCAGCATGCCTGAAAGGTGATTCCAGAGTTTCAGCAAAGTGGTTCTGGCATAGCCGGCAGGTGATTTTGGGGTATCCGGCATGTGGCTCTGGTGAGTCAAGCAGGTGGTTCTGGCATGCTCGGCAGGGGATTTTGGCGTGTCCAGCAGGTGGTTGTGGTGAGGCGAGAAGATGGGTCCGGCGTGCTCAGCAGGTCGTTCCGGCGTGTCCAGCACATGGTTCTGGCACGTCTGAGAGGTGGTTCTGGGATGCTCTGCAGGTGATTCCGGAGTGTATGCCAAATGGTTCTGGTGTAGCTAGCAGCTGGTTCATGCGTGTCCAACAGGAGGTTCCGGTTTGTCCAGGAGGTGGTTCTGGCATGTCCAGCATGTGGTTCTGGCATGACTGAGACGTGGTTCCAGCATGCCCGGAAGGTGATTCTGGAGTGTCGGCCAAGTGCTTCTGGCATAGCCGGCAACTGATTTTGGCATATCCGGCATGTGGTTCTGGTGAGTCGAGCAGATGGTTCCGGTGTGCTCGGCAGGTGGTTCAGGCGTGTCCAACAGGTGGTTCCAGTCAGTCCAGGAGGTGGTTCCGGCGTGTCCGGCACGTGTTTCTGGCACTTCTGAGACGTGGTTCCAGCATACCTGACAGGTGATTCCAGAGTGTCAGCCAAGTGGTTCTGGCATAGCCGGCAGCTGATTTCGGCGTGTCCGGCAAGTGGTTCCAGCGAGTCGAGCATGTGGTTCCTTCGTGATCGGCAGGTGCTTCCGGCATCTCTGGCACGTGTTTCTGGCACGTCTGAGAGGTGATTCCCGCATGCCCAGCAGATGATTCCGGATTGTCCACCAAGTGGTTCTGGCGTAGCTGGCAGGTGATTTTGACGTGTCCGGAAGGTGGTTCTGCGGTGTGGATCAGGTGATTCAGGCATGCTCGGCAGGTTGTTGAGGTGTTTCGGACAGGTGGTTCTGGCGTGCGGGGCTGTTGGTTGAGGCGTGTCCGGGAGGTGGTTCCCATCTGTCCAGGACGTGGCTCCGGCGTGTCCGGCAGGTGGTTCCTGTCTGTCCGGGAGGTGGTTCCGGCATGCTCGGCAGGTGATTCCAGAGAGTCCACCAAGTGGTTCTGGTGTAGCCAGCAGGTGATTTTGGCATGTCCAGAAGGTGGTTCCGCCAAGTCGAGCAGGTGGTTCCGGAGAGCTCGGCAGGTGCTTCTGCCGTATCCGGCACGTGGTTCTGGCCCGTCTGAGAGGTGGTTCTGGCATGCCCGGCAGGTGATTCAGGAGTGTCCCACAAGTGGTTCTGGCACAGCCGGCAGGTGATTTTGTCATGTCCGGTAGTTGGGACCTGCGCGTGGAGCACGTGGTTCCAGCATGCTGGGCAGGTGGTTCAGGCGTGTCCGGCAGGTGGTTCTGGTACATCTGAGAGGTGGTTCAGCATGTCAGGCATGTGATTCTGGACTGTCCGCCACATGGTTCTTGCATAGCCGGCAGGTGATTATGGCGTGTCCGGCAGCTTGTTCCGCCAAGTCGAGCAGGTGGTTCCGGTGTTCCTGGCAGGTGCTTCCGGCGTTTCTGGCACATGGTTCCTTCACGTTAGAGAGGTGGTTCCGGCATGCCCGACAGGTGATTCCAGAGGGTCAGGCAAATGGTTCTGGCGTAGCCAGCAGGTGATTGTGGCATGTCCAGCAGGTGGTTGTGGCGAGTCGAGCAGGTGGTTCCGGCGAGCTCAGCAGGTGCTTTCGGCATCTCCGGCATGTGGTTCTGGCCTGTGTGAGGGGTGGTTCCGGAATGCCCGGCAGGTGATACCAGAGTGTCCCACAGGTGGTTGTGGCTCAGCCAGCAGGTGATTTTGGCGTGTCCCGTAGGGGGGGGTCCTGAGAGTCAAGCAGGTGGTTCCGGCGTGCTCAGCAGGTGGTTCAGGCGGGTCCGGCAGGTGGTTCCATTCTGTCCAGGACTTGGGTCCTGCATGTCCGGCACGTGATTCTGGTACGTCTGAGAGCTGGTTCCGGCATGCCTGGCCAGTGACCCCGGGCTGTCCGGCACGTGGTTCTGGCATACCCGGCAGGTGATTTTGGCATGTCCAGTAGGTGGGTCCTGCAACTCGAGCAGGTGGTTCTGGCATGCTCGGCAGGTAGTTCAGGCGGGTCCAGCAGGTGGTTCCTGTCTGTCCGGGAGGTGGCTCCTGTATGTCCAGCACGTGGTTCCGGCATGCCCGGCAGGTGATTCCAGAGAGTCAGCCAAGTGGTTCTGGTGTAGCCGTCAGGTGATTTTGGCATGTCCGGCAGGTGGTTCCGGTGACTCGATCAAGTGGTTCCCACGTTCTCAGCAGGTGCTTCCGGCATCTCTAGCATGTGTTTCTGGCACGTCTGAGAGGTGGTTCCGGCATACCCGGCTGGTGATCCCGGAGATCCCACCAAGTGGTTGTGGCGTATCCGGCAGGTGAATTTGGCGTGTCTGGCAGGTATTTCTGGCAAGTCTAGCAGGTGGTTCCGGCGTGCTTGGCAGGTGGTTCAGTCGGGGCCAGCAGGTGGTTCCGGTCTGTCCCGGAGGTGGTTCCGGCGTGTCTGGCACGTGTTTCTGGCACGTCTGAGAGGTGGTTCCAGCATGCCTGGCAGGTGATTCCGGAGTGTCCGACAACTGGTTCTGGCACAGCCAGCAGGTGATTTTGGCGTGTCTGGTAGGAGGGTCCTGCAAGTCAAGCAGGTGGTTCCTGCGTGCTCGGCAGCTGGTTCAGGCGTGTCCGGCAGGTGGTTCAAACTGTCCAGGATGTGGTTCCGGCATGCCTGGCAGGTGATTCCAGACTATCCACCATGTGGTTCTGGCACAGCTGGCAGTTGATTTTGGCGTGTCCGACAGGTGGTTCCGGCGAGTCGTGCAGGTGGCTCCAGCGTGCTCGGCAGGTGGATCCAGCGTGTCTGGCAGGTGTTTCCGGACTGTCTGGTAGGTGGTTCCGGCGAGTCCGGCACGTGGTTCTGGCACATCTGAGAGGTGGTTCCGGCATCTCCGGCAGGTGATTACGGAGTGTCCGACAAGTGGTTCAGACGTAGCCAGCAAGTGATTTTGGCATGTCTAGAAGGTGGTTCTGGCGTGTTGAACAGGTGTTTTCAGCGTGCTCGACAGGTGCTTCCAGCGTCTCCGGGATGTGTTTCTGGCACGTCTGAGAGGTGGTTCCGGCATGCCCAGCATGTGATTCTGGATTCTCCACCAAGTGGTTCTGGCGTACCCGGCAGGTGATTTTGGCGTGTCCAACACGTGGTTCCATGGAGTAGAGCAGGTTGTTCCGGCGAGCTTGGCAGGTGCTTCCGGCTTCTCCGGCATGTGATTCTGGCACGTTTGAGAGGTGGTTCCAGCATGCCCGAAAAGTCATTCCGGAGTGTCCGCCAAGTGGTTCTGGAGTAGCTGGTAGGTAATTATGGCGTGTTCAGAAGGTGGTTCCGGCGAGTCAAGCAGGTGGTTCTGGTGAGCTCAGTAGGTGCTTCCGGCATCTCCGGCATGTGGTTCTGGTACGTCTGAGAGGTGGTTCCGGCATGCCCAGCAGGTGATTCTGGACTGTCCGACAAGTCGTTCTGGCGCAGCCGGCAGGTGATATTGGCGTATCTGGTAGGTGGGTCCTGCGGGTGGAGCAGGTGGTTCCAGCGTGCTCGGCAGGTGGTTCAGTTGTGTCTGGCAGATGGTTCCAGTCTGTCCAGGACGTGGTTCCTGCGTCTCCGGCATGTGGTTCTGGTACATGTGAGAGGTGTTTCTGGCATGCCCAGCAGGTGATTCCGGACTGTCTGCCGCGTGGTTCTGGCATGTCTGAGAGGTGGTTCCTGCATGTCCAGCAGGTGATTCTGGACTGTCCGCCACGTGGTTCTAGCACATCTGAGAGGTGGTACTGGCATGCCTGGCAGGTGATCCTGGAGAGTCCTCCAAGTGGTTCTGGTGTAGCTGGCAGGTGATTTTGGCATGTCCAGCAGGTGGTTCTGGGGAGTGGATCAGGTACTCCTGGTATGCTTGGCAGGTGCTTCTGGAGTCTCCGGCATTTGGTTCTGGCACATCTGAGAGGTGGTTCCGGCATGTTCGGCAGGTGATTCTGGAGTGTCTGACAACTGGTTCTGGCGTAGCTGGCTGGTGATTTTGGCGTGTCCGGCAGGTGGTTCTGGGGAGTCAAGCAGGTGATTCTGGCGTGCTCGGCAGGTGATTCAGGTGGGTCTGGCAGGTTGTTCCCGTCTGTCCGGGATGTGGTTCCAGCATGTCAGGCACATGGTTCTGGCACGTCTGAGAGGTGGTTCCAGCATGCACGCCAGGTGATCCCAAAGAGTCCAACAAGTGGTTGTGGTGTAGAAGGAAGGTGATTTTGGCGTGTCCGGTAGGTGGTTCTGGCGAGTCAAGCAGGTGGTTCCAGCGTGCTCGGCAGGTGGTTCAGGCGGTCCGGCAGGTGGTTCCGGTCTGTCCGGGAGGTGGTCCTGGCATGTCCGGCACGTGGTTCCAGCACGTCTGAGAGGTGGTTCCGGCATGCCAGGCAGGAGATTCAAGACAGTCCGCCATGTGGTTCTGGCGTGACCGGCATGTGATTTGGGCGTGTCCGGCAGGTGCTTCCAGCGAGTCGAGCAGGTGGTTCAAGCTTGCTGAGCAGGTGCTTCCGGGGTCTTTTGCACGTGGTTCCGGCACATCTGAGAGGTGGTTCCGGCATGACCAGCAGGTGGTTCCGCTCTGTCCTGGAGGTGGTTCCGGCGTGTCCGACACGTGCTTCTGGCATGTCAGAGAGGTTGTGCCGGCATGCCCGGAACGTTATTCCAGCTTGTACACCAAGTGGTTCTGGCGTAGAGGGCTGGTGATTTTGGTGTGTCCTGCAGGTGGGTCTGCCGAGTCAAGCAGGTAGTTCCGACGAGTCTGGCAGGTGGTTCTGGTCTTTCCGGGAGTTGGGTCCGGCGTGTCCGTCATGTGCTTCTGGCAGGTCTGAGAGGTGGTTCCAGCGTGCACAGCAGGTGATTCCGGAGTGTCCGCCAAGTGGTTCTGGTGTAGCTGGCAGGTGATTTTGCCTGTCCGGCGCTGGATCTGGCGATTCGAGCAGGTGGTTCCAGCGTGTCCAGCAGGTGGTTCCGGTCTGTCCTGGAGGTGGTGCCGGTGTGTCCGGCATGTGCTTCTGGCACGTCTCAGAGGTTGTGTCGGCATGTCCGGAACATTATGCTGGCTTGTACACCAAGTGGTTCTCCCGTAGCCGGCAGGTGATTTTCGTGTGTCCGGCAGGTGGGTCCCCCAAGTTAAGCTGGTAGTTACAACGAGTCTGGCAGGTGGTTCTGGTCTTTCCGGGAGTTGGGTCCGGCGTGTCCGTCATGTGCTTCTGGCACGTCTTAGAGGTGGTTCTGGCATGCACGGCAGGTGATACTGGATTGTCCATTAAGTGGTTCTGGCATAGCCGGCAGGTGATTTTGGCGTGTCCGGCAGGTGGTTCTGGGGAGTGGATCAGGTGGTTCCGGCATAATCGGCAGGTGGTTCCTGCGTGTCCGGCACATGGTTCTGGCATGTCTGAGAGGTGGTTCCTGCATGCCCGGCAGGTGATCCCAGAGAGTCCTCCAAGTGGTTCTGGCGTAGCCCGCAGGTGATTTTGGCGTGTCTGGCAGGTGGTTCCAGTGAGTCGAGCAGGTGGTTCTGGCGTGTGCTGCAGGTGGTTCCGCTCTTTCATGAAAGTGGTTCCGGCCTGCTCGGCATTTGATTCCGGCATCTCTGGCATGTGGTTGTGGCACGTCTGAGAGGAGGTTCTGGCATGCCCTTCAAGTGATTCCGTAATGTCCACCAAGTGGTTCTGGCGTAGCTGGCAACTGATTTTGGCGTGACCAGCAGGTGGTTCCAGCATGTCGAGTAGGTGGTCCCGGTGAGCTCAGCAGGTGCTTCCGGCGTCTCTGGCACGTGGTTCTGGCAGGTTTCAGAGGTGGTTCCGGCATGCCCGGCAGGTGATTCCGGAGTGTCCGGCAAGTGGTTCTGACATAGCCAGAAGGTGATTTTGACGTGTCTGGCAGGTTGGTCCTGTGAGTCGAGCAGGTGGTTCTGGCATGCTCGGCAGGTGGTTCAGGAGCGTCCAGCAGGTGGTTCCGTTATGTCCGGTACGTGGTTCCGGCGTGTCCGGCACTTGGTTCTGGTACATTTGAGAGGTGGTTCCGGCATGCCGGGCAGGTGATTCCGGAGTGTCCAGCAAGTGGTTCTGGCATAGCCGGCAGGTGATATTGGCGTGTCCGGCAGGTGGTTCTGTGGAGTGGGTCAGATCCTTCCGGTATTCTCGGCAGGTGCTTCCGGCGTCTCTGGCTCGTGGTTCTGGCAAGTCTGAGAGGTGGTTCCAGCATGCCCGGTAGGTGATTCCAGAATGTCCGGCAAGTGGTTCTGGCAAAACCGGCAGGTGATTTTGGCGTGTCCAGCAGGTGGGTCCTGGGAGTCGAGCAGGTGGTTGCGGCGTGCACAGCAGGTGCTTCCAGCGACACCAGCACGTGTTTCTGGCACATCTGAGAGGTGGTTCCGCCGAGTCGAGAAGGTGGTTCCAGTGTGCTCAGCAGGTGCTTCCAAAGTCTCCGGCACGTGGTTGTGGCACGTCTGAGATGTGGTTCCGGCATGCCTGGCAGGTGATTCCGGACTGTCCCCACGTGGTTCTAGCATGTCTGAGAGGTGGTTCCGGCATGCCTGTCAGCTGATCCCGGAGAGTCCTCCAAGTGATTCTGGCGTAGCCGGCAGGTGATTTTGGCGTGTCCGGCAGGTGGTCCCGGCGTGCTCGGCAGGTGGTTCAGGCAGGTCCGGCAAGTGGTTCCGGTCTGTCCGGGAGGTGGTTCCGGCATGTCCGGCACTTGGTTGCGGCACGTCCGTTTGGTGGTTCCGGCATGCCCACCAGGTGATCCCGGAGTGTCCGCCAAGTGGTACTGGCATAGCCGGAATGTGATTTGGGTGTGTCCGGCAGGTGCTTCCAGTGAGTCGAGCAGGTGGTTCCAGCGTGCCCACCAGGTGATCCTGGAGAGTCCAACAAGTGGTTCTGGTGTAGCCGGCAGGTGATTTCAGCATGTCTGGTAGGTGGTTCTGGTGAGTCGAGCAGGTGGTTCCGGCGTGCTCGGCTGGTGGTTCAGGTGGTTCTGGCAGGGGGTTCCAGTCTCTCCGGGTGGTGGTTCCGGCGTGTCCGGCATTTGGTTCAGGCACGTCTCCGAGGTGGTTCTGGCATGCCCTGCAGGTGATTCCAGAGAGTCCACCAAGTGGTACTGGCGTAGCCAGCATGTGATTTGGGCGTGTCTGGAAGGTTCTTCCAGCGAGTCATGGAGATGGTTCCAGCGTGCTCGGCTGGTGCTCCTGGTGTCTTTGACAGGTGGTTCTGGCATGTCTGACAGGTGGTTCTGGCACACCCAGCAGGTGATTCCGGTGTGTCCGCCAAGTGGTTCTGGCGTAGCCAGCAGGAGATTTTGCATGTCCAGCGGTGGTTCCGCCGAGTCGAGCAGGTGGTTCCGGCGTTTACGGCAGGTGGTTCCGGTCTGTCCGGGAGGTGGTTCTGGCGTGTCCGGCACGTGCTTCTGGCACGTCTGAGAGGTGGTTCCGGCATGTCTGTCACGTGATTCCGGATTGTCCACCAAGTGGTTCTGGCGTAGCCGGCAGGTCATTTTGGCGTGTCCAGCAGGTGGCTCCTGTGAGTCAAGCATGTGGTTTGGGCGAGCTCCGCAGGTGCTTCCAGTGTCTCCGGCACGTGGTTCTGGCACGTCTGAGATGTGGTTCTGGCATGCCCGGCCCGAGATTCCGGATTGCCCACTAAGTGGTTCTGGTGTAGCTGGCAGGTGATTTTGGCGTGTCCGGCAGGTGGTTCCGTCATGTCGAGCAGGTGGTTCCGGCGAGCTCGGCACGTGCTTCTGGCGTCTCCAGCACGTGGTTCTGGCACGTTTCAGAGATGGTTCCGGCATGCCTGGCAGATGATTCTGGAGTGTCCGGCAAGTAGTTCTGGCATAGCTGGCAGGTGTGTTTGGCCTGTCCGGCAGGTTGGTCCTGTGAGTCGAGCAGGTGGTTCCGGCATGCTCGGCAGGTGGTTCAGGTGTGTCCGGCCGGTGGTTCTGTTCTGTCCAGTAGGTGGTTCTGGCGTGTCGGGCCCGTGGTTCTGGCACGTCTGAGAGGTGGTTCCAGCCTGCCCAACATGTGATTCCGGAGTGTCCGCCAAGTGGTTCTGGCGTAGCCGGCAGGTGATTTTGGGGTGTCCGGCAGATGGTTCTGTGGAGTGGAACAGGTACATCTGGCATTCTTGGCAGGTGCTTCTGGCGTCTCCGGCTCATGGTACTGGCACGTCTGAGAGGTGGTTCCGGCATGCCCGGCAGGTGATTCCGGAATGTCCGCCAAGTGGTTCTGGTGTAGCCGGCAGGTGATTTTGGGGTTTCCAGCAGGTGGGTCCTGGTATCGAGAAAGTGGTTCCAGCGTGCTCGGCAGGTGCTTCCAGCAACTCCAGCACATTTTTCTGGCACGTCTGAGAGGTGGTTCCGGCATGCCCGGCAGGTGATTCCGGAGTGTCCAGCAAGTGGTTCTGGCATAGCCGGCAGGTGATTTTGGTGTGTCCGGTAGCTGGTTCCGGCGAGTCGAGAGGGTGGTTCCGGTGAGCTCGGCAGGTGCTTCCGGAGTCTCCGGCACGTGGTTGTGGCACGTCCGAGATGTGGTTCCGGCATGCCTGGCCCATGATTCCGGCTTGTCCGACAAGTCATTCTGGTGTAGCCGGCAGGTGATTTTGGCGTGTCTGGCAGGTGGTTCTGTCGAGTCGAGCAGGTGGTTACGGCGTGTTCGGCAGTTTCATCTGGTGTCTCTAGCACGTGGTTCTGAGATGTCTGAGAGGTGGTTCCGGCATGCTAGGCAGGTGATTCCAGAGTGTCTGCCAAGTGGTTCTGATGTAGCCGGCTGGTGATTTTGGTGTTTTCGGCAGGTGGGTCCTGCTATTTGAGCAGGTGGTTCTGGTGTGCTTGGCCAGTGGTTCAGGCGGGTCCGGCAGGTGGTTCCAGTCGGTCCAGGACGTGGTTCCGGCGTGTCCGGCACGTGGTACTGGTACGTCTGAGAGGTGGTCCGGCGTACTCGGCAGGTGGTTCCATCATGTCCAGCAAATGATTCTCGTAAGTCTGAGAGGTGGTTCCAGCATGCCCGGCTTGTGACCCCGGACTGTCTGCCACGTGGTTCTGGCTTACCCAGCAGGTGATTTTGGCGTTTCTGGGAGGTGGTTACGGCGAGTTGAGCAGGTGGTTCGGGCGTGCTCGGAAGGTGGTTCAGGCATTTCCGGCAGGTCGTTCCAGTCTGTCCAGGACGTGGTTCCTGTGTGTCCTGCACGTGGTTCTGTTACGTCTGACAGGTGGTTCTGGCATGCCCGCAGGTGATTCCGGATTGTCCACCAAGTGGTTCTGGCATAGCCGGCAGGTGATTTTGGCTTGTCCCACAGGTGGTTCCGAAGATTTGAGCAGGTGCTTCCGGCGAGTTTGGCAGGTGCTTCAGGCGTCTCCGGTATGTGGCTGTGGCACGTCTGAGAGGTGGTTCCGGCATGCCCAGCAGGTGATTCCGGAGTGTCCGGCAAGTGGTTCTGGCATAGCCTGCAGTTGATTTTGGCGTGTCTGGCAGGTGGGTCCTGCGAGCAGAGCAGGTGGTTCCTTCATGCTCGGCAGGTGGTTCAGGCGTGTCCAGCAGGTGGTTATGGGGATTGGATAAGGTCGTTCCGGCATACTCGGAAGGTGGTTCCGGTGTGTCCAGCACATGGTTCTGCCACATCAGAGAAGTTGTTCCGGTATGCCCAGCTGGTGATCCCAGACAGTCCTCCAAATGGTTCTGGTGTAGCCCACAGGTGATTTTGGCATGTCCGGCAGGTGGTTCTGGTGATTCGAGTAGGTGGTTCCGGCGTGCTCGGCAGGTGGTTCAGGCAGGTCCGGCAAGTGGTTCCGGTCTGTCCAGGAGGTGGTTCCGGCGTGTCCGGCATGTGCTTTTTGCACGTCTGAGAGCTTGTGCCGGCAGACACCGAACGTTATTCCGGCTTGTACGCCAAGTGGTTCTGGCGCAGCCGGCAGGTGATTTTGGCATGTCCAGCAGTTGGGTCCGGCGAGTCAACCAGGTCGTTCCGACGAGTCTGGCAGGTGGTTCCTGTCTGTCTGGGAGGTGTTTCCAGCGTGTCTGGCACGTGCTTCTGGCACGTCTGAGAGGTGCTTCCGGCATGCATGGCAGGTGATTCCGGATTGTCCAAGTGCTTCTGGCGTAGCAGGCAGTTGATTTTGGCGTGTCCGGCAGTTGGCTCCTGCGAGTTGAGCAGGTGGTTTCTGCGAGCTCGGCAGGTGCTTCCGGCGTCTCCAGCACGTGGGTCTGGCACATCTGAGAGGTGGTTCTGGCATGCCCGGCAGGTGATTCCAGAATGTCCGGCAGGCGGTTCTAGCATAGCCGGCAGGTGATTTTGGCATGTCCAGCAGGTGGATCCTGGGAGTAGAGCAGGTGGTTCCTGCGTGCTCAGAAGGTGCTTCCTGCGACTGCAGCACATGTTTCTGGCACGTTTGAGAGGTGGTTCCAGCATACACGGCAGGTGATTCTGGAGTGTCCGCCAAGTGGTTATGGCGTAGCCGGCAGGTGATTTTGGCATGTCTGGCAGGTGGTTCTGACGAGTCGAGCATGTGGTTCCGGCGTGTTCGGCAGGTGGTTCAGGCAGGTCCCGCAGGTGGTTCCATTCCGTCCGGGAGGTGGTTCCGCCATGCGAGGCAGGTGATTCCAGAGAGTCCGGCAAGTGGTTCTGGCGTAGCCATCAGGTGATTTTGGCATGTCCGGCAGGTGGTTCCGGAGAGTCAACCAGGTGGCGCCAGCATGCTCTGCAGGTGCTTCTGGCGTCTCAAGCACGTCTACCTGGCACGTCTGAGATGTTGTTCCGGCATACCCGACAGGTGATTCCGGATTGTCCACGAAGAGGTTCTGGCTTACCCGACGGGTGATTTTGGTGTGTCCGGCAGCTGGTTCCGGCGAGTCGAGCAGGTGGTTCCGGCGAGCTCGGCAGGTGCTTCCGGCGTCTCCGGAGCGTGGTTCTGGCACGTTTGAGAGGTGGTTCCGTCATGCCCGACAGGTGATCCCGGAGAGTCCTCCAGGTGTTTCTGGCGTAGCCAGAAGGTGATTTTGGCATGTCCGGCAGGTGGTTCCAGCGAGCTCAGCAGGTGCTTCCAGCGTCTCCAGCACATGATTCTGGCACGTCTGAGACGTGCTTCCGCCATGCCCGTCAGGTGATACAGGAGTGTCCGACAAGTGGTTCTCATGCAGCCGGCAGGTGATTTTGGCCTGTCTGGTAGTTGGGTCCTGCGAGCTGATCAGGTGGTTCCGGCGTGCTCGGCAGGTGGTTCTGGCGAGTCTGGCACTTGGTTCTGGCACCTCTGAGAGGTGGTTCCGGCATGCCCGGCAGGTGATTCTAGACAGTCCACCACGTGGTCCTGGCATAGCCGGCAGGTGATTTTGGGTGTCTGGCGGTGGTTCCGGCAGGTCGAGCAGGTGGTTCCGGCGTGCTTGGCAGGTGGTTCCGGTGTGTCCGGCATTTGGTTCCAGTCTTTCCAGGACGTGGTTCTGGCGTGTCCAGCACATGGTTCTGGTACGTCTGAGAGGTGGGTCCAACATGTCCGGCAGGTGATTCCAGAGCATCTGCCAAGTGGTTCGGCCATAGCCGCAGGTGACTTTGGCATGTCCGGCAGGTGTTTCTGGGGAGGGGATCAGGTGGTTCAGGAATGCTTGGCAGGTGCTTCCAGCATCTCCTGCATGTGCTTCTGGCATGTCTGAGAGGTGGTCCCGGCATGCCCAGCAGGTGATTCCAGAGTGTCCAACAAGTGGTTCTTGTGTAGCCAGCTGGTGATTTGGGCGTGTTGGGCTGGTGGTTCCGGTGAGTCGAGCAGGTTTTTCCGGCGGGCTCGGAGGTGGTTCAGGCGTTTTGGGCAGGTTGTTCCAGTCTGTCCTATAGGAGCTTTCGGCGTGTCCCATACATGATTCTGGCACGTCTGAGAGGTGGTTCTGGCATGCCTGGCAGGTCATCCCGTAGAGTCCTCGCAGTGGTTCTGGTGTAGCCGTCAGGTGATTTTGGCATGTCCGGCAGGTGGTTCCAGCGTGCTTGACAGGTGGTTCAGGCAGGTGCGGCAGTTGGTTCCGGTCTGTCCAGGAGATGGTTCTATCACGCCTGGCAGGTGATTCCAAAGAGTCCGCCAAGTGGTTGTGGCTTAGCCAGCAGGTGATTTTGGCATGTCCGGCAGGTGATTTTGGTGTGTCCGGCACTTGTTCCAGCAAGTCGAGCAGGTGTCTCCGGCGTGCTCAGCAGGTGGTTCCAGCGTGTCCGGCAGGTGGTTCCGGTCTGTCCGGTAGGTGGTTCTGGCACGTCTGAGAGGTGGTTCCGGCATGCCGGGCATGTCTTCCCAGAGAGTCCTCCAAGTGGTTCTGGCGTAGCCCCCAGGTGACTGAGGTGTCCGGCAGGTGGTTCCGGCATGCTCGGCAGGTGGTTCAGGCAGGTCCTGCAGGTGGTTCCGGTCTGTCCAGGAGGTGGTTCCGGCGTGTCCAGCATGTGGTTCTGGCATGTCTGAGAGGTGGTTCCGGCATGCCCGGCAGGTGATTCCGGAGTGTCCAGCAAGTGGTTCTGGCGTAGCCGGCAGGTGATTTTTGCGTGTCCGTTGGTGGTTCCAGCGAGTCGAGCAGGTGGTTCCGGCATGTCCGGCAGGTGGTTCCGGTGTGTCCTGGAGGTGGTTCCGGAGTGTCTGTCATGTGCTTCTGACACGTCTGAGATGTGCTGGCATGCCCGGAACGTTATTCTGGTTTCTTCGCCAAGTGGTTCTGCATAGCTGGCAGGTGATTTTGGCGTGTCCAACAGGTGTGTCCAGTGAATCAAGCAGGTGGTTCCAGCGAGTCTGGCAGGTGGTTCCCGTCTGTAAGGGTGGTGGTTCCGGCGTGTCCGGCACGTGCTTCTGGCACGTCTGACAGGTTGTGCTGGCATGCCCGGCAGGTGATTCCAGAGTGTCCACCAAGTGCTTCTGACATAGCCCGCAGGTGGTTCCGGCATGCTCGGCATGTGGCTCAGGCGTGTCCGGCAGGTGGTTCCGATCTGTCTGGGAGGAGGTTCCGGAGTGTCTGGCACGTGTTTCCGGCACTTCTGAGAAGTGGTTCCTGCATGCCCGGAAGGTGATTCCTGAATGTCCGCCACGTGGTTCTGGCGTAGCTGGCATGCGATTTTGGCGTGTCCGGCAGGTGATTCCGGCAAGTCTAGCAGGTTGTTCTGGCGTGCTCGGCAGGTGGTTCAGATGTGTCCAGTAGGTGGTTCCAGTCTATCCAGGAGGTGCTTCCAGGGTGTCCGGCATGTGGTTCTGGCATGTCTGAGAGGTGGTTCTGGCATGCCTGGCATGTGATTCTGGAGTTTCCGCTGAGTGGTTCTGGCTTAGCTGGCTGGTGATTTTGGCATGTCCAGCAAATGGTTCCGGCGAATCGAGCAGGCGGTTCTGGAGTGCTCAGCAGGTGGTTCAGACGTGTCCAACAGGTGGTTCCGGTCTGTCTGGGAGGTGTTTCCGGCGTGACAGGCACGTGGTTCTGGTACATGTAAAGGGGTTTCCGGTAGGCCCCACAGGTGATTCCGGAGTGTCTGCCAAGTGGTTCAGGCGTGGCCGGCAGGTGATTCGAGAGTGTCCACCAAGTGGTTCTGACATAGCCTGCATGTGGTTCCGGCATGCTCAGCAGGTGGTTCATGCATGTCTGGCAGGTTCTGGCACTTCTGAGAAGTGGTTCCGGCATTCCCCGCAGGTGATTCCGGAGTGTCTGCCAAGTGGTTCTGGCGTAGCCAGCAGGTGATTTTGGCGTGTCCAGCAGGTGGTTCAGGCGAGTCGAGGAGGTCGTTCTGGTGTGCTCAGCCGGTGGTTCAGGCAGGTCCGGCAGGTGGTTCCAGTCTGTCCGGCAGGTGGTTCTGGCATGTCCAGCACATGGTTCTGGCACGTCTGAGAGCTGGGCCGGCATGCCCTACAGGTGATTCTGGAGTGTCCGGCAAGTGGTTCTGGCGTAGCTGGCTAGTGATTTTGACGTCTCTGTCTGGTGGTTCTGGCGAGTTGAGCAGGTGGTTCCAGCGTTCTCAGAGGTGGTTCAGGCGGGTCCGTCAGGCGCTTCTGTTCTTTCTGGGAGGTGGTTCCGGCGTGTCCAGCATGTGCTTCCTGCACGTGTGAGAGGTGGCTCCGGCATGCCTGGCGGATGTTTCCAGAGAGTCCACCAAGTGGTTCTGGCATAGCTGGCAGGTGATTTAGGCGTGTCCGACAGGTGGGTCCGGCGAGTCAAGCAGGTGGTTCCGGCGAGTCCAGCAGATGGTTGCTGTATCTCATGGAGGTGGTTCAGGCATGTCCGGCACATGCTTGTGGCACGTCTGAGAGGTTGTGCCGGCATGCCCGGCAGGTGATTCCAGAGTGTCCGGCAAGAGGTTCTGGTGGCGCCAGCAGATGATTTTGGCATGTCCGGCATGTGCTTCCGGTGAATCTAGCAGGTGGTTCCGGTGTGCTCGGCAGGTGGTTCTGGCATCTCCAGCACCTGTTTCTGTCACGTCTGAGATCTGGTTCCGGCATGCCCAGCAGGTGATTCCGGAGTGTCCACCAAGTGTTTATGGCGTAGCCGGCAGGTGATTTTGGCGTGTCCGACTGGTGATTCCGGCGAGTCGAGCAGGTGGTTTCAGCATGCTCTGCACGTGGTTCAGGCGTGTCCGGCAGGTGTTTCCAGTCCCTCTGGGAGGTGGTTCCGGAGTGCTGGGAAGGTGCTTCCGGCGTCTCCTGCACGTGCTTCTAGCACGTATGACAGGTGGTTCTGGCATGCCCAGTGGGTGTTACCACAGTGTCCGGCAAGTGGTTCTGGCGTGCTTGGCTGGTGGTTCAGGTGGGTCTGCCCGGTGGTTCCAGTATGTCTGGGATGTGGTTCCGGCGTGTCCAGCACGTGCTTCTGGCACGTCTGAGAGGTTGTGCTGGGATTCCTGGCAGGTGCTTCCAGACTGTCCGGCAAGTGGTTGTGGTGTAGCCGGCAGGTGATTTTGGCATGTCCGGCAGGTAGTTCCAGCGAGTCGAGCAGGTGGTTCCGGCATGCTCAGCAGGTGGTTCACCATGTCCGGCAAGTGGTTCCAGTCTATCCAGGACGTGGTTCTGGCATGTCTGGCACATCGTTCTGGTACGTCTGAGATGTGGATCCGGCATGCATGGCAGGTGATTCCAGAGTGTCCGGCAGGTGGTTCTGGGGAGTGGATCAGGTGGTTCATGCATGCTCGGCAGGTGCTTCCAGCATCTCCGGCATGTGCTTCTGGCACGTCTGAGAGGTGGTTCCAGCATGCCCGCCAGGTAATTCCGGAGTGACCAACAAGTGGTTATGGCATAGAGGGCTGGTGATTTTGGCGTGTCCGGCAGGTGGTTCCGGCGAGTCGAGCAGGTGGTTCCAGCGGGCTCGGCAGGTGGTTCAGGCATTTCGGGCAGTTGGTTCCAGTGGGTCCTGTAGGTGCTTTCGGCGTGTCCTGCACATGGTTCTGGCACGTCTGAGAGGCGGTTCCGGCATGCCCGGCAGGTGATCCCGGACTGTCCCCAACGTGGTTCTGGCATAGCCGGCAGGTGATTTTGATGTGTCCAGCACGTGGTTCCGGTGAGTCGAGCAGGTGGTTCCGGCGTGCTGGGCTGGTGCTTCAGGTGTGTCCGGCAGGTTGTTCCGGTCTCTCTGGTAGGTGGCTGTGGTGTGCTCAGCAGGTGCTTCCGGCATCCCCGGCGCGTACTCCTAGCACGTCTGAGAGGTGGTTCCGGCATGCCCGGCGGGTGATTCCACACTGTCCGGCAAGTGGTTCTGGTGTAGCCAGCAGGTGATATTCGTGTGTCCGTGAGGTGGTTCCAGCGAGTAGAGGAGGTGGTTCCGGCGTGCTCGGCAGGTGGTTCAGGTGGGTCCGGCTGGTGGTTCCGGTCTGTCCGGGAGGTGGTTCCGGCGTGTCCAGCACATGGTTCTGGTACGTCTTAGAGGTGGTTCCGGCATGCCCGACAGGTGATTCCGGAGTTTCCACCAAGCAGTTCTGGCGTAGCCATCAGGTGATTTTGGTGTGTCCGGCATGTTGTTCCGGCCAGTCGAGCAGGTGGTTCCGGCGTTCTCGGCATGTGGTTCTGGCATCTCTGGCATGTGGTTGTGGCACGTCTGAGACGCGGTTCCATCATGCCTGGCAAGTGACTACAGAGTGTCCGCCAAGTGGTTCTGGCGTAGCCGCCACGTGATTTTGGCATGTCCGGCACATGGTTCCTGCGAGTCGAGCAGGTGGCTCCGGGTGCTCGGCCGGTGGTTCTGGCGTGTCTGGTTGGTGGTTCTGGCCTGTCCGGTAGGTGGTTCCGGCGTTTCCAGCACATGGTTCTGGCACGTCTGAGAGGTGGTTCCTGCATGCCCAGCAGGTAATTCCGGAGTGTCCGCCAAGTGGTTCTGGCGTAGCCGGCAGGTTATTTTGGCCTGTCCAGGAGGTGCTTCTGGGGAGTGGATCAGGTCGTTCCGGCATGCTCGGCAGGTGCTTCCGACATCTCCGGCATGTGGTTCTGGCGCATCTGAGAGGTGGTTCCGGCATGCCCTGCAGGTGATTCTGGAGTGTCTGCCAAGTGGTTATGGTGTAGCCAGGAGGTGATTTTGGCATGTGCAGCATGTGGTTCCGGCAAGTCGAGCAGGTGCTTCCAACGTGTTCAGCAGGTGGTTCAGGCATGTCCGGCAGGTGGTTCCTGTCTCTCCAGTAGGTGGTTCCGGCGTGTCCGGCACGTGGTTCTGGTACTTCTGAGAGGTGGTTCCCCAATTCCCGGCCGGTGATTCCGGACTGTCCGCCACGTGGTTCTGGCACGTCTGAGAGGTGGTTCCTGCATGCTCAGCAGGTTGTTCAGGCGTGTCCAGCAGGTGGTTATGGGGATTGGATAAGGTGGTTCTGGCATACTCGGCATGTGGTTCCAGCATGTCCGGCACATGGTTCTTCCACATCTGAGAGGTGGTTCTGGCATGCCCGGCAGGTGATCCCGGAGAGTCCTCCAAGTGGTTCTGGCATAGCCCGCAGGTGATTTTGGCGTGTCCGGCAGGTGGTTCTGGCGAGTCGACAGGTGGTTCCGGCGTGCTCAGCCGGTGGTTCAGGCAGGTCCCACAGGTGGTTCTGGTCTGTCCGGCAGGTGGTTCCTGCGTGTCTGGCACGTCTTAGATGTGGTTCTGACACACCGTGCAGGTGATTTCGGAGTGTCCGCCAAGTGGTTCTGGAGTAGCTGGCAGGTGATTTTGGCATGTCCTGCAGGTGGTTCCGGCGATTCGAGCAGGTGGTTCCGGCATGCTCGGCAGGTGCTTCGGGTGTCTCCGGCACGTGTTTCTGGCTCGTCTGAGAGGTGGTTCCGGCATGCATGGCAGGTGATTCCAGATTGTCCACCATGTGGTTCCGGCGAGTCAAGCAGGTGGTTCCGGCGAGTTTGGCAGGTGGTTCCGGTCTGTCGGGGAGCTGGTTTCGGCGTGTCCGGCACGTGCTTCTGGCACGTCTGAGAAGTTGTGCCGGCATGTCCGGAATGTTATTCCTGCTTGTCTGCCAAGTGGTTCTGTAGTAGCCGGCAGGTCATTTTGGCATGACCGGCAGGTGGGTCCGGCGGGTCAAGCAGGTGGTTCTGGCGAATCTGGCAGGTGGTTCCGGCGTGTCCTGCAGGTGGTTCTCGTCTGTCATGGAAGTGGTTCCGGCGTGCTCGGCATGTAATTTTGCGTGTCCGGCGGTGGTTCCGGTAAGTCGAGTAGGCGGTTCCGGCATGTCCTGCAGGTGGTTCCTGTCTGTCATGGAAGTGGGTCCGGCATTCTCGGCATGTGCTTCCGGTGTCTCTGGCATGTGTTTGTGGCACGTCTGAGAGGAGGTTGTGGAATGCCTGGCAAGTGATTCCGTAATGTCCACCAAGTGGTTCTGGCGTGCCAGCGGGTGATCTTGGCGTGTCCAGCAGGTGGTTCCAGCGAGTCGAGCAGGTGGTTCCGGCATGCTCGGCATATGGTTCCGGTCTGTCCTGTAGGTGGTTTCAGCGTGTCCGGCACGCTGTGCTGGTACGTTTGAGAGGTGGTTCAGGCATGCCCTGCAGGTGATTCCGGACTGTCTGGCACGTGGTTCTGGCATAGCTGGCAGGTGATTTTGGCGTGTCTGGCAGGTGGTTCTGGCGTGCTCGGCAGGTGTTTCAGGCAGGTCTGGCAGGTGGTTCTGGTCTGTCTGGGAGGTGGTTCCGGCGTGTAAGGCACGTGGTCCTGACACGTATGAGAGATGGTTCTGGCATGCCCGGCAGGGGATTACAGAGAGTGCATCAAGTGGTTCTGGCGTAGCAGGCAGGTGGTTCCGGTCTGTCCTGGAGGTGGTTCTGGCGTGTCCGGCACGTGCTTCTGGCACGTCTGAGAGATTGTGCCAGCATGCCCGAAACGTTATTCCAGCTTGTCCGCCAAGTGGTTCTGGCATAGCTGGCAGGTGATTTTGGCATGTCCGGCAGGTGGGTCCGGCGAGTCAAGCAGGTGGTTCCGGCGACTCTGGCAGGTGGTTCCGGTCTGTCCGTCAGGTTGTTCCGGCGTGTCTGGCACGTGCTTCTGGCACGTCTGAGAGGATGTGCTGGGATTCCCGGCAGGTGCTTCCAGACTGTCGGGCAAGTGGTTGTGGTGTAGCCAGCAGGTGATTTTGGCGTGTCCGGAAGGTGGTTCCAGCGAGTCGAGCAGGTGGTTCCGGCGTGCTCGGCAGGTGGTTCCGGAGTGTCCACCAAGTGTTTATGGCTTAGCTGGCAGGTGATTTTGGCGTGTCCGACTGGTGATTCCGGCAAGTCAAGCAGGTGGTTTCGGCAGGCTCTGCACATGGTTCAGGCGTGTCCGGCAGGTGTTTCCAATCCCTCTGGGAGGTGGTTCCGGAGTGCTGGGAAGGTGCTTCCGGCATCTCCTGCACGTGCTTCTAGCACGTATGACAGGTGGTTCTGGCATGCCCAGCAGGTGTTACCACAGTGTCCAGCAAGTGGTTCTGGCGTGCTTGGCAGGTGGTTCAGGTGGGTCTGCCCGGTGGTTCCAGTATGTCTGGGATGTGGTTCCGGCGTGTCCAGCACGTGCTTCTGGCACGTCTGAGAGATTGTGCTGGGATTCCCGGCAGGTGCTTCCAGACTGTCCGGCAAGTGGTTGTGGTGTAGCTGTCAGGTGATTTTGGCGTGTCCGGCAGGTAGTTCCAGCGAGTCGAGCAGGTAGTTCGGGCATGCTCAGCAGGTGGTTCACCATGTCCGGCAAGTGGTTGCAGTCTATCCAGGACGTGGTTCTGTCGTATCTGGCACATCGTTCTGGTACGTCTGAGATGTGGGTCTGGCATGCCCGGCCAGTGATTCCGGAGTGTCCGGCAGGTGGTTCTGCAGAGTGGATCAGGTGGTTCTGGCATGCCCGGCAGGTGATTCTGGAGTGACCAACAAGTGGTTATCATGTAGCTGGCTGGTGATTTTGGCGTGTCTGGCACGTAGTTCCGGCGAGTTGAGCAGGTGGTTCGGGTGGGCTCGGCAGTTGGTTCAGGCATTTCGGACAGTTGTTTCCAGTGTGTCCTGTAGGTGCTTTCAGTGTGTCCCGCACATGGTTCTGGCACGTCTGAGAGGTGGTTCCGGCATGCCCGGCAGGTGATCCCGGACTGTCCCCAACGTGGTTCTGGCATAGCTGGCAGGTGATTTTAGCATGTCCAGCACGTGGTTCCGGTGAGTCAAGCAGGTGGTTCCGGTGTGCTGGGCTGTTGCTTCAGGTGTGTCTGGCAGGTTGTTCCAGTCTCTCCGGGAGGTGCTTCCGGTGTGTCTGGCAGGTGGTTACTGTCTGTCTGGTAGGTGGCTGTGGCATGCTCAGCAGGTGCTTCCAGCGTCCCCGGCGCGTGCTCCTAGCACGTCTGAGAGGTGGTTCCGGCATGGCCGGCGGGTGATACCACACTGTCCAGCAAGTGGTTCTGGTGTAGCCGGCAGGTGATATTCGCGTGTCCGCGAGGTGGTTCCAGTGAGTCGAGGAGGTGGTTCCAGCATGCTTGGCAGGTGGTTCAGGCTGGTCCGGCTGGTGGTTCCGGCCTGTCCGGTAGGTGGTTCCGGAGTTTCTGGCATGTGGATCTGGCACGTCTGAGAGGTGGTTCCTGCATGCCCAGCAGGTAATTCTGGAGTGTCCGCCAAGTGGTTCTGGAGTAGCCAGCAGGTGATTTCCGCCTGTCTGGGAGGTGCTTCTGGGGAGTGGATCAGGTCGTTCCGGCATGCTCAGCAGGTGCTTCTGGCGTCTCCGGCACGTGGTCCTGGCGCATCTGAGAAGTGGTTCCGGCATGCCCTGCAGGTGATTCTGGAGTGTGTGCCAAGTGGTTCTGGCATAGCCGGCAGGTGATTTTGACGTGTCTGGCAGGTTGGTCCTGTAAGTCGAGCAGGTGGTTCCGGCATGCTCGCCAGGTGGTTCATGCGCGTCCAGCAGGTGGTTCCGTTCTGTCCGGTAGGTGGTTCCGGCGTGTCTGGCACTTGGTTCTGGCACGTCGGTGAGGTGGTTCTGCCATGTCCGGCAGGTGATTCTGGAGTGTCCGGCAAGTGGTTCTGGCATAGCCGGCAGGTTATATTGGCATTTCTGGCAGGTGGTTCTGTGGAGTGGGTCAGATACTTCCGGCATTCTCGGCTGGTGCTTCTGGCGTCTCTGGCTCATGGTTCTGGCATGTCTGAGAGGTGGTTCCGGCATGCCCAGTAGGTGATTCCAGAATGTCCGGCAAGTGGTTCTGGCATATCCGGCAGGTGATTTTCGCGTGTCCGGCAGGGGGGTCCTGGGAGTCGAGCAGGTGGTTGCAGCATGCACAGCAGGTGCTTCCAGCGACACCAGCAGGTGTTTCTGGCACATCTGAGAGGTGGTTCCGCCGAGTTGAGTCGGTGATTCCAGTGTGCTCAGCAGGTGCTTCCACAGTCTCCAGCACGTGGTTGTGGCACGTCTGAGATGTGGTTCCAGCATGCCTGCCAGTTGATTCCGGAGTGTCCGAGAAGTGGTTCTGGTGCAGCCGGGCTGTGATTCGGGCATGTCTGGTAAATGGGTCCTGCGAGTCGAGCAGGTGGTTCCGGCATACTCAGAAGGTGGTTCCGGCGTGTCCGGCACATGGTTCTGCCACATCTGAGAGGTGGTTCCGGAATGCCCGGCAGGTGATCCTGGAGAATCATCCAAGTGGTTCTGGCGTAGCCAGCAGGTGATCTTGCGTGTCCAGCAGGTCGTTCCGGCGAGTCGAGCAGGTGGTTCTGGCATACTCGGCATATGGTTCCTGTCAGTCCTGTAGGTGGTTTCAGCGTGTCCGACACGTTGTTCTGGTACGTCTGAGATGTGGTTCCGGCATGCCCTGCAGGTGATTCCGGATTGTCCGCCACGTAGTTCTGGCATTGCTGGGAGGTGATTCTGGCGTGTCCAGCAGGTGGCTCCGGTGTGCTCGGCAGGTGCTTCCGGCGTCTCCGGCAGGTGGTTCCTGTCTGTCCGGGAGGTGGTTCCAATGTGCTCGGCAGGGGCTTCAGGCGTCTCCGGCACGTGCTTCTAGTATGTCTGAGAGGTGATTATGGCATGCTCGGCGGGTGATTCCACAGTGTCCGGCAAGTGGTTCTGGTGTAGCAAGCAGGTGCTTTTGGCATGAGAGGCTGGTGGTTCCAGCGTGTCGAGCAGGTAGTTCCAGCGTGCTCGGCAGGTGGTTGAGGCATTTCCGGCAGGCGGTTCTGGTCTGTCTGGGAGGTGGTTCCAGCGTGTCAGGCATGTGGTTCTGGCATCTCTGAGAGGTGGTTGCAGCATGCCCGGCAGGTGGTTCCGGAGTGTCCGACAAGTGGTTCTGGCATAGCCGGCAGGGGATTATGGCGTGTTCAGCACGTGGTTCCAGCTAGTCGAGCAGGTGGTTCCGGCATGCTCGGCATGTGCTTCCGGTCTGTTTGGGAGTTGGTTCTGGTGTGTCAGGCATGTGGTTGTGGCACGTTTGAGAGTTGGCTCCTGCATGCCCACAGGTGATTCTAGAGTGTCCGCCAAGTGGTTCTGGAGTGGCTGGCAGGTGATTTTGGCGTGTCTGGCAGGTCGTTCCGCCGAGTTGAGCGGGTGGTTCTGGAGTGCTCGGCAGGTGGTTCCGGCGTGTCCGGCAGGTGGTTCTGGTCTGTTCAGGAGGTGGTTCTGGCATGTCCGGCACGTGGTTCTGGCACATGTTCGAGGTGGTTTGGGCATGCCCAGCAAGTGATTCCTTGCTGTCCACCTAGTGGTTCTGGCATCACCGGCAGGTTATTTTGGGGTGTCTGGCAGGTCTTTCCTGCTTTTTGGGCTTGTGGCTCTGGTTTGTATGACAGGTGTTGGTGGCATTTCTGGCCCCCGGTTCTGACATACTCCGCAGGTGGTTTCAGTGTTTCTGGCACCTATTTGTGACATATCCAACAGGTGTTTCCAATGTGTCTGGCATGTGGTTGTGCTACGTTTGGAATCTGGTTCCGTCCTGTCTCTTGTGTGCAGCTGGCATGTTGAAGAGATGGTTCTGCAGTGTCAGAATCGTTGTTCCACTGTGTCCGGAAGGTGGTCACAGGTGGTTTTGGCATGCCACGTCGGTGCTTCTGGTGTGCCTGCTGGGTAGTTCTGCCATGAATGTGTGGTTCTTTGAGAGTGCGTGGAAGGTGTTTTTGGCATGACTCCCAGGGTTTTCTGGCATCTAAGGGGCATGATTCCTTTCTATACGTCAGGTGAGTTTGTTCTCAGCTTCCTAAAGAGATGGAAGAAAGATGGTCGGTGGCTGCTTGCCCCTTGAGGGGTGGAGCCAATGCATTGTGCATTCCACGTCTAGAGCAATGGAGGGCACGGCTGAGAGGAAAGGGGCCTTTCTGACATAGGTGCTTTCTGACACTCTCTACACCAGTGCTCAACTTTGGTTGGTGAAAAGAGTATTGTCTATCTCCTGCTAAGCACATGGTTGCACAATCATTTGGGACTCAGCCCAGTTGTTTAAGGGGAAGATGTAGGCATATTGTCTGAGCCGGGTTGGCAAGGTGGAATTGCAGCAGAAGCAGAAGTTCTAAAGATGCGAGTTAAGGGCTGGGAAGAAATGCCATTTGAGCTGCCTTTGTATGAGAAGTATCTGATATGCTGTAACAGGACTGTGGAAAGCGAGTTGTTTGTCAGCTTCTTAAAGAGCTGGAGGCAAGACAGTTTTTGGCTTGTCTCCCATTGAAGGATGGAGGCAGTGCTTTGTGCCTTCCACCTCTAGAGCAATGGAGGGCACGGCTGAAAGCAAAGGGCCCTTTCTGACATAGGTGCATTCTGACACTCTCTGCACCAGTGCACAATGGCGGTTTGTAAAAAGCATATTGCCTGCTCCTGCTAAGCATGTGGAAGCACAATTATCTGGGCCTCATCCCCATTGCTGAAGGGGAAGATGTAGGTATTTTGTCTGAGCCGGGTTGGCAACGTGGAAATCTGGCAGGAGCAGAAGTTCCAAATCGGCGAGTTAAGTGCTGAAAAGAAATGGCATATCAGCTGCCTTTGTATGAGATGTTGCCAGGACACAGAAGAGCACTGTTGAAAGCGAGTTCTTTCTCAGCTTCCTAAAGAGATGGAAGGAAGATGGTCTGTGGCTTGTCGCCCCTTGAGGGGTGGAGCCAGTGCATTGTGCCTTCCACGTCTAGAGCAATGGAGGGCACGGCTGAGAGCAAAGGGGTCTTTCTGACATAGCTGCTTTCCGACACTCTCTCCACCAGCGCACAATGTTGGTTGAAAAAAGGCGTACAGTCTATCGCCTCCTAAGCACGTGGACGCTCAATCATTTGGGAGTCAGCCCAGTTGCTTAAGGAGAAGCTGTAGGCATTTTGTCTGAGCCAGGTTGGCGAGGTGAAAATGCGGCAGAATCGGATGTTGCAGATTGGCGAGTTAAGGGCTGAAAAGACACGGCATTCAGCTGCCTTTGTATGAGATGTTCCCAGGACGCTGTAAGAGCACTGTGGAATGCGAGTGCTTTCCCAGCTTCCTAAAGAGCTGGAAGCAGGACACTTTATGGCTTGTCTCCAATTGAAGGATGGAGGCAGTGCTTTGTGCCTTCCACCTCTAGAGCAATGGAGGGCACGGCTGAAAGCAAAGGGCCCTTTCTGACATAGGTGCATTTTGACACTCTCTCCACCAGTGCACAATGGCGGTTTGTAAAAAGCCTATTGTCTGCTCCTGCTAAGCATGTGGAAGCACAATCATCTGGGCCTCGTCCCCGTTGCTGAAGGGGAAGATGTAGGCATTTCATCTGAGCCAGCTTGGCAGGGTGGAATTGTGGCAAAAGCAGAAGTTCTAAAGTGGCGAGGTAAGGGCTGGCAAGAAAGGCCGTTTGACCTTGCATTTCTATGACAGTTTCCCCATAGGTGGTTCCCGGGAGCCAAGCAGGTGTTTCTGGCATGCTGGCCAGGAGGTTCCGGCGTGTCTGGCAAGTGGTTCCAGTCTCTCCAGGACGTGGTTCCAGCGTGTCTGGCCCGTGGTTCTGGTACGTCTCAGAGGTGGTTCTGGCATGCCCAGTAGGTGACTCCGGACTGTCCCCCACATGGTTCTAGCATGTCTGAGAGGTGGTTCCGGCATGCCCGGCAGGTGATCTCGGAGAGTCCTCCAAGTGATTCTGGTGTAGCCGGCAGGTGATTTTGGCGTGTTCGGCAGGTGGACCCGGCAAGTCTGGCAGGTGGTTCCGGTCTGTCCGGTAGATGGTTCCAGCGTCTACAGCACGTGGTTCTGGCACCTCTGAGAGGTGGTTCCAGCATGACCGGCAGGTCATTCCAGATTGTCCACCAAGTGGTTCTGGTGTAGCCGGTAGGTGATTTTGGCGTGTCCGGCAGGTGGTTCCAGCAAGTCGAGCTGGTGGTTTCGGCGAGCTCGGCAGATGCTTCCGGCGTCTCCGGCAGATGTTTCTGGCACGTCTGAGAGGTGGTTCCGGCATGCCCAGAAGCTGATTCCGGAATGTCCGGCTAGTGGTTCTGGCTTAGGCGGCAGGTGATTTTGGCGTGTCCGGCAGGTGGGTCTTGGGAGTAGAGCAGGTGGTTCCTGCATGCTCGGCAGGTGTTTCAGGCGTGTCCGGCAGGTGGTTCCAGTCTCTCCAGGACGTGGTTCCCGCTTGTCCGGCACGTGCATCTGGCACGTCTGAGATGTTGTGTCGGCATGCCCGAAACGTTATTCCAGCTTGTACGCCAAGTGGTTCTGACGTAGCCGGCAGGTGATTTTAGCGTGTCCGGCAGGTGGTTCTGGCAAGTCTGGCTGGTGGTTCCGGTCTGTCCAGGAGGTGGTTCCGGCATGTCTGGCACGTGGTTCTGGCACCTCTGAGACGTGGTTCCAGCATGACTGGTAGGTGATTCCGGAGTGTCCGCCAAGTGGTTCTGGCGTAGCTGACAGGTGATTTGGGCATGTCCGGCAGGTGGTTCTGGGGAGTGGATCATGTGGTCCGGCATACTCGGCAGGTGATTCCTGCGTGTCCAGCACCTGGTTCTGGCACGTCTGAGAGGTGGTTCCGGCATGCATGGCAGATGATCCCGGAGAATCCTCCAAGTGTTTCTGGCATAGAAAGCAGGTGATTTTGGCGTGTCAGGCAGGTGGTTCTGGCAAGTCGAGCATGTGGTTCCGGCGTGCTCAGCAGGTGGTTCTTGCGGGTCCGGCATATGGTTCTGGCCTGTCCGGCACATGGTTCCGGCACGTCTGAGAGATGGTTCCGGCATGCCAGGCAGGTGATTCCAGATAGTCCGCCAAGTGATTCTGACGTAGCCGGCAGGTGATTTTGGCGTGTCTGGGTGGTGGTTCTGGCTTGCTAGGCAGGTGGTTCAGGCAGGATCTGCAGGTGGTTCCGGTATGTCCGGGAGGTGGTTCCGGCGTGTCTGGCACTTGGTTCCGGCACGTCAGAGATGTGGTTCCGGCATGCCCGTCAGGTGATCCCGGAGAGTCTGACAAGTGGTTCCGGCCTAGCAGGCAGGTGATTTTGGCGTGTCTGGGTGGTGGTTCTGGCGATTCGAGCAGGTGGTTCCGGCGTGCTCAGCTGGTGGTTCAGGCGGGTCCAGCAGGTCATTCCGGTCTCTCCGTGACGTGGTTCTGGCATGTCCGGCATGTGGTTGCGGCACGTCTGAGAGGTGGTTCCGGCATGCCCGGCGGGTGATTGCAGAGAGTCCGCCACGTGGTACTGGCGTGGCTGGCATGTGATTTGGGAGTGTCCGGCAGGTGGTTCAGTGGAGTGGATCAGGTGCTTCCCGTATACTCGGCATGTGGTTCCGGCATTTCCAGCACATAGTTCTGGCACGTCTGAGAGGTGGTTCCGGCCTGCCTGTCAGGTGATTCCAGAGAGTCCACCAAGTGGTTCTGGCGTAGCCTGCAGGTGATTTGGGCATGTCCGGCAGGTGCTTCCGGCAAGTCAAGCAGGTGGTTCTGGAGTGCTGGGCAGGTGCTTCCGGTGTATTTGGCACGTGGTTCTGGCATGTCTGAGAGGTGGTTCCGGCATGCCTGGCAGGTGATTCTGGAGTGTCCGCCGAATGGTTCTGGCTTAGCCGGCTGGTGATTTTGGCGTGTCAGGCGGCTGGTTCTGGCGAGTCGAGCAGGCGGTTCGGCAGTGCTCGGCAGGTGGTTCAGACATGTCCGACAGGTGGTTCTGGTCTGTCTGGGATGTGGTTCTGGCATGTCAGGCATGTGGTTCTGGCACATCTAAAGGCATTTCTGGCAGGCCCGACAGGTGATTCCGGAGTGTCCGCCAAGTGGTTCTGATATAGCCGGCATGTGGTTCCGCCATGCTCCGCAGGTGGTTCAGGCGTGTCTAGCAGGTGGTTCTTTTCTCTCCGGGAGGTGGTTCCGGCGTGTCTGGCACGTGGTTCTGGCACGTCTGAGAGATGCTTCCAGCATGCCCGGCAGGTGATTCTGGAGTGTCCTACAAGTGGTTCTGGTGTAGCCGGAAGGTGATTTTGCCATGTCTGAAAGGTGGTTCCGCTAAGTCGAGCAGGTGGTTCCAGCATGCTCATCAGGTGGTTCCGGTGTGTCCATCAGGTGGTTGCAGTCAGTCCAGGACGTGGTTACAGCATGTCTGGCACATGGTTCTGGTACGTATGAGAGGTGGTACCCACATGCCCGGCAGGTGATTCCGGACTGTCTGGCAAGTGGTTCTGCCATAGCCGACAGGTGATCCTGGCGAGTCCTGCAGGTGGTTCTAGGGAGTGGGTCAGGTGGCTCCGGCATGCTCGGCAGGTGCTTCCGGCGTCTCCGGCACGTGGTTCTGGTGTGTCTGAGAGCTGGTTCCGGCATGTCTGGCAGATGATTCCGGAGTGTCCGCCAAGTGGTTCTGGCGTACCCGGCTGGTGATTTTGGCATGTCCAGGTAGGTGGTTCCGGCGAGTCGAGCAGGTGGTTCCGGAATGTTTGGCAGGTGGTTCAGACGGGTCTGGCAGGTGGTATCCTTCTGTTCGGGGTGTGGTTCCAGCATCTCATGCACATGGTTCTGGCACGTCTGAGAGGTGGTTCCCGCCGGCCCGACAGGTGTTTCCACAGTGTCCGCCAAGTGGTACTGGCGTAGTTGGCAGGTGACTTTGGCATGACCGGCAGGTGGTTCCAGCAAGCCTGGCAGGTGATTCCAAAGTGTTCACCAACTGGTTGTGGCGTAGCCGGCAGGTGATTTTTGCGTGATCGGCAGGTGGTTCTGGCGAGTCGAGCAGGTGGTTCCGGCGTGCTCGGCTGGTGCTTCCGGGGTCATTGGCACGGGGTTCTGGCATGTCTGAGAGGTGGTTCCTGCATGCCCGGCAAGTGATTCCGGAGTGTTCGCCAGGTGGTTCTGGCATAGTCGGCAGGTGATTTTGGCATGTCCGGCATGTGGTTCAGGCGAGTAGAGCAGGTGGTTCCAACGTGCTTGGCAGGTGCTTCCGGCGTCTCCGGCACGTGTTTCTGGCACATCTGACAGGTGGTTCCGGCATGCCCGAAAGGTGATTCCGGTCTGTCCGGTAGGTGGTTCCAGCCTGCACGGCATGTGGTTCTGGTACGTCTCAGAGGTGGTTGCGCATGCCCAACAGGTGATTCCGGACTGTCCGCCACATGGTTCTGGCACGTCTGAGAGGTGGTTCCGGCATGCCCGGCAGGTCATCCCAGAGAGTCCTCCAAGTGGTTCTGGCATAACACGCAGGTGATTTTGGCGTGTCTGGCAGGTTGTTCCGTTGTGCGTGGCAGGTGGTTCAGGCTTGGCCGGCAGGTGGTTCCAGACTGTCCAGGACGTGTTTCCAGCTTCTCCGGCAGGTGGTTCTGGTGCGTCTGAGAGGTGGTTCCGCCATGGCTGGCAGGTGATTCCGGACCGTCCCCCAGGTGGTTCTGGCATAGCCAGCAGTTGATATTGGCCTGTCCGGCAGGTGGTTCCAGCGAGTCGAACAGGTGGCTCCGGCGTGCTCGGCAGGTGGTTCCGATCTGTCCGGTAGGTGATTCCGGCGTGTCCGGCACGTGCTTCCGGCACGTCTGAGAGGTGGTTCCGGCATGCGCGACAGGTGATTTCGGAGTGTCCGCCATGTGGTTCTGGCGTACCCGGCAGGTGATTTTGGCGTGTCCGGCAGGTGTTTCTGGCGAGTCGAGCAGGTGGCTCCGGCATGCTCGGCAGGTGCTTCCGGCGTCTCCGGCACGTGGTTCTGGTGTGTCTGAGAGCTGGTTCCGGCATGTCCGGCAGATGATTCCGGAGTGTCCGCCAAGTGGTTCTGGCATACCCGGCTGGTGATTTTGGCATGTCAGGTAGGTGGTTCCGGCGAGTCGAGCAGGTGGCTCCGGCGTGCTCGGCAGGTTGTTCAGACGGGTCTGGCAGGTGTTTTCCGTCTGTTCGGGGTGTGGTTCCAGCATCTCATGCACATGGTTCTGGCACGTCTGAGATGTGGTTCCGGCCGGCCCGACAGGTGTTTCCACAGTGTCCGCCAAGTGGTACTGGCGTAGTTGGCAGGTGATTTTGGCATGACCGGCAGGTGGTTCCAGCAAGCCCGGCAGGTGATTCCGAAGTGTTCCCCAACTGGTTGTGGCGTAGCCGGCAGGTGATTTTTGCGTGTCCGGCAGGTGGTTCTGGCGAGTCGAGCAGGTGGTTCCGGCGTGCTCGGCAGGTGCTTCCGGGGTCATTGGCACGTGGTTCTGGCATATCTGAGAGGTGGTTCCGGCATGCCCGGCAGGTGATTCCGGAGTGTTCGCCAAGTGTTTCCGGCGTAGCCGGCAGGTGATCTTGCATGTCCAGCGGTCGTTCCGGCGGGTCGAGCCGGTGGTTCCGGCGTGTCCGGCAGGTGGTTCCGGTCTGTCCGGCAGGTGGTTCTGTGGTGTCCGGCACGAGGTTCAGTCTGAGAGGCTGTGCCGGAATGCCCCTCACGTGATTCCGGCTTGTCCCCGAAGTGGTGCTGGTGTAGCGGGCAGGTGATTTTGGCGTGTCCGGCAGGTGGTTCAGGCGAGTTGAGCAGGTGGTTGCGACGTGCTCGGCAGGTGCTTGCGGCGTCTCCGGCACGTGTTTCTGGCACATCTGACTGGTGGTTCCGGCATGCCCGAATGTTGATTCCGGTCTGTCCGGTAGGTGGTTCCGGCGTGCACGGCACGTGGTTCTGGTACGTCTCAGAGGTGGTTGCGTATGCCCAACAGGTGATTCCGGACTGTCCGCCACATGGTTCTGGCACGTCTGAGAGGTGGTTCCAACATGCCCGGCAGGTCATTTCGGAGAGTCATCCAAGTGGTTCTGGCGTAGCCCGCAGGTGATTTTGGCGTGTCGGGCAGGTGGTTCCGCCGTGCTCGGCAGGTGGTTCAGGCATGGCCGTCACGTGGTTCCAGTCTGTCCAGGACGTGTTTCCAGCTTCTCCGGCAGGTGGTTCTGGTACGTCTGAGAGGTGGTTCCGCCATGGCTGGCAGGTGATCCCGGACTGTCCCCCAGGTGGTTCTGGCATAGCCAGCAGTTGATATTGGCCTGTCCGGCAGGTGGTTCCAGCGAGTCGAACAGGTGGCTCCGGCGTGCTCAGCAGGAGGTTCCGGTCTGTCGGCTAGGTGATTCCGGTGTGTCCGGCACATGCTTTCGGCACGTTTTAGAGGTGGTTCCGGCATGTGCGACAGGTGATTTCGGAGTGTCCGCCAGGTGGTTCTGGCGTACACGGCAGGTGATTTTGGCGTGTCCGGCAGGTGTTTCTGGCGAGTCGAGCAGGTGGCTCCGGCATGCTCGGCAGGTGCTTCCGGCGTCTCCGGCACGTGGTTCTGGTGTGTCTGAGAGCTGGTTCCGGCATGTCCGGCAGATGATTCCGGAGTGTCCGCCAAGTGGTTCTGGCATACCCGGCTGGTGATTTTGGCATGTCAGGCAGGTGGTTCCGGCGAGTCGAGCAGGTGGCTCCGGCGTGCTCGGCAGGTTGTTCAGACGGGTCTGGAAGGTGTTTTCCGTCTGTTCGGGGTGTGGTTCCCGCATCTCAGGCACATGGTTCTGGTCCATCTGAGGTGTGGTTCCGGCCGGCCCGACAGGTGTTTCCACAGTGTCCGCCAAGTGGTACTGGCGTAGTTGGCAGGTGATTTTGGCATGACCGGCAGGTGGTTCCAGCAAGCCCGGCAGGTGATTCCGAAGTGTTCCACAACTGGCTGTGGCGTAGCCGGCAGGTGATTTTTGCGTGTCCGGCAGGGGGTTTTGGCGAGTCGAGCAGGTGGTTCCGGCGTGCTCGGCAGGTGCTTCCGGGGTCATTGGCACGTGGTTCTGGCATATCTGAGAGGTGGTTCCGGCATGCCCGGCAGGTGATTCCGGAGTGTCCGCCATGTGTTTCCGGCGTAGCCGGCAGGTGATTTTGCATGTCCAGCGGTCGTTCCGGCGGGTCGAGCCGGTGGTTCCGGCGTGTCCGGCAGGTGGTTCCGGTCTGTCCGGCAGGTGGTTCTGGGGTGTCCGGCACGAGGTTCAGTCTGAGACGCTGTGCCGTCATGCCCCTCACGTGATTCCGGCTTGTCCCCGAAGTGGTGCTGGTGTAGCGGGCAGGTGATTTTGGCGTGTCATGCAGGTGGTTTAGGCGAGTTGAGCAGGTGGTTGCGACGTGCTCGGCAGGTGCTTCCGGTGTCTCCGGCACGTGTTTCTGGCACATCTGACAGGTGGTTCCGGCATGCCCGAAAGGTGATTCCGGTCTGTCCGGTAGGTGGTTCCAGCCTGCACGGCATGTGGTTCTGTTACGTCTCAGAGGTGGTTGCGCATGCCCAACAGGTGATTCCGGACTGTCCGCCACATGGTTCTGGCACGTCTGAGAGGTGGTTCCAGCATGCCCGGCAGGTCATCCCAGAGAGTCCTCCAAGTGGTTCTGGCATAACACGCAGGTGATTTTGGCGTGTCTGGCAGGTTGTTCCGTTGTGCTTGGCAGGTGGTTCAGGCTTGGCCGGCAGGTGGTTCCAGACTGTCCAGGACGTGTTTCCATCTTCTCCGGCAGGTGGTTCTGGTAAGTCAGAGAGGTGGTTCCGCCATGGCTGGCAGGTGATTCCGGACTGTCCCCCAGGTGGTTCTGGCATAGCCAGCAGTTGATATTGGCCTGTCCGGCAGGTGGTTCCAGCGAGTCGAACAGGTGGCTCCGGCGTGCTCAGCAGGAGGTTCCGGTCTGTCGGCTAGGTGATTCCGGTGTGTCCGGCACATGCTTTCGGCACGTTTTAGAGGTGGTTCCGGCATGCGCGACTGGTGATTTCGGAGTGTCCGCCAGGTGGTTCTGGCGTACCCGGCAGGTGATTTTGGCGTGTCCGGCAGGTGTTTCTGGCGAGTTGAGCAGGTGGCTCCGGCATGCTCGGCAGGTGCTTCCGGCGTCTCCGGCACGTGGTTCTGCTGTGTCTGAGAGCTGGTTCCGGCATGTCCGGCAGATGATTCCGGAGTGTCCGCCAAGTGGTTCTGGCATACCCGGCTGGTGATTTTGGCATGTCAGGTAGGTGGTTCTGGCGAGTCGAGCAGGTGGCTCCGGCGTGCTCGGCAGGTTGTTCAGACGGGTCGGGAAGGTGTTTTCCGTCTGTTCGGGGTGTGGTTCCCGCATCTCATGCACATGGTTCTGGTCCGTCTGAGATGTGGTTCCGGCCGGCCCGACAGGTGTTTCCACAGTGTCCGCCAAGTGGTACTGGCGTAGTTGGCAGGTGATTTTGGCATGACCGGCAGGTGGTTCCAGCAAGCCCGGCAGGTGATTCCGAAGTGTTCCACAACTGGCTGTGGCGTAGCCGGCAGGTGATTTTTGCGTGTCCGGCAGGTGGTTTTGGCGAGTCGAGCAGGTGGTTCCGGCGTGCTCGGCAGGTGCTTCCGGGGTCATTGGCACGTGGTTCTGGCATATCTGAGAGGTGGTTCCGGCATGCCCGGCAGGTGATTCCGGAGTGTTCGCCAAGTGTTTCCGGCGTAGCCGGCAGGTGAATTTGCATGTCCAGCGGTCGTTCCGGCGGGTCGAGCCGGTGGTTCCGGCGTGTCCGGCAGGTGGTTCCGGTCTGTCCGGCAGGTGGTTCTGTGGTGTCCGGCACAAGGTTCAGTCTGAGACGCTGTGCAGGCATGCCCCTCACGTGATTCCGGCTTGTCCCCGAAGTGGTGCTGGTGTAGCGGGCAGGTGATTTTGGCGTGTCCGGCAGGTGGTTTAGGCGAGTTGAGCAGGTGGTTGCGACGTGCTCGGCAGGTGCTTCCGGCGTCTCCGGCACGTGTTTCTGGCACATCCGACTGGTGGTTCCGGCATGCCCAAAAGTTGATTCCGGTCTGTCCGGTAGGTGGTTCCGGCGTGCACGGCACGTGGTTCTGGTACGTCTCAGAGGTGGTTGCGTATGCCCAACAGGTGATTCCGGACTGTCCGCCACGTGCTTCTGGCACGTCTGAGAGGTGGTTCCAACATACCCGGCAGGTCATTTCGGAGAGTCGTCCATGTGGTTCTGGGGTAGCCCGCAGAAGATTTTGGCGTGTCGGGCAGGTGGTTCCGCCGTGCTCGGCAGGTGGTTCAGGCATGGCCGTCACGTGGTTCCAGTCTGTCCAGGACGTGTTTCCAGCTTCTCCGGCAGGTGGTTCTGGTACGTCTGAGAGGCGGTTCCGCCATGGCTGGCAGGTGATCCCGGACTGTCCCCCAGATGGTTCTCTCATAGTCAGAAGTTGATATTGGCCTGTCCGGCAGGTGGTTCCAGCGAGTCGAACAGGTGGCTCCGGCGTTCTTGGCAGGTGGTTCCGGTCTGTCCGGTAGGTGTTTCCGGCATGTCTGGCACGTGCTTCCGGCACGTCTGAGAGGTGGTTCCGGCATGCGCTGCAGGTGATGCCGTAGTGTCCGCCAGGTGGTTCTGGCATACCCGGCAGGTGATTTTGGCGTGTCCGGCAGGTGTTTCTGGCGAGTCGAGCAGGTGGCTCCGGCATGCTCGGCAGGTGCTTCCGGCGTCTCCGGCACTTGGTTGTGGTGTGTCTGAGAGCTGGTTCCGGCATGTCTGGCAGATGATTCCGGAGCGTCCGCCAAGTGGTTCTGGCATACCCAGCAGGTGATTTTGGCGTGTCAGGGAGGTGGTACCGGTGAGTCGAGCAGGTGGTTCCGGCGTGCTCAGCAGGTGGATCAGGCGGTTCTGGCAGGTGGTATCCGTCTTTTCGGGGTGTGGTTCCAGCATCTCATGCACATGGTTCTGGCACGTCTGAGATGTGGTTCCGGCCGGCCCGACAGGTGTTCCGCAGTGTCCGCCAAGCGGTTCTGGCGTAGTTGGCAGGTGATTTTGGCATGACCAGCAGGTGGTTCCAGCAAGCCTGGCAGGTGATTCCAAAGAGTTCACCAACTGGTTGTGGCGTAGCCGGCAGGTGATTTTTGCGTGATCGGCAGGTGGTTCTGGCGAGTCGAGCAGGTGGTTCCCTCATGCTCGGCTGGTGCTTCCGGGGTCATTGGCACGGGGTTCTGGCATGTCTGAGAGGTGGTTCCTGCATGCCCGGCAAGTGATTCCGGAGTGTTCGCCAAGTGGTTCTGGCATAGTCGGCAGGTGATTTTGGCATGTCCGGCAGGTGGTTCAGGCGAGTTGAGCAGGTGGTTCCAACGTGCTTGGCAGGTGCTTCCGGCGTCTCCGGCACGTGTTTCTGGCACATCTGACAGGTGGTTCCGGCATGCCCGAAAGGTGATTCCGGTCTGTCCGGTAGGTGGTTCCAGCCTGCACGGCATGTGGTTCTGGTACGTCTCAGAGGTGGTTGCGCATGCCCAACAGGTGATTCCGGACTGTCCACCACATGGTTCTGGCACGTCTGAGAGGTGGTTCCGGCATGCCCGGCAGGTCATCCCAGAGAGTCCTCCAAGTGGTTCTGGCATAACACGCAGGTGATTTTGGCGTGTCTGGCAGGTTGTTCCGTTGTGCTTGGCAGGTGGTTCAGGCTTGGCCGGCAGGTGGTTCCAGACTGTCCAGGACGTGTTTCCAGTTTGTCCGGCAGGTGGTTCTGGTAAGTCTGAGAGGTGGTTCCGCCATGGCTGGCAGGCGATTCCGGACCGTCCCCCAGGTGGTTCTGGCATAGCCAGCAGTTGATATTGGCCTGTCCGGCCGGTGGTTCCAGCGAGTCGAACAGGTGGCTCCGGCGTGCTCGGCAGGTGGTTCCGGTCTGTCTGGTAGGTGATTCCGGCATGTCCGGCACGTGCTTCCGGCACGTCTGAGAGGTTGTTCAGGCATGCGCGACAGGTGATTTCGGAGTGTCCGCCAGGTGGTTCTGGCGTACCCGGCAGGTGATTTTGGCGTGTCCGGCAGGTGTTTCTGGCGAGTCGAGCAGGTGGCTCCGGCATGCTCGGCAGGTGCTTCCGGCGTCTCCGGCACGTGGTTCTGCTGTGTCTGAGAGCTGGTTCCGGCATGTCCGGCAGATGATTCCGGAGTGTCCGCCAAGTGGTTCTGGCATACCCGGCTGGTGATTTTGGCATGTCAGGTAGGTGGTTCCGGCGAGTCGAGCAGGTGGCTCCGGCGTGCTCGGCAGGTTTTTTAGACGGGCCTGGCAGGTGTTTTCCGTCTGTTTGGGGTGTGGTTCCAGCATCTCATGCACATGGTTCTGGCACGTCTGAGATGTGGTTCCGGCCGGCCCGACAGGTGTTTTCACAGCGTCCGCCAAGTGGTACTGGCGTAGTTGGCAGGTGATTTTGGCATGACCGGCAGGTGGTTCCAGCAAGCCCGGTAGGTGATTCCGAAGTGTTCCCCAACTGGTTGTGGCGTAGCCGGCAGGTGATTTTTGCATGTCCGGCAGGTGGTTCTGGCGAGTCGAGCAGGTGGTTCCGGCGTGCTCGGCAGGTGCTTCCGGGGTCATTGGCACGTGGTTCTGGCATATCTGAGAGGTGGTTCCGGCATGCCCGGCAGGTGATTCCGGAGTGTTCGCCAAGTGTTTCCGGCGTAGCCGGCAGGTGATTTTGCATGTCCAGCGGTCGTTCCGGCGGGTCGAGCCGGTGGTTCCGGCGTGTCCGGCAGGTGGTTCCGGTCTGTCCGGCAGGTGGTTCTGTGGTGTGCGGCACGAGGTTCAGTCTGAGAGGCTGTGCCGGCATGCCCCTCACGTGATTCCGGCTTGTCCGCGAAGTGGTGCTGGTGTAGCGGGCAGGTGATTTTGGCGTATCCGGCAGGTGGTTCAGGCGAGTTGAGCAGGTGGTTGCGACGTGCTGGGCAGGTGCTTCCGGCGTCTCCGGCACGTGTTTCTGGCACATCTGACTGGTGGTTCCGGCATGCCCAAAAGTGGATTCCGGTCTGTCGGGTAGGTGGTTCCGGCGTGCACGGCACGTGGTTCTGGTACGTCTCAGAGGTGGTTGCGTATGCCCAACAGGTGATTCCGGACTGTCCGCCACGTGCTTCTGGCACGTCTGAGAGGTGGTTCCAACATGCCCGGCAGGTCATTTCGGAGAGTCGTCCAAGTGGTTCTGGCGTAGCCCGCAGGTGATTTTGGCGTGTCGGGCAGGTGGTTCCGCCGTGCTCGGCAGGTGGTTCAGGCATGGCCGTCACGTGGTTCCAGTCTGTCCAGGACGTGTTTCCAGCTTCTCCGGCAGGTGGTTCTGGTACGTCTGAGAGGTGGTTCCGCCATGGCTGGCAGGTGATCCCGGACTGTCCCCCAGGTGGTTCTGGCATAGCCAGCAGTTGATATTGGCCTGTCCGGCAGGTGGTTCCAGCGAGTCAAACAGGTGGCTCCGGCGTTCTTGGCAGGTGGTTCCGGTCTGTCCGGTAGGTGTTTCCGGCGTGTCTGGCACGTGCTTCCGGCAAGTCTGAGAGGTGGTTCCGGCATGCGCGGCAGGTGATTCCGTAGTGTCCGCCAGGTGGTTCTGGCATACCCGGCAGGTGATTTTGGCGTGTCCGGCAGGTGTTTCTGGCGAGTCGAGCAGGTGGCTCCGGCATGCTCGGCACGTGCTTCCGGCGTCTCCGGCACGTGGTTCTGGTGTGTCTGAGAGCTGGTTCCGGCATGTCCGGCAGATGATTCCGGAGTGTCCGCCAAGTGGTTCTGGCATACCCGGCTGGTGATTTTGGCATGTCAGGTAGGTGGTTCCGGCGAGTCGAGCAGGTGGTTCCGGCGTGCTCAGCAGGTGGTTCAGGCGGTTCTGGCAGGTGGTATCCGTCTGTTCGGGGTGTGGTTCCAGCATCTCATGAACACGTTTCTGGCACGTCTGAGATGTGGTTCCGGCCGGCCCGACAGGTGTTTCCGCAGTGTCCGCCAAGCGGTTCTGGCGTAGTTGGCAGGTGACTTTGGCATGACTGGCAGGTGGTTCCAGCAAGCCTGGCAGGTGATTCCAAAGTGTTCACCAACTGGTTGTGGCGTAGCCGGCAGGTGATTTTTGCGTGATCGGCAGGTGGTTCTGGCGAGTCGAGCAGGTGGTTCCGGCGTGCTCGGCTGGTGCTTCCGGGGTCATTGGCACGGGGTTCTGGCATGTCTGAGAGGTGGTTCCTGCATGCCCGGCAAGTGATTCCGGAGTGTTCGCCAAGTGGTTCTGGCATAGTCGGCAGGTGATTTTGGAATGTCCGGCAGGTGGTTCAGGCAAGTTGAGCAGGTGGTTCCAACGTGCTTGGCAGGTGCTTCCGGCGTCTCCGGCACGTGTTTCTGGCACATCTGACAGGTGGTTCCGGCATGCCCGAAAGGTGATTCCCGTCTGTCCGGTAGGTGGTTCCAGCCTGCACGGCATGTGGTTCTGGTATGTCTCAGAGGTGGTTGCGCATGCCCAACAGGTGATTCCGGACTGTCCGCCACATGGTTCTGGCACGTCTGAGAGGTGGTTCCGGCATGCCCGGCAGGTCATCCCAGAGAGTCCTCCAAGTGGTTCTGGCATAACACGCAGGTGATTTTGGCATGTCTGGCAGGTTGTTCCGTTGTGCTTGGCAGGTGGTTCAGGCTTGGCCGGCAGGTGGTTCCAGACTGTCCAGGACGTGTTTCCAGCTTGTCCGGCAGGTGGTTCTGGTACGTCTGAGAGGTGGTTCCGCCATGGCTGGCAGGTGATTCCGGACCGTCCCCCAGGTGGTTCTGGCATAGCCAGCAGTTGATATTGGCCTGTCCGGCAGGTGGTTCCAGCGAGTCGAACAGGTGGCTCCGGCGTGCTCGGCAGGTGGTTCCGGTCTGTCCGGTAGGTGATTCCGGCGTGTCCGGCACGTGCTTCCGGCACGTCTGAGAGGTGGTTCCGGCATGCGCGACAGGTGATTTCGGAGTGTCCGCCAGGTGGTTCTGGCGTACCCGGCAGGTGATTTTGGCGTGTCCGGCAGGTGTTTCTGGCGAGTCGAGCAGGTGGCTCTGGCATGCTCGGCAGGTGCTTCCGGCGTCTCCGGCACGTGGTTCTGGTGTGTCTGAGAGCTGGTTCCAGCATGTCCGGCAGATGATTCCGGAGTGTCCGCCAAGTGGTTCTGGCATACCCGGCTGGTGATTTTGGCATGTCAGGTAGGTGGTTCCGGCGAGTCGAGCAGGTGGCTCCGGCGTGCTCGGCAAGTTGTTCAGATGGGTCTGGCAGGTGTTTTCCGTCTGTTCGGGGTGTGGTTCCAGCATCTCATGCACATGGTTCTGGCCCGTCTGAGATGTGGTTCCGGCCGGCCCGACAGGTGTTTCCACAGTGTCCGCCAAGTGGTACTGGCGTAGTTGTCAGGTGATTTTGGCATGACCGGCAGGTGGTTCCAGCAAGCCCGGCAGGTGATTCCGAAGTGTTCCCCAACTGGTTGTGGCGTAGCCGGCAGGTGATTTTTGCGTGTCCGGCAGGAGGTTCTGGCGAGTCGAGCAGGTGGTTCCGGCGTGCTCGGCAGGTGCTTCCGGGGTCATTGGCACGTGGTTCTGGCATATCTGAGAGGTGGTTCCGGCATGCCCGGCAGGTGATTCCGGAGTGTTCGCCAAGTGTTTCCGGCGTAGCCGGCAGGTGATTTTGCATGTCCAGCGGTCGTTCCGGCGGGTCGAGCCGGTGTTTCCGGCGTGTCCGGCAGGTGGTTCCGGTCTGTCCGGCAGGTGGTTCTGTGGTGTGCGGCACGAGGTTCAGTCTGAGAGGCTGTGCCGGCATGCCCCTCACGTGATTCTGGCTTGTCCCCGAAGTGGTGCTGGTGTAGCGGGCAGGTGATTTTGGCGTGTCCGGCAGGTGGTTCAGGCGAGTTGAGCAGGTGGTTGCGACGTGCTGGGCAGGTGCTTCCGGCGTCTCCGGCACGTGTTTCTGGCACATCTGACTGGTGGTTCCGGCATGCCCAAAAGTGGATTCCGGTCTGTCCGGTAGGTGGTTCCGGCGTGCACGGCACGTGGTTCTGGTACGTCTCAGAGGTGGTTGCGTATGCCCAACAGGTGATTCCGGACTGTCCGCCACGTGCTTCTGGCACGTCTGAGAGGTGGTTCCAACATGCCCGGCAGGTCATTTCGGAGAGTCGTCCAAGTGGTTCTGGCGTAGCCCGTAGGTGATTTTGGCATGTCGGGCAGGTGGTTCCGCCGTGCTCGGCAGGTGGTTCAGGCATGGCCGTCACGTGGTTCCAGTCTGTCCAGGACGTGTTTCCAGCTTGTCCGGCAGGTGGTTCTGGTGCGTCTGAGAGGTGGTTCCGCCATGGCTGGCAGGTGATCCCGGACCGTCCCCCAGGTGGTTCTGGCATAGCCAGCAGTTGATATTGGCCTGTCCGGCAGGTGGTTCCAGCGAGTCGAACAGGTGGCTCCGGCGTTCTTGGCAGGTGGTTCCGGTCTGTCCGGTAGGTGTTTCCGGCGTGTCTGGCACGTGCTTCCGGCACGTCTGAGAGGTGGTTCCGGCATGCGTTGCAGGTGATTCCGTAGTGTCCGCCAGGTGGTTCTGGCATACCCGGCAGGTGATTTTGGCGTGTCCGGCAGGTGTTTCTGGCGAGTCGAGCAGGTGGTTCCGGCGTGCTCAGCAGGTGGTTCAGGCGGTTCTGGCAGGTGGTATCCGTCTGTTCGGGGTGTGGTTCCAGCATCTCATGAACACGTTTCTGGCACGTCTGAGATGTGGTTCCGGCCGGCCCGACAGGTTTTTCCGCAGTGTCCGCCAAGCGGTTCTGGCGTAGTTGGCAGGTGATTTTCTCATGACCGGCAGGTGGTTCCAGCAAGCCTGGCAGGTGATTCCAAAGTGTTCACCAACTGGTTGTGGCGTAGCCGGCAGGTGATTTTTGCGTGATCGGCAGGTGGTTCTGGCGAGTCGAGCTGGTGGTTCCGGCGTGCTCGGCTGGTGCTTCCGGGGTCATTGGCACGGGGTTCTGGCATGTCTGAGAGGTGGTTCCTGCATGCCCGGCAAGTGATTCCGGAGTGTTCGCCAAGTGGTTCTGGCATAGTCGGCAGGTGATTTTGGCATGTCCGGCAGGTGGTTCAGGCGAGTTGAGCAGGTGGTTCCAACGTGCTTGGCAGGTGCTTCCGGCGTCTCTGGCACGTGTTTCTGGCACATCTGAGAGGTGGTTCCGGCATGCCCGAAAGGTGATTCCCGTCTGTCCGGTAGGTGGTTCCAGCCTGCACGGCATGTGGTTCTGGTACGTCTCAGAGGTGGTTGCGCATGCCCAACAGGTGATTCCGGACTGTCCGCCACATGGTTCTGGCACGTCTGAGAGGTGGTTCCGGCATGCCCGGCAGGTCATCCCAGAGAGTCCTCCAAGTGGTTCTGGCATAACACGCAGGTGATTTTGGCATGTCTGGCAGGTTGTTCCGTTGTGCTTGGCAGGTGGTTCAGGCTTGGCCGGCAGGTGGTTCCAGACTGTCCAGGACGTGTTTCCAGCTTGTGCGGCAGATGGTTCTGGTACGTCTGACAGGTGGTTCCGCCATGGCTGGCAGGTGATTCCGGACCGTCCCCCAGGTGGTTCTGGCATAGCCAGCAGTTGATATTGGCCTGTCCGGCAGGTGGTTCCAGCGAGTCGAACAGGTGGCTCCGGCGTGCTCGGCAGGTGGTTCCGGTCTGTCCGGTAGGTGATTGCGGTGTGTCCGGCACGTGCTTCCGGCACGTCTGAGAGGTGGTTCCGGCATGCGCGACAGGTGATTTCGGAGTGTCCGCCAGGTGGTTCTGGCGTACCCGGCAGGTGATTTTGGCGTGTCCCTCAGGTGTTTCTGGCGAGTCGAGCAGGTGGCTCCGGCATGCTCGGCAGGTGCTTCCGGCGTCTCCGGCACGTGGTTCTGGTGTGTCTGAGAGCTGGTTCCGGCATGTCCGGCAGATGATTCCGGAGTGTCCGCCAAGTGGTTCTGGCATACCCGGCTGGTGATTTTGGCATGTCAGGTAGGTGGTTCCGGCGAGTCGAGCAGGTGGCTCCGGCGTGCTCGGCAGATTGTTCAGACGGGTCTGGCAGGTGTTTTCCGTCTGTTCGGGGTGTGGTTCCAGCATCTCATGCACATGGTTCTGGCACGTCTGAGATGTGGTTCCGGCCGGCCCGACAGGTGTTTCCACAGTGTCCGCCAAGTGGTACTGGCGTAGTTGGCAGGTGATTTTGGCATGACCGGCAGGTGGTTCCAGCAAGCCCGGCAGGTGATTCCGAAGTGTTCCCCAACTGGTTGTGGCGTAGCCGGCAGGTGATTTTTGCGTGTCCGGCAGGTGGTTCTGGCGAGTCGAGCAGGTGGTTCCGGCGTGCTCGGCAGGTGCTTCCGGGGTCATTGGCACGTGGTTCTGGCATATCTGAGAGGTGGTTCCGGCATGCCCGGCAGGTGATTCCGGAGTGTTCGCCAAGTGTTTCCGGCGTAGCCGGCAGGTGATTTTGCATGTCCAGCGGTCGTTCCGGCGGGTCGAGCCGGTGGTTCCGGCGTGTCCGGCAGGTGGTTCCGGTCTGTCCGGCAGGTGGTTCTGTGGTTGCGGCACGAGGTTCAGTCCGAGAGGCTGTGCCGGCATGCCCCTCACGTGATTCTGGCTTGTCCCCGAAGTGGTGCTGGTGTAGCGGGCAGGTGATTTTGGCGTGTCCGGCAGGTGGTTCAGGCGAGTTGAGCAGGTGGTTGCGACGTGCTGGGCAGGTGCTTCCGGCGTCTCCGGCACGTGTTTCTGGCACATCTGACTGGTGGTTCCGGCATGCCCAAAAGTTGATTCCGGTCTCTCGGTTAGGTGGTTCCGGCGTGCACGGCACATGGTTCTGGTACGTCTCAGAGGTGGTTGCGTATGCCCAACAGGTGATTCCGGACTGTCCGCCACGTGCTTCTGGCACGTCTGAGAGGTGGTTCCAACATGCCCGGCAGGTCATTTCGGAGAGTCGTCCAAGTGGTTCTGGCGTAGCCCACAGGTGATTTTGGCGAGTCCGGCAGGTGGTTCCGCCGTGCTCGGCAGGTGGTTCAGGCATGGCCGTCACGTGGTTCCAGTCTGTCCAGGACGTGTTTCCAGCTTCTCCGGCAGGTGGTTCTGGTACGTCTGAGAGGTGGTTCCGCCATGGCTGACAGGTGATCCCGGACTGTCCCCCAGGTGGTGCTGGCATAGCCAGCAGTTGATATTGGACTGTCCGGCAGGTGGTTCCAGTGAGTCAAACAGGTGGCTCCGGCATTCTTGGCAGGTGGTTCCGGTCTGTCCGGTAGGTGTTTCCGGCGTGTCTGGCACGTGCTTCCGGAACGTCTGAGAGGTGGTTCCGGCATGCGCGGCAGGTGATTCCGTAGTGTCCGCCAGGTGGTTCTGGCATACCCGGCAGATGATTTTGCCGTGTCCGGCAGGTGTTTCTGGCGAGTCAAGCAGGTGGTTCCGGCGTGCTCAGCAGGTGGTTCAGGCGGTTCTGGCAGGTGGTATCCGTCTGTTCGGGGTGTGGTTCCAGCATCTCATGAACACGTTTCTGGCACGTCTGAGATGTGGTTCCGGCCGGCCCGACAGTTTTTTCCGCAGTGTCCGCCAAGCGGTTCTGGCGTAGTTGGCAGGTGATTTTCTCATGACCGGCAGGTGGTTCCAGCAAGCCTGGCAGGTGATTCCAAAGTGTTCACCAACTGGTTGTGGCGTAGCCGGCAGGTGATTTTTGCGTGATCGTCAGGTGGTTCTGGCGAGTCGAGCTGGTGGTTCCGGCGTGCTCGGCTGGTGCTTCCGGGTTCATTGGCACGGGGTTCTGGCATGTCTGAGAGGTGGTTCCTGCATGCCCGGCAAGTGATTCCGGAGTGTTCGCCAAGTGCTTCTGGCATAGTCAGCAGGTGATTTTGGCATGTCCGGCAGGTGGTTCAGGCGAGTTGAGCAGGTGGTTCCAACGTGCTTGGCAGGTGCTTCCGGCGTCTCCGGCACGTGTTTCTGGCACATCTGAGAGGTGGTTCCGGCATGCCCGAAAGGTGATTCCGGTCTGTACGGTAGGTGGTTCCAGCCTGCACGGCATGTGCTTCTGGTACGTCTGAGAGGTGGTTGCGCATGCCCAACACGTGATTCCAGACTGTTCGCCACATGGTTCTGGCACGTCTGAGAGGTGGTTCCGGCATGCCCGGCAGGTCATCCCAGAGAGTCCTCCAAGTGGTTCTGGCATAACACGCAGGTGATTTTGGCGTGTCTGGCAGGTTGTTCCGTTGTGCTTGGCAGGTGGTTCAGGCTTGGCCGGCAGGTGGTTCCAGACTGTCCAGGACGTGTTTCCAGCTTGTCCGGCAGGTGGTTCTGGTACGTCTGAGAGGTGGTTCCGCCATGGCTGGCAGGTGATTCCGGACCGTCCCCCAGGTGGTTCTGGCATAGCCAGCAGTTGATATTGGCCTGTCCGGCAGGTGGTTCCAGCGAGTCGAACAGGTGGCTCCGGCGTGCTCGGCAGGTGGTTCCGGTCTGTCCGGTAGGTGTTTCCGGCGTGTCTGGCACGTGCTTCCGGCACGTCTGAGAAGTGGTTCCGGCATGCGCGGCAGGTGATTCCGTAGTGTCCGCCAGGTGGTTCTGGCATACCCGGCAGGTGATTTTGGCATGTCCGGCATGTGTTTCTGGCGAGTCAAGCAGGTGGCTCCGGCATGCTCGGCAGGTGCTTCCGGCGTCTCTGGCACTTGGTTCTGGTGTGTCTGAGAGCTGGTTCCGGCATGTCCGGCAGATGATTCCGGAGTGTCCACCAAGTGGTTCTGGCATACCCAGCAGGTGATTTTGGCGTGTCAGGTAGGTGGTACCGGTGAGTCGAGCAGGTGGTTCCGGCGTGCTCAGCAGGTGGTTCAGGCGGTTCTGGCAGGTGGTATCCTTCTGTTCGGGGTGTGGTTCCAGCATCTCATGAACACGTTTCTGGCACGTCTGAGATGTGGTTCCGGCCGGCCCGACAGGTGTTTCCGCAGTGTCCACCAAGCGGTTCTGGCGTAGTTGGCAGGTGATTTTCTCATGACCGGAAGGTGGTTCCAGCAAGCCTGGCAAGTGATTCCAAAGTGTTCACCAACTGGTTGTGGCGTAGCCGGCAGGTGATTTTTGCGTGATCGGCAGGTGGTTCTGGCGAGTCGAGCTGGTGGTTCCGGCGTGCTCAGCTGGTGCTTCTGGGGTCATTGGCACGGGGTTCTGGCATGTCTGAGAGGTGGTTCCTGCATGCCCGGCAAGTGATTCCGGAGTGTTCGCCAAGTGGTTCTGGCATAGTAGGCAGGTGATTTTGGCATGTCCGGCAGGTGGTTCAGGCGAGTTGAGCAGGTGGTTCCAACGTGCTTGGCAGGTGCTTCCGGCGTCTCCGGCACGTGTTTCTGGCACATCTGAGAGGTGGTTCCGGCATGCCCGAAAGGTTATTCCGGTCTGTCCGGCAGGTGGTTCCAGTGAGTCGAACAGGTGGCTCCGGCGTTCTTGGCAGGTGGTTCCGGTCTGTCCGGTAGGTGTTTCCGGCGTGTCTGGCACGTGCTTCCGGCACGACTGAGAGGGGATTCCGGCATGCGCGGCAGGTGATTCCGTAGTGTCCGCCAGGTGGTTCTGGCATACCCGGCAGGTGATTTTGGCGTGTCCGGCAGGTGTTTCTGGCGAGTCGAGCAGGTGGCTCCGGCATGCTCGGCAGGTGCTTCTGGCGTCTCCAGCACGTGGTTCTGGTGTGTCTGAGAGCTGGTTCCGGCATGTCCGGCAGATGATTCCAGAGTGTCCGCCAAGTGGTTCTGGCATACCCAGCAGCTGATTTTGGCGTGTCAGGGAGGTGGTACCTGTGAGTCGAGCAGGTGGTTCCGGCGTGCTCAGCAGGTGGTTCAGGCGGTTCTGGCAGGTGGTATCCGTTTGTTTGGGGTGTGGTTCCAGAATCTCATGAACACGTTTCTGGCACGTCAGATATGTGGTTCCAGCCGGCCTGACAGGTGTTTCCGCAGTGAGCGCCAAGCGGTTCTGACGTAGTTGGCAGGTGATTTTGGCATGACCGGCAGGTGGTTCCAGCAAGCCTGGCAGGTGATTCCAAAGTGTTCACCAACTGGTTGTGGCATAGCCGGCAGGTAATTTTTGCGTGATCGGCAGGTGGTTCTGGCGAGTCGAGCAGGTGGTTCCGGCGTGCTCGGCTGGTGCTTCCGGGGTCATTGGCACGGGGTTCTGGCATGTCTGAGAGGTGGTTCCTGCATGCCCGGCAAGTGATTCCGGAGTGTTCGCCAAGTGGTTCTGGCATAGTCGGCAGGTGATTTTGGCATGTCCGGCAGGTGGTTCAGGCGAGTTGAGCAGGTGGTTCCAACGTGCTTGGCAGGTGCTTCCGGCGTCTCCGGCACGTGTTTCTGGCACATCTGACAGGTGGTTCCGGCATGCCCGAAAGGTGATTCCGGTCTGTCCGGTAGGTGGTTCCAGCTTGCACGGCATGTGGTTCTGGTACGTCTCAGAGGTGGTTGCGCATGCCCAACAGGTGATTCCGGACTGTCCGCCACATGGTTCTGGCACGTCTGAGAGGTGGTTCCGGCATGCCCGGCAGGTCATCCCAGAGAGACCTCCAAGTGGTTCTGGCATAACACGCAGGTGATTTTGGCATGTCTGTCAGGTTGTTCCGTTGTGCTTGGCAGGTGGTTCAGGCTTGGCCGGCAGGTGGTTCCAGACTGTCCAGGACGTGTTTCCAGCTTGTCCGGCAGGTGGTTCTGGTGCGTCTGAGAGGTGGTTCCGCCATGGCTGGCAGGTGATTCCGGACCGTCCCCCAGGTGGTTCTGGCATAGCCAGCAGTTGATATTGGCCTGTCTGGCAGGTGGTTCCAGCGAGTCGAACAGGTGGCTCCGGCGTGCTCGGCAGGTGGTTCCGGTCTGTCCGGTAGGTGATTGCGGCGTGTCCGGCACGTGCTTCCGGCACGTCTGAGAGGTGGTTCCGGCATGCGCGACAGGTGATTTCGGAGTGTCCGCCAGGTGGTTCTGGCGTACCCGGCAGGTGATTTTGGCGTGTCCGGCAGGTGTTTCTGGCGAGTCGAGCAGGTGGCTCCGGCATGCTCGGCAGGTGCTTCCGGCGTCTCCGGCACGTGGTTCTGCTGTGTCTGAGAGCTGGTTCCGGCATGTCCGGCAGATGATTCCGGAGTGTCCACCAAGTGGTTCTGGCATACCCGGCTGGTGATTTTGGCATGTCAGGTAGGTGGTTCCGGCGAGTCGAGCAGGTGGCTCCTGCGTGCTCGGCAGGTTGTTCAGACGGGTCTGGCAGGTGTTTTCTGTCTGTTCGGGGTGAGGTTCCAGCATCTCATGCACATGGTTCTGGCACGTCTGAGATGTGGTTCCGGCCGGCCCGACAGGTGTTTTCACAGCGTCCGCCAAGTGGTACTGGCGTAGTTGGCAGGTGATTTTGGCATGACCGGCAGGTGGTTCCAGCAAGCCCGGCAGGTGATTCCGAAGTGTTCCCCAACTGGTTGTGGCGTAGCCGGCAGGTGATTTTTGCGTGTCCGGCAGGTGGTTCTGGCGAGTCGAGCAGGTGGTTCCGGCGTGCTCGGCAGGTGCTTCCGGGGTCATTGGCACGTGGTTCTGGCATATCTGAGAGGTGGTTCCGGCATGCCCGGCAGGTGGTTCCGGTCTGTCCGGCAGGTGGTTCTGTGGTGTGCGGCACGAGGTTCAGTCTGGGAGGCTGTGCCGGCATGCCCCTCACGTGATTCCGGCTTGTCCGCGAAGTGGTGCTGGTGTAGCGGGCAGGTGATTTTGGCGTGTCCGGCAGGTGGTTCAGGCGAGTTGAGCAGGTGGTTGCGACGTGCTCGGCAGGTGCTTCCGGCGTCTCCGGCACGTGTTTCTGGCACATCTGACTGGTGGTTCCGGCATGCCCAAAAGTTGATTCCGGTCTGTCGGGTAGGTGGTTCCGGCGTGCACGGCACGTGGTTCTGGTACGTCTCAGAGGTGGTTGCGTATGCCCAACAGGTGATTCCGGACTGTCCGCCACGTGCTTCTGGCACGTCTGAGAGGTGGTTCCAACATGCCCGGCAGGTCATTTCAGAGAGTCGTCCAAGTGGTTCTGGCGTAGCCCGCAGGTGATTTTGGCGTGTCGGGCAGGTGGTTCCGCCGTGCTCAGCAGGTGGTTCAGGCATGGCCGTCACGTGGTTCCAGTCTGTCCAGGACGTGTTTCCAGCTTCTCCGGCAGGTGGTTCTGGTACGTCTGAGAGGTGGTTCCGCCATGGCTGGCAGGTGATCCCGGACTGTCCCCCAGGTGGTTCTGGCATAGCCAGCAGTTGATATTGGCCTGTCCGGCAGGTGGTTCCAGCGAGTCAAACAGGTGGCTCCGGCGTTCTTGGCAGGTGGTTCCGGTCTGTCCGGTAGGTGTTTCCGGCGTGTCTGGCACGTGCTTCCAGCACGTCTGAGAGGTGGTTCCGGCATGTGCTGCAGGTGATTCCGTAGTGTCCGCCAGGTGGTTCTGGCATAGCCGGCAGGTGATTTTGGCGTGTCCGGCAGGTGTTTCTGGCGAGTCGAGCAGGTGGCTCCGGCATGCTCGGCAGGTGCTTCCCGCGTCTCCGGCACGTGGTTCTGGTGTGTCTGAGAGCTGGTTCCGGCATGTCCGGCAGATGATTCCGGAGTGTCCGCCAAGTGGTTCTGGCATACCCAGCAGGTGATTTTGGCGTGTCAGGGAGGTGGTACCGGTGAGTCGAGCAGGTGGTTCCGGCGTGCTCAGCAGGTGGTTCAGGCGGTTCTGGCAGGTGGTATCCGTCAGTTCGGGGTGTGGTTCCAGCATCTCATGAACACGTTTCTGGCACGTCAGAGATGTGGTTCCAGCCGGCCCGACAGGTGTTTCCGCAGTGTCCGCCAAGCAGTTCTGGCGTAGTTGGCAGGTGATTTTGGTATGACCGGCAGGTGGTTCCAGCAAGCCTGGCAGGTGATTCCAAAGTGTTCACCAACTGGTTGTGGCGTAGCCGGCAGGTGATTTTTGCGTGATCGGCAGGTGGTTCTGGCGAGTCGAGCAGGTGATTCCGGCATGCTCGGCTGGTGCTTCCGTGGTCATTGGCACGGGGTTCTGGCATGTCTGAGAGGTGGTTCCTGCATGCCCGGCAAGTGACTCCGGAGTGTTCGCCAAGTGGTTCTGGCATAGTCGGCAGGTGATTTTGGCATGTCCGGCAGGTGGTTCAGGCGAGTTGAGCAGGTGGTTCCAACGTGCTTGGCAGGTGCTTCCGGCGTCTCCGGCACGTGTTTCTGGCACATCTGACAGGTGGTTCCGGCATGCCCGAAAGGTGATTCCCGTCTGTCCGGTAGGTGGTTCCAGCCTGCACGGCATGTGGTTCTGGTACGTCTCAGAGGTGGTTGCGCATGCCCAACAGGTGATTCCGGACTGTCCGCCACATGGTTCTGGCACGTCTGAGAGGTGGTTCCGGCATGCCCGGCAGGTCATCCCAGAGAGTCCTCCAAGTGGTTCTGGCCTAACACGCAGGTGATTTTGGCATGTCTGTCAGGTTGTTCCGTTGTGCTTGGCAGGTGGTTCAGGCTTGGCCGGCAGGTGGTTCCAGACTGTCCAGGACGTGTTTCCAGCTTGTCCGGCAGGTGGTTCTGGTGCGTCTGAGAGGTGGTTCCGCCATGGCTGGCAGGTGATTCCGGACCGTCCCCCAGGTGGTTCTGGCATAGCCAGCAGTTGATATTGGCCTGTCCGGCAGGTGGTTCCAGCGAGTCGAACAGGTGGCTCCGGCGTGCTCGGCAGGTGCTTCCGGTCTGTCCGGTAGGTGATTGCGGCGTGTCCGGCACGTGCTTCCGGCACGTCTGAGAGGTGGTTCCGGCATGCGCGACAGGTGATTTCGGAGTGTCCGCCAGGTGGTTCTGGCGTACCCGGCAGGTGATTTTGGCGTGTCCGGCAGGTGTTTCTGGCGAGTCGAGCAGGTGGCTCCGGCATGCTCGGCAGGTGCTTCCGGCGTCTCCGGCACGTGGTTCTGGTGTGTCTGAGAGCTGGTTCCGGCATGTCCGGCAGATGATTCCGGAGTGTCCGCCAAGTGGTTCTGGCATACCCGGCTGGTGATTTTGGCATGTCAGGTAGGTGGTTCCGGCGAGTCGAGCAGGTGGCTCCGGAGTGCTCGGCAGGTTGTTCAGACGGGTCTGGCAGGTGTTTTCTGTCTGTTCGGGGTGTGGTTCCAGCATCTCATGCACATGGTTCTGGCACGTCTGAGATGTGGTTCCGGCCGGCCCGACCGGTGTTTTCACAGCGTCCGCCAAGTGGTACTGGCGTAGTTGGCAGGTGATTTTGGCATGACCGGCAGGTGGTTCCAGCAAGCCCGGCAGGTGATTCCGAAGTGTTCCCCAACTGGTTGTGGCGTAGCCGGCAGGTGATTTTTGCGTGTCCGGCAGGTGGTTCTGGCGAGTCGAGCAGGTGGTTCCGGCGTGCTCGGCAGGTGCTTCCGGGGTCATTGGCACGTGGTTCTGGCATATCTGAGAGGTGGTTCCGGCATGCCCGGCAGGTGATTCCGGAGTGTTCGCCAAGTGTTTCCGGCGTAGCCGGCAGGTGATTTTGCATGTCCAGCGGTCGTTCCGGCGGGTCGAGCCGGTGTTTCCGGCGTGTCCGGCAGGTGGTTCCGGTCTGTCCGGCACGTGGTTCTGTGGTGTCCGGCACGAGGTTCAGTCTGAGAGGCTGTGCCGGCATGCCCCTCACGTGATTCCGGCTTGTCCCCGACGTGGTGCTGGTGTAGCGGGCAGGTGATTTTGGCGTGTCCGGCAGGTGGTTCAGCCGAGTTGAGCAGGTGGTTGCGACGTGCTGGGCAGGTGCTTCCGGCGTCTCCGGCACGTGTTTCTGGCACATCTGACTGGTGGTTCCGGCATGCCCAAAAGTGGATTCCGGTCTGTCCGGTAGGTGGTTCCGGCGTGCACGGCACGTGGTTCTGGTACGTCTCAGAGGTGGTTGCGTATGCCCAACAGGTGATTCCGGACTGTCCGCCACGTGCTTCTGGCACGTCTGAGAGGTGGTTCCAACATGCCCGGCAGGTCATTTCGGAGAGTCGTCCAAGTGGTTCTGGCGTAGCCCGCAGGTGATTTTGGCGTGTCGGGCAGGTGGTTCCGCCGTGCTCAGCAGGTGGTTCAGGCATGGCCGTCACGTGGTTCCAGTCTGTCCAGGACGTGTTTCCAGCTTCTCCGGCAGGTGGTTCTGGTACGTCTGAGAGGTGGTTCCGCCATGGCTGGCAGGTGATCCCGGACTGTCCCCCAGGTGTTTCTGGCATAGCCAGCAGTCGATATTGGCCTGTCCGGCAGGTGGTTCCAGCGAGTCAAACAGGTGGCTCCGGCGTTCTTGGCAGGTGGTTCCGGTCTGTCCGGTAGGTGTTTCCGGCGTGTCTGGCACGTGCTTCCGGCACGTCTGAGAGGTGGTTCCGGCATGTGCGGCAGGTGATTCCGTAGTGTCCGCCAGGTGGTTCTGGCATAGCCGGCAGGTGATTTTGGCGTGTCCGGCAGGTGTTTCTGGCGAGTCGAGCAGGTGGCTCCGGCATGCTCGGCAGGTGCTTCCGGCGTCTCCGGCACGTGGTTGTGGTGTGTCTGAGAGCTGGTTCCGGCATGTTCGGCAGATGATTCCGGAGTGTCCGCCAAGTGGTTCTGGCATACCCAGCAGGTGATTTTGGCGTGTCAGGGAGGTGGTACCGGTGAGTCGAGCAGGTGGTTCCGGCGTGCTCAGCAGGTGGTTCAGGCGGTTCTGGCAGGTGGTATCCGTCAGTTCGGGGTGTGGTTCCAGCATCTCATGAACACGTTTCTGGCACGTCTGAGATGTGGTTCCAGCCGGCCCGACAGGTGTTTCCGCAGTGTCCGCCAAGCAGTTCTGGCGTAGTTGGCAGGTGATTTTGGCATGACCGGCAGGTGGTTCCAGCAAGCCTGGCAGGTGATTCCAAAGTGTTCACCAACTGGTTGTGGCGTAGCCGGCAGGTGATTTTTGCGTGATCGGCAGGTGGTTCTGGCGAGTCGAGCAGGTGGTTCCGGCGTGCTCGGCTGGTGCTTCCGGGGTCATTGGCACGGGGTTCTGGCATGTCTGAGAGGTGGTTCCTGCATGCCCGGCAAGTGATTCCGGAGTGTTCGCCAAGTGGTTCTGGCATAGTCGGCAGGTGATTTTGGCATGTCGGGCAGGTGGTTCAGGCAAGTTGAGCAGGTGGTTCCAACGTGCTTGGCAGGTGCTTCCGGCGTCTCCGGCACGTGTTTCTGGCACATCTGACAGGTGGTTCCGGCATGCCCGAAAGGTGATTCCCGTCTGTCCGGTAGGTGGTTCCAGCCTGCACGGCATGTGGTTCTGGTATGTCTCAGAGGTGGTTGGGCATGCCCAACAGGTGATTCCGGACTGTCCGCCACATGGTTCTGGCACGTCTGAGAGGTGGTTCCGGCATGCCCGGCAGGTCATCCCAGAGAGTCCTCCAAGTGGTTCTGGCATAACACGCAGGTGATTTTGGCGTGCCTGGCAGGTTGTTCCGTTGTGCTTGGCAGGTGGTTCAGGCTTGGCCGGCAGGTGGTTCCAGACTGTCCAGGACGTGTTTCCAGCTTGTCCGGCAGGTGGTTCTGGTACGTCTGAGAGGTGGTTCCGCCATGGCTGGCAGGTGATTCCGGACCGTCCCCCAGGTGGTTCTGGCATAGCCAGCAGTTGATATTGGCCTGTCCGGCAGGTGGTTCCAGCGAGTCGAACAGGTGGCTCCGGCGTGCTCGGCAGGTGGTTCCGGTCTGTCCGGTAGGTGATTGCGGCGTGTCCGGCACGTGCTTCCGGCACGTCTGAGAGGTGGTTCCGGCATGCGCGACAGGTGATTTCGGAGTGTCCGCCAGGTGGTTCTGGCGTACCCGGCAGGTGATTTTGGCGTGTCCGGCAGGTGTTTCTGGCGAGTCGAGCAGGTGGCTCCGGCATGCTCGGCAGGTGCTTCCGGCGTCTCCGGCACGTGGTTCTGGTGTGTCTGAGAGCTGGTTCCAGCATGTCCGGCAGATGATTCCGGAGTGTCCGCCAAGTGTTTCTGGCATACCCGGCTGGTGATTTTGGCATGTCAGGTAGGTGGTTCCGGCGAGTCGAGCAGGTGGCTCCGGCGTGCTCGGCAGGTTGTTCAGACGGGTCTGGCAGGTGTTTTCCGTCTGTTCGGGGTGTGGTTCCAGCATCTCATACACATGGTTCTGGCACGTCTGAGATGTGGTTCCGGCCGGCCCGACAGGTGTTTCCACAGTGTCCGCCAAGTGGTACTGGCGTAGTTGGCAGGTGATTTTGGCATGACCGGCAGGTGGTTCCAGCAAGCCCGGCAGGTGATTCCGAAGTGTTCCCCAACTGGTTGTGGCGTAGCCGGCAGGTGATTTTTGCGTGTCCGGCAGGTGGTTCTGGCGAGTCGAGCAGGTGGTTCCGGCGTGCTCGGCAGGTGCTTCCGGGGTCATTGGCACGTGGTTCTGGCATATCTGAGAGGTGGTTCCGGCATGCCCGGCAGGTGATTCCGGAGTGTTCGCCAAGTGTTTCCGGCGTAGCCGGCAGGTGATTTTGCATGTCCAGCGGTCGTTCCGGCGGGTCGAGCCGGTGGTTCCGGCGTGTCCGGCAGGTGGTTCCGGTCTGTCCGGCAGGTGGTTCTGTGGTGTGCGGCACGAGGTTCAGTCCGAGAGGCTGTGTCTGCATGCCCCTCACGTGATTCTGGCTTGTCCCCGAAGTGGTGCTGGTGTAGCGGGCAGGTGATTTTGGCGTGTCCGGCAGGTGGTTCAGGCGAGTTGAGCAGGTGGTTGCGACGTGCTGGGCAGGTGCTTCCGGCGTCTCCGGCACGTGTTTCTGGCACATCTGACTGGTGGTCCCCCATCCCCAAAAGTTGATTCCGGTCTGTCCGGTAGGTGGTTCCGGCGTGCACGGCACGTGGTTCTGGTACGTCTCAGAGGTGGTTGTGTATGCCCAACAGGTGATTCCGGACTGTCCGCCACGTGCTTCTGGCACGTCTGAGAGGTGGTTCCAAGATGCCCGGCAGGTCATTTCGCAGAGTCGTCCAAGTGGTTCTGGCGTAGCCCGCAGGTGATTTTGGCGTGTCGGGCAGGTGGTTCCGCCGTGCTCGGCAGGTGGTTCAGGCATGGCCGTCAAGTGGTTCCAGTCTGTCCAGGACGTGTTTCCAGCTTCTCCGGCAGGTGGTTCTGGTGCGTCTGAGAGGTGGTTCCGCCATGGCTGGCAGGTGATCCCGGACCGTCCCCCAGGTGGTTCTGGCATAGCCAGCAGTTGATATTGGCCTGTCCGGCAGGTGGTTCCAGCGAGTCAAACAGGTGGCTCCGGCGTTCTTGGCAGGTGGTTCCGGTCTGTCCGGTAGGTGTTTCCGGCGTGTCTGGCACGTGCTTCCGGCACGTCTGAGAGGTGGTTCCGGCATGTGCGGCAGGTGATTCCGTAGTGTCCGCCAGGTGGTTCTGGCATAGCTGGCAGGTGATTTTGGCGTGTCCGGCAGGTGTTTCTGGCGAGTCGAGCAGGTGGCTCCGGCATGCTCGGCAGGTGCTTCCGGCGTCTCCGGCACTTGGTTCTGGTGTGTCTGAGAGCTGGTTCCGGCATGTCCGGCAGATGATTCCGGAGTGTCCGCCAAGTGGTTCTGGCATACCCAGCAGGTGATTTTGGCGTGTCAGGGAGGTGGTACCGGTGAGTCGAGCAGGTGGTTCCGGCGTGCTCAGCAGGTGGTTCAGGCGGTTCTGGCAGGTGGTATCCGTCAGTTCGGGGTGTGGTTCCAGCATCTCATGAACACGTTTCTGGCACGTCTGAGATGTGGTTCCAGCCGGCCCGACAGGTGTTTCCGCAGTGTCCGCCAAGCAGTTCTGGCGTAGTTGGCAGGTGATTTTGGCATGACCGGCAGGTGGTTCCAGCAAGCCTGGCAGGTGATTCCAAAGTGTTCACCAACTGGTTGTGGCGTAGCCGGCAGGTGATTTTTGCGTGATCGGCAGGTGGTTCTGGCGAGTCGAGCAGGTGGTTCCGGCGTCCTCGGCTGGTGCTTCCGGGGTCATTGGCACGGGGTTCTGGCATGTCTGAGAGGTGGTTCCTGCATGCCCGGCAAGTGATTCCGGAGTGTTCGCCAAGTGGTTCTGGCATAGTCGGCAGGTGATTTTGGCATGTCGGGCAGGTGGTTCAGGCAAGTTGAGCAGGTGGTTCCAACGTGCTTGGCAGGTGCTTCCGGCGTCTCCGGCACGTGTTTCTGGCACATCTGACAGGTGGTTCCGGCATGCCCGAAAGGTGATTCCCGTCTGTCCGGTAGGTGGTTCCAGCCTGCACGGCATGTGGTTCTGGTATGTCTCAGAGGTGGTTGGGCATGCCCAACAGGTGATTCCGGACTGTCCGCCACATGGTTCTGGCACGTCTGAGAGGTGGTTCCGGCATGCCCGGCAGGTCATCCCAGAGAGTCCTCCAAGTGGTTCTGGCATAACACGCAGGTGATTTTGGCGTGCCTGGCAGGTTGTTCCGTTGTGCTTGGCAGGTGGTTCAGGCTTGGCCGGCAGGTGGTTCCAGACTGTCCAGGACGTGTTTCCAGCTTGTCCGGCAGGTGGTTCTGGTACGTCTGAGAGGTGGTTCCGCCATGGCTGGCAGGTGATCCCGGACCGTCCCCCAGGTGGTTCTGGCATAGCCAGCAGTTGATATTGACCTGTCCGGCAGGTGGTTCCAGCGAGTCGAACAGGTGGCTCCGGCGTGCTCGGCAGGTGGTTCCGGTCTGTCCGGTAGGTGATTCCGGCGTGTCCGGCACGTGCTTCCGGCACGTCTGAGAGGTGGTTCCGGCATGCGCGACAGGTGATTTCGGAGTGTCCGCCAGGTGGTTCTGGCGTACCCGGCAGGTGATTTTGGCGTGTCCGGCAGGTGTTTCTGGCGAGTCGAGCAGGTGGCTCCGGCATGCTCGGCAGGTGCTTCCGGCGTCTCCGGCACGTGGTTCTGGTGTGTCTGAGAGCTGGTTCCGGCATGTCCGGCAGATGATTCCGGAGTGTCCGCCAAGTGGTTCTGGCATACCCGGCTGGTGATTTTGGCATGTCAGGTAGGTGGTTCCGGCGAGTCGAGCAGGTGGCTCCGGCGTGCTCGGCAGGTTGTCCACACGGGTCTGGCAGGTGTTTGCCGTCTTTTCGGGGTGTGGTTCCAGCATCTCATGCACATGGTTCTGGCACGTCTGAGATGTGGTTCCGGCCGGCCCGACAGGTGTTTCCACAGTGTCCGCCAAGTGGTACTGGTGTAGTTGGCAGGTGATTTTGGCATGACCGGCAGGTGGTTCCTGGAAGCCCGACAGGTGATTCCGAAGTGTTCCCCAACTGGTTGTGGCGTAGCCGGCAGGTGACTTTTGCGTGTCCAGCAGGTGGTTCTGGCGAGTCGAGCAGGTGGCTCCGGCATGCTCGGCTGGTGCTTCCGGCGTCTCCGGCACGTGGTTCTGGTGTGTCTGAGAGCTGGTTCCGGCATGTCCGGCAGATGATTCCGGAGTGTCCGCCAAGTGGTTCTGGCATACCCGGCTGTTGATTTTGGCATGACCGGCAGGTGGTTCCAGCAAGCCCGGCAGGTGATTCCGAAGTGTTCCCCAACTGGTTGTGGCGTAGCCGGCAGGTGATTTTTGCGTGTCCGGCAGGTGGTTCTGGCGAGTCGAGCAGGTGGTTCCGGCGTGCTCGGCAGGTGCTTCCGGGGTCATTGGCACGTGGTTCTGGCATATCTGAGAGGTGGTTCCGGCATGCCCGGCAGGTGATTCCGGAGTGTTCGCCAAGTGTTTCCGGCGTAGCCGGCAGGTGATTTTGCATGTCCAGCGGTCGTTCCGGCGGGTCGAGCCGGTGGTTCCGGCGTGTCCGGCAGGTGGTTCCGGTCTGTCCGGCAGGTGGTTCTGTGGTGTGCGGCACGAGGTTCAGTCCGAGAGGCTGTGTCTGCATGCCCCTCACGTGATTCTGGCTTGTCCCCGAAGTGGTGCTGGTGTAGCGGGCAGGTGATTTTGGCGTGTCCGGCAGGTGGTTCAGGCGAGTTGAGCAGGTGGTTGCGACGTGCTGGGCAGGTGCTTCCGGCGTCTCCGGCACGTGTTTCTGGCACATCTGACTGGTGGTTCCGGCATGCCCAAAAGTTGATTCCGGTCTGTCCGGTAGGTGGTTCCGGCGTGCACGGCACGTGGTTCTGGTACGTCTCAGAGGTGGTTGTGTATGCCCAACAGGTGATTCCGGACTGTCCGCCACGTGCTTCTGGCACGTCTGAGAGGTGGTTCCAAGATGCCCGGCAGGTCATTTCGCAGAGTCGTCCAAGTGGTTCTGGCGTAGCCCGCAGGTGATTTTGGCGTGTCGGGCAGGTGGTTCCGCCGTGCTCGGCAGGTGGTTCAGGCATGGCCGTCAAGTGGTTCCAGTCTGTCCAGGACGTGTTTCCAGCTTCTCCGGCAGGTGGTTCTGGTGCGTCTGAGAGGTGGTTCCGCCATGGCTGGCAGGTGATCCCGGACCGTCCCCCAGGTGGTTCTGGCATAGCCAGCAGTTGATATTGGCCTGTCCGGCAGGTGGTTCCAGCGAGTCAAACAGGTGGCTCCGGCGTGCTCGGCAGGTGCTTCCGGTCTGTCCGGTAGGTGTTTCCGGCGTGTCTGGCACGTGCTTCCGGCACGTCTGAGAGGTGGTTCCGGCATGTGCGGCAGGTGATTCCGTAGTGTCCGCCAGGTGGTTCTGGCATAGCTGGCAGGTGATTTTGGCGTGTCCGGCAGGTGTTTCTGGCGAGTCGAGCAGGTGGCTCCGGCATGCTCGGCAGGTGCTTCCGGCGTCTCCGGCACTTGGTTCTGGTGTGTCTGAGAGCTGGTTCCGCCATGTCCGGCAGATGATTCCGGAGTGTCCGCCAAGTGGTTCTGGCATACCCAGCAGGTGATTTTGGCATGTCAGGCAGGTGGTTCCGGCGAGTCGAGCAGGTGGCTCCGGCGTGCTCGGCAGGTTGTTCAGACGGGTCTGGAAGGTGTTTTCCGTCTGTTCGGGGTGTGGTTCCCGCATCTCAGGCACATGGTTCTGGTCCATCTGAGGTGTGGTTCCGGCCGGCCCAACAGGTGTTTCCACAGTGTCCGCCAAGTGGTACTGGCGTAGTTGGCAGGTGATTTTGGCATGACCGGCAGGTGGTTCCAGCAAGCCCGGCAGGTGATTCTGAAGTGTTCCACAACTGGCTGTGGCGTAGCCGGCAGGTGATTTTTGCGTGTCCGGCAGGTGGTTTTGGCGAGTCGAGCAGGTGGTTCCGGCGTGCTCGGCAGGTGCTTCCGGGGTCATTGGCACGTGGTTCTGGCATATCTGAGAGGTGGTTCCGGCATGCCCGGCAGGTGATTCCGGAGTGTCCGCCATGTGTTTCCGGCATAGCCGGCAGGTGATTTTGCATGTCCAGCGGTCGTTCCGGCGGGTCGAGCCGGTGGTTCCGGCGTGTCCGGCAGGTGGTTCCGGTCTGTCCGGCAGGTGGTTCTGGGGTGTCCGGCACGAGGTTCAGTCTGAGACGCTGTGCCGTCATGCCCCTCACGTGATTCCGGCTTGTCCCCGAAGTGGTGCTGGTGTAGCGGGCAGGTGATTTTGGCGTGTCATGCAGGTGGTTTAGGCGAGTTGAGCAGGTGGTTGCGACGTGCTCGGCAGGTGCTTCCGGTGTCTCCGGCACGTGTTTCTGGCACATCTGACAGGTGATTCCGGCATGCCCGAAAGGTGATTCCGGTCTGTCCGGTAGGTGGTTCCAGCCTGCACGGCATGTGGTTCTGTTACGTCTCAGAGGTGGTTGCGCATGCCCAACAGGTGATTCCGGACTGTCCGCCACATGGTTCTGGCACGTCTGAGAGGTGGTTCCAGCATGCCCGGCAGGTCATCCCAGAGAGTCCTCCAAGTGGTTCTGGCATAACACGCAGGTGATTTTGGCGTGTCTGGCAGGTTGTTCCGTTGTGCTTGGCAGGTGGTTCAGGCTTGGCCGGCAGGTGGTTCCAGACTGTCCAGGACGTGTTTCCAGCTTCTCCGGCAGGTGGTTCTGGTAAGTCAGAGAGGTGGTTCCGCCATGGCTGGCAGGTGATTCCGGACTGTCCCCCAGGTGGTTCTGGCATAGCCAGCAGTTGATATTGGCCTGTCCGGCAGGTGGTTCCAGCGAGTCGAACAGGTGGCTCCGGCGTGCTCAGCAGGAGGTTCCGGTCTGTCGGCTAGGTGATTCCGGTGTGTCCGGCACATGCTTTCGGCACGTTTTAGAGGTGGTTCCGGCATGCGCGACAGGTGATTTCGGAGTGTCCGCCAGGTGGTTCTGGCGTACCCGGCAGGTGATTTTGGCGTGTCCGGCAGGTGTTTCTGGCGAGTTGAGCAGGTGGCTCCGGCATGCTCGGCAGGTGCTTCCGGCGTCTCCGGCACGTGGTTCTGCTGTGTCTGAGAGCTGGTTCCGGCATGTCCGGCAGATGATTCCGGAGTGTCCGCCAAGTGGTTCTGGCATACCCGGCTGGTGATTTTGGCATGTCAGGTAGGTGGTTCCGGCGAGTCGAGCAGGTGGCTCCGGCGTGCTCGGCAGGTTGTTCAGACGGGTCGGGAAGGTGGTATCCGTCTTTTCGGGGTGTGGTTCCCGCATCTCATGCACATGGTTCTGGTCCGTCTGAGATGTGGTTCCGGCCGGCCCGACAGGTGTTTCCACAGTGTCCGCCAAGTGGTACTGGCGTAGTTGGCAGGTGATTTTGGCATGACCGGCAGGTGGTTCCAGCAAGCCCGGCAGGTGATTCCGAAGTGTTCCACAACTGGCTGTGGCGTAGCCGGCAGGTGATTTTTGCGTGTCCGGCAGGTGGTTTTGGCGAGTCGAGCAGGTGGTTCCGGCGTGCTCGGCAGGTGCTTCCGGGGTCATTGGCACGTGGTTCTGGCATATCTGAGAGGTGGTTCCGGCATGCCCGGCAGGTGATTCCGGAGTGTTCGCCAAGTGTTTCCGGCGTAGCCGGCAGGTGAATTTGCATGTCCAGCGGTCGTTCCGGCGGGTCGAGCCGGTGGTTCCGGCGTGTCCGGCAGGTGGTTCCGGTCTGTCCGGCAGGTGGTTCTGTGGTGTCCGGCACAAGGTTCAGTCTGAGACGCTGTGCAGGCATGCCCCTCACGTGATTCCGGCTTGTCCCCGAAGTGGTGCTGGTGTAGCGGGCAGGTGATTTTGGCGTGTCCGGCAGGTGGTTTAGGCGAGTTGAGCAGGTGGTTGCGACGTGCTCGGCAGGTGCTTCCGGCGTCTCCGGCACGTGTTTCTGGCACATCCGACTGGTGGTTCCGGCATGCCCAAAAGTTGATTCCGGTCTGTCCGGTAGGTGGTTCCGGCGTGCACGGCACGTGGTTCTGGTACGTCTCAGAGGTGGTTGCGTATGCCCAACAGGTGATTCCGGACTGTCCGCCACGTGCTTCTGGCACGTCTGAGAGGTGGTTCCAACATACCCGGCAGGTCATTTCGGAGAGTCGACCATGTGGTTCTGGGGTAGCCCGCAGAAGATTTTGGCGTGTCGGGCAGGTGGTTCCGCCGTGCTCGGCAGGTGGTTCAGGCATGGCCGTCACGTGGTTCCAGTCTGTCCACGACGTGTTTCCAGCTTCTCCGGCAGGTGGTTCTGGTACGTCTGAGAGGTGGTTCCGCCATGGCTGGCAGGTGATCCCGGATTGTCCCCCAGATGGTTCTCTCATAGTCAGAAGTTGATATTGGCCTGTCCGGCAGGTGGTTCCAGCGAGTCGAACAGGTGGCTCCGGCGTTCTTGGCAGGTGGTTCCGGTCTGTCCGGTAGGTGTTTCCGGCATGTCTGGCACGTGCTTCCGGCACGTCTGAGAGGTGGTTCCGGCATGCGCTGCAGGTGATGCCGTAGTGTCCGCCAGGTGGTTCTGGCATACCCGGCAGGTGATTTTGGCGTGTCCGGCAGGTGTTTCTGGCGAGTCGAGCAGGTGGCTCCGGCATGCTCGGCAGGTGCTTCCGGCGTCTCCGGCACTTGGTTGTGGTGTGTCTGAGAGCTGGTTCCGGCATGTCTGGCAGATGATTCCGGAGCGTCCGCCAAGTGGTTCTGGCATACCCAGCAGGTGATTTTGGCGTGTCAGGGAGGTGGTACCGGTGAGTCGAGCAGGTGGTTCCGGCGTGCTCAGCAGGTGGATCAGGCGGTTCTGGCAGGTGGTATCCGTCTTTTCGGGGTGTGGTTCCAGCATCTCATGCACATGGTTCTGGCACGTCTGAGATGTGGTTCCGGCCGGCCCGACAGGTGTTCCGCAGTGTCCGCCAAGCGGTTCTGGCGTAGTTGGCAGGTGATTTTGGCATGACCAGCAGGTGGTTCCAGCAAGCCTGGCAGGTGATTCCAAAGAGTTCACCAACTGGTTGTGGCGTAGCCGGCAGGTGATTTTTGCGTGATCGGCAGGTGGTTCTGGCGAGTCGAGCAGGTGGTTCCGGCATGCTCGGCTGGTGCTTCCGGGGTCATTGGCACGGGGTTCTGGCATGTCTGAGAGGTGGTTCCTGCATGCCCGGCAAGTGATTCCGGAGTGTTCGCCGAGTGGTTCTGGCATAGTCGGCAGGTGATTTTGGCATGTCCGGCAGGTGGTTCAGGCGAGTTGAGCAGGTGGTTCCAACGTGCTTGGCAGGTGCTTCCGGCGTCTCCGGCACGTGTTTCTGGCACATCTGACAGGTGGTTCCGGCATGCCCGAAAGGTGATTCCGGTCTGTCCGGTAGGTGGTTCCAGCCTGCACGGCATGTGGTTCTGGTACGTCTCAGAGGTGGTTGCGCATGCCCAACAGGTGATTCCGGACTGTCCGCCACATGGTTCTGGCACGTCTGAGAGGTGGTTCCGGCATGCCCGGCAGGTCATCCCAGAGAGTCCTCCAAGTGGTTCTGGCATAACACGCAGGTGATTTTGGCGTGTCTGGCAGGTTGTTCCGTTGTGCTTGGCAGGTGGTTCAGGCTTGGCCGGCAGGTGGTTCCAGACTGTCCAGGACGTGTTTCCAGTTTGTCCGGCAGGTGGTTCTGGTAAGTCTGAGAGGTGGTTCCCCCATGGCTGGCAGGCGATTCCGGACCGTCCCCCAGGTGGTTCTGGCATAGCCAGCAGTTGATATTGGCCTGTCCGGCCGGTGGTTCCAGCGAGTCGAACAGGTGGCTCCGGCGTGCTCGGCAGGTGGTTCCGGTCTGTCTGGTAGGTGATTCCGGCGTGTCCGGCACGTGCTTCCGGCACGTCTGAGAGGTTGTTCAGGCATGCGCGACAGGTGATTTCGGAGTGTCCGCCAGGTGGTTCTGGCGTACCCGGCAGGTGATTTTGGCGTGTCCGGAAGGTGTTTCTGGCGAGTCGAGCAGGTGGCTCCGGCATGCTCGGCAGGTGCTTCCGGCGTCTCCGGCACGTGGTTCTGCTGTGTCTGAGAGCTGGTTCCGGCATGTCCGGCAGATGATTCCGGAGTGTCCGCCAAGTGGTTCTGGCATACCCGGCTGGTGATTTTGGCATGTCAGGTAGGTGGTTCCGGCGAGTCGAGCAGGTGGCTCCGGCGTGCTCGGCAGGTTTTTTAGACGGGCCTGGCAGGTGTTTTCCGTCTGTTTGGGGTGTGGTTCCAGCATCTCATGCACATGGTTCTGGCACGTCTGAGATGTGGTTCCGGCCGGCCCGACAGGTGTTTCCGCAGTGTCCGCCAAGCGGTTCTGGCGTAGTTGGCAGGTGACTTTGGCATGACTGGCAGGTGGTTCCAGCAAGCCTGGCAGGTGATTCCAAAGTGTTCACCAACTGGTTGTGGCGTAGCCGGCAGGTGATTTTTGCGTGATCGGCAGGTGGTTCTGGCGAGTCGAGCAGGTGGTTCCGGCGTGCTCGGCTGGTGCTTCCGGGGTCATTGGCACGGGGTTCTGGCATGTCTGAGAGGTGGTTCCTGCATGCCCGGCAAGTGATTCCGGAGTGTTCGCCAAGTGGTTCTGGCATAGTCGGCAGGTGATTTTGGAATGTCCGGCAGGTGGTTCAGGCAAGTTGAGCAGGTGGTTCCAACGTGCTTGGCAGGTGCTTCCGGCGTCTCCGGCACGTGTTTCTGGCACATCTGACAGGTGGTTCCGGCATGCCCGAAAGGTGATTCCCGTCTGTCCGGTAGGTGGTTCCAGCCTGCACGGCATGTGGTTCTGGTATGTCTCAGAGGTGGTTGCGCATGCCCAACAGGTGATTCCGGACTGTCCGCCACATGGTTCTGGCACGTCTGAGAGGTGGTTCCGGCATGCCCGGCAGGTCATCCCAGAGAGTCCTCCAAGTGGTTCTGGCATAACACGCAGGTGATTTTGGCATGTCTGGCAGGTTGTTCCGTTGTGCTTGGCAGGTGGTTCAGGCTTGGCCGGCAGGTGGTTCCAGACTGTCCAGGACGTGTTTCCAGCTTGTCCGGCAGGTGGTTCTGGTACGTCTGAGAGGTGGTTCCGCCATGGCTGGCAGGTGATTCCGGACCGTCCCCCAGGTGGTTCTGGCATAGCCAGCAGTTGATATTGGCCTGTCCGGCAGGTGGTTCCAGCGAGTCGAACAGGTGGCTCCGGTGTGCTCGGCAGGTGGTTCCGGTCTGTCCGGTAGGTGATTCCGGCGTGTCCGGCACGTGCTTCCGGCACGTCTGAGAGGTGGTTCCGGCATGCGCGACAGGTGATTTCGGAGTGTCCGCCAGGTGGTTCTGGCGTACCCGGCAGGTGATTTTGGCGTGTCCGGCAGGTGTTTCTGGCGAGTCGAGCAGGTGGCTCCGGCATGCTCGGCAGGTGCTTCCGGCGTCTCCGGCACGTGGTTCTGGTGTGTCTGAGAGCTGGTTCCGGCATGTCCGGCAGATGATTCTGGAGTGTCCGCCAAGTGGTTCTGGCATACCCGGCTGGTGATTTTGGCATGTCAGGTAGGTGGTTCCGGCGAGTCGAGCAGGTGGCTCCGGCGTGCTCGGCAAGTTGTTCAGATGGGTCTGGCAGGTGTTTTCCGTCTGTTCGGGGTGTGGTTCCAGCATCTCATGCACATGGTTCTGGCCCGTCTGAGATGTGGTTCCGGCCGGCCCGACAGGTGTTTCCACAGTGTCCGCCAAGTGGTACTGGCGTAGTTGGCAGGTGATTTTGGCATGACTGGCAGGTGGTTCCAGCAAGCCCGGCAGGTGATTCCGAAGTGTTCCCCAACTGGTTGTGGCGTAGCCGGCAGGTGATTTTTGCGTGTCCGGCAGGAGGTTCTGGCGAGTCGAGCAGGTGGTTCCGGCGTGCTCGGCAGGTGCTTCCGGGGTCATTGGCACGTGGTTCTGGCATATCTGAGAGGTGGTTCCGGCATGCCCGGCAGGTGATTCCGGAGTGTTCGCCAAGTGTTTCCGGCGTAGCCGGCAGGTGATTTTGCATGTCCAGCGGTCGTTCCGGCGGGTCGAGCCGGTGGTTCCGGCGTGTCCGGCAGGTGGTTCCGGTCTGTCCAGCAGGTGGTTCTGTGGTGTGCGGCACGAGGTTCAGTCTGAGAGGCTGTGACGGCATGCCCCTCACGTGATTCTGGCTTGTCCCCGAAGTGGTGCTGGTGTAGCGGGCAGGTGATTTTGGCGTGTCCGGCAGGTGGTTCAGGCGAGTTGAGCAGGTGGTTGCGACGTGCTCGGCAGGTGCTTCCGGCGTCTCTGGCACGTGTTTCTGGCACATCTGACTGGTGGTTCCGGCATGCCCAAAAGTGGATTCCGGTCTGTCCGGTAGGTGGTTCCGGCGTGCACGGCACGTGGTTCTGGTACGTCTCAGAGGTGGTTGCGTATGCCCAACAGGTGATTCCGGACTGTCCGCCACGTGCTTCTGGCACGTCTGAGAGGTGGTTCCAACATGCCCGGCAGGTCATTTCGGAGAGTCGTCCAAGTGGTTCTGGCGTAGCCCGCAGGTGATTTTGGCGTGTCGGGCAGGTGGTTCCGCCGTGCTCGGCAGGTGGTTCAGGCATGGCCGTCACGTGGTTCCAGTCTGTCCAGGACGTGTTTCCAGCTTCTCCGGCAGGTGGTTCTGGTGCGTCTGAGAGGTGGTTCCGCCATGGCTGGCAGGTGATCCCGGACTGTCCCCCAGGTGGTTCTGGCATAGCCAGCAGTTGATATTGGCCTGTCCGGCAGGTGGTTCCAGCGAGTCGAACAGGTGGCTCCGGCGTTCTTGGCAGGTGGTTCCGGTCTGTCCGGTAGGTGTTTCCGGCGTGTCTGGCACGTGCTTCCGGCACGTCTGAGAGGTGGTTCCGGCATGCGCGGCAGGTGATTCCGTAGTGTCCGCCAGGTGGTTCTGGCATACCCGACAGGTGATTTTGGTGTGTCTGGCAGGTGTTTCTGGCGAGTCGAGCAGGTGGCTCCGGCATGCTCGGCAGGTGCTTCCGGCGTCTCCGGCACTTGGTTCTGGTGTGTCTGAGAGCTGGTTCCGGAATGTCCGGCAGATGATTCCGGAGTGTCCGCCAAGTGGTTCTGGCATACCCAGCAGGTGATTTTGGCGTGTCAGGGAGGTGGTACCGGTGAGTCGAGCAGGTGGTTCCGGCGTGCTCAGCAGGTGGTTCAGGCGGTTCTGGCAGGTGGTATCCGTCTGTTCGGAGTGTGGTTCCAGCATCTCATGAACACGTTTCTGGCACGTCTGAGATATGGTTCCGGCCGGCCCGACAGGTGTTTCTGCAGTTTCCGCCAAGCGGTTCTGGCGTAGCTGGCAGCTGACTTTTTCATGACTGGCAGGTGGTTCCAGCAAGCCTGGCAGGTGATTCCAAAGTGTTCACCAACTGGTTGTGGCGTAGCTGGCAGGTGATTTTTGCGTGATCGGCAGGTGGTTCTGGCGAGTCGAGCAGGTGGTTCCGGCGTGCTCGGCTGGTGCTTCCGGGGTCATTGGCACGGGGTTCTGGCATGTCTGAGAGGTGGTTCCTGCATGCCCGGCAAGTGATTCCGGAGTGTTCGCCAGGTGGTTCTGGCATAGTCGGCAGGTGATTTTGGCATGTCCGGCAGGTGGTTCAGGCAAGTTGAGCAGGTGGTTCCAACGTGCTTGGCAGGTGCTTCAGGCGTCTCCGGCACGTGTTTCTGGCACATCTGACAGGTGGTTCCGGCATGCCCGAAAGGTGATTCCCGTCTGTCCGGTAGGTGGTTCCAGCCTGCACGGCATGTGGTTCTGGTATGTCTCAGAGGTGGTTGCGCATGCCCAACAGGTGATTCCGGACTGTCCGCCACATGGTTCTGGCACGTCTGAGAGGTGGTTCCGGCATGCCCGGCAGGTCATCCCAGAGAGTCCTCCAAGTGGTTCTGGCATAACACGCAGGTGATTTTGGCGTGTCTGGCAGGTTGTTCCGTTGTGCTTGGCAGGTGGTTCAGGCTTGGCCGGCAGGTGGTTCCAGACTGTCCAGGACGTGTTTCCAGCTTGTCCGGCAGGTGGTTCTGGTACGTCTGAGAGGTGGTTCCGCCATGGCTGGCAGGTGATTCCGGACCGTCCCCCAGGTGGTTCTGGCATAGCCAGCAGTTGATATTGACCTGTCCGGCAGGTGGTTCCAGCGAGTCGAACAGGTGGCTCCGGCGTGCTCGGCAGGTGGTTCCGGTCTGTCCGGTAGGTGATTCCGGCGTGTCCGGCACGTGCTTCCGGCACGTCTGAGAGGTGGTTCCGGCATGCGCGACAGGTGATTTCGGAGTGTCCGCCAGGTGGTTCTGGCGTACCCGGCAGGTGATTTTGGCGTGTCCGGCAGGTGTTTCTGGCGAGTCGAGCAGGTGGCTCCGGCATGCTCGGCAGGTGCTTCCGGCGTCTCCGGCACGTGGTTCTGGTGTGTCTGAGAGCTGGTTCCGGCATGTCCGGCAGATGATTCCGGAGTGTCCGCCAAGTGGTTCTGGCATACCCGGCTGGTGATTTTGGCATGTCAGGTAGGTGGTTCCGGCGAGTCGAGCAGGTGGCTCCGGCGTGCTCGGCAGGTTGTTCAGACGGGTCTGGCAGGTGTTTTCCGTCTGTTCGGGGTGTGGTTCCAGCATCTCATGCACATGGTTCTGGCCCGTCTGAGATGCGGTTCCGGCCGGCCCGACAGGTGTTTCCACAGTGTCCGCCAAGTGGTACTGGCGTAGTTGTCAGGTGATTTTGGCATGACCGGCAGGTGGTTCCAGCAAGCCCGGCAGGTGATTCCGAAGTGTTCCCCAACTGGTTGTGGCGTAGCCGGCAGGTGATTTTTGCGTGTCCGGCAGGAGGTTCTGGCGAGTCGAGCAGGTGGTTCCGGCGTGCTCGGCAGGTGCTTCCGGGGTCATTGGCACGTGGTTCTGGCATATCTGAGAGGTGGTTCCGGCATGCCCGGCAGGTGATTCCGGAGTGTTCGCCAAGTGTTTCCGGCGTAGCCGGCAGGTGATTTTGCATGTCCAGCGGTCGTTCCGGCGGGTCGAGCCGGTGTTTCCGGCGTGTCCGGCAGGTGGTTCCGGTCTGTCCGGCAGGTGGTTCTGTGGTGTCCGGCACGAGGTTCAGTCTGAGAGGCTGTGCCGGCATGCCCCTCACGTGATTCCGACTTGTCCCCGACGTGGTGCTGGTGTAGCGGGCAGGTGATTTTGGCGTGTCCGGCAGGTGGTTCAGGCGAGTTGAGCAGGTGGTTGCGACGTGCTGGGCAGGTGCTTCCGGCGTCTCCGGCACGTGTTTCTGGCACATCTGACTGGTGGTTCCGGCATGCCCAAAAGTGGATTCCGGTCTGTCCGGTAGGTGGTTCCGGCGTGCACGGCACGTGGTTCTGGTACGTCTCAGAGGTGGTTGCGTATGCCCAACAGGTGATTCCGGACTGTCCGCCACGTGCTTCTGGCACGTCTGAGAGGTGGTTCCAACATGCCCGGCAGGTCATTTCGGAGAGTCGTCCAAGTGGTTCTGGCGTAGCCCGCAGGTGATTTTGGCGTGTCGGGCAGGTGGTTCCGCCGTGCTCGGCAGGTGGTTCAGGCATGGCCGTCACGTGGTTCCAGTCTGTCCAGGACGTGTTTCCAGCTTCTCCGGCAGGTGGTTCTGGTGCGTCTGAGAGGTGGTTCCGCCATGGCTGGCAGGTGATCCCGGACCGTCCCCCAGGTGGTTCTGGCATAGCCAGCAGTTGATATTGGCCTGTCCGGCAGGTGGTTCCAGCGAGTCGAACAGGTGGCTCCGGCGTTCTTGAAAGGTGGTTCCGGTCTGTCCGGTAGGTGTTTCCGGCGTGTCTGGCACGTGCTTCCGGCACGTCTGAGAGGTGGTTCCGGCATGCGCGGCAGGTGATTCCGTAGTGTCCGCCAGGTGGTTCTGGCATACCCGACAGGTGATTTTGGTGTGTCTGGCAGGTGTTTCTGGCGAGTCGAGCAGGTGGCTCCGGCATGCTCGGCAGGTGCTTCCGGCGTCTCCGGCACTTGGTTCTGGTGTGTCTGAGAGCTGGTTCCGGAATGTCCGGCAGATGATTCCGGAGTGTCCGCCAAGTGGTTCTGGCATACCCAGCAGGTGATTTTGGCGTGTCAGGGAGGTGGTACCGGTGAGTCGAGCAGGTGGTTCCGGCGTGCTCAGCAGTTGGTTCAGGCGGTTCTGGCAGGTGGTATCCGTCTGTTCGGGGTGTGGTTCCAGCATCTCATGAACACGTTTCTGGCACGTCTGAGATATGGTTCCGGCCGGCCCGACAGGTGTTTCTGCAGTTTCCGCCAAGCGGTTCTGGCGTAGTTGGCAGCTGACTTTTTCATGACTGGCAGGTGGTTCCAGCAAGCCTGGCAGGTGATTCCAAAGTGTTCACCAACTGGTTGTGGCGTAGCCGGCAGGTGATTTTTGCGTGATCGGCAGGTGGTTCTGGCGAGTCGAGCAGGTGGTTCCGGCGTGCTCGGCTGGTGCTTCCGGGGTCATTGGCACGGGGTTCTGGCATGTCTGAGAGGTGGTTCCTGCATGCCCGGCAAGTGATTCCGGAGTGTTCGCCAGGTGGTTCTGGCATAGTCGGCAGGTGATTTTGGCATGTCGGGCAGGTGGTTCAGGCAAGTTGAGCAGGTGGTTCCAACGTGCTTGGCAGGTGCTTCAGGCGTCTCCGGCACGTGTTTCTGGCACATCTGACAGGTGGTTCCGGCATGCCCGAAAGGTGATTCCCGTCTGTCCGGTAGGTGGTTCCAGCCTGCACGGCATGTGGTTCTGGTATGTCTCAGAGGTGGTTGCGCATGCCCAACAGGTGATTCCGGACTGTCCGCCACATGGTTCTGGCACGTCTGAGAGGTGGTTCCGGCATGCCCGGCAGGTCATCCCAGAGAGTCCTCCAAGTGGTTCTGGCATAACACGCAGGTGATTTTGGCGTGTCTGGCAGGTTGTTCCGTTGTGCTTGGCAGGTGGTTCAGGCTTGGCCGGCAGGTGGTTCCAGACTGTCCAGGACGTGTTTCCAGCTTGTCCGGCAGGTGGTTCGGGTACGTCTGAGAGGTGGTTCCGCCATGGCTGGCAGGTGATTCCGGACCGTCCCCCAGGTGGTTCTGGCATAGCCAGCAGTTGATATTGGCCTGTCCGGCAGGTGGTTCCAGCGAGTCGAACAGGTGGCTCCGGCGTGCTCGGCAGGTGGTTCCGGTCTGTCCGGTAGGTGATTCCGGCGTGTCCGGCACGTGCTTCCGGCACGTCTGAGAGGTGGTTCCGGCATGCGCGACAGGTGATTTCGGAGTGTCCGCCAGGTGGTTCTGGCGTACCCGGCAGGTGATTTTGGCGTGTCCGGCAGGTGTTTCTGGCGAGTCGAGCAGGTGGCTCCGGCATGCTCGGCAGGTGCTTCCGGCGTCTCCGGCACGTGGTTCTGGTGTGTCTGAGAGCTGGTTCCGGCATGTCCGGCAGATGATTCCGGAGTGTCCGCCAAGTGGTTCTGGCATACCCGGCTGGTGATTTTGGCATGTCAGGTAGGTGGTTCCGGCGAGTCGAGCAGGTGGCTCCGGCGTGCTCAGCAGGTTGTTCAGACGGGTCTGGCAGGTGTTTTCCGTCTGTTCGGGGTGTGGTTCCAGCATCTCATGCACATGGTTCTGGCCCGTCTGAGATGCGGTTCCGGCCGGCCCGACAGGTGTTTCCACAGTGTCCGCCAAGTGGTACTGGCGTAGTTGGCAGGTGATTTTGGCATGACCGGCAGGTGGTTCCAGCAAGCCCGGCAGGTGATTCCGAAGTGTTCCCCAACTGGTTGTGGCGTAGCCGGCAGGTGATTTTTGCGTGTCCGGCAGGAGGTTCTGGCGAGTCGAGCAGGTGGTTCCGGCGTGCTCGGCAGGTGCTTCCGGGGTCATTGGCACGTGGTTCTGGCATATCTGAGAGGTGGTTCCGGCATGCCCGGCAGGTGATTCCGGAGTGTTCGCCAAGTGTTTCCGGCGTAGCCGGCAGGTGATTTTGCATGTCCAGCGGTCGTTCCGGCGGGTCGAGCCGGTGTTTCCGGCGTGTCCGGCAGGTGGTTCCGGTCTGTCCGGCAGGTGGTTCTGTGGTGTCCGGCACGAGGTTCAGTCTGAGAGGCTGTGCCGGCATGCCCCTCACGTGATTCCGGCTTGTCCCCGACGTGGTGCTGGTGTAGCGGGCAGGTGATTTTGGCGTGTCCGGCAGGTGGTTCAGGCGAGTTGAGCAGGTGGTTGCGACGTGCTCGGCAGGTGCTTCCGGCGTCTCCGGCACGTGTTTCTGGCACATCTGACTGGTGGTTCCGGCATGCCCAAAAGTGGATTCCGGTCTGTCCGGTAGGTGGTTCCGGCATGCACGGCACGTGGTTCTGGTACGTCTCAGAGGTGGTTGCGTATGCCCAACAGGTGATTCCGGACTGTCCGCCACGTGCTTCTGGCACGTCTGAGAGGTGGTTCCAACATGCCCGGCAGGTCATTTCGGAGAGTCGTCCAAGTGGTTCTGGCGTAGCCCGCAGGTGATTTTGGCGTGTCGGGCAGGTGGTTCCGCCGTGCTCGGCAGGTGGTTCAGGCATGGCCGTCACGTGGTTCCAGTCTGTCCAGGACGTGTTTCCAGCTTCTCCGGCAGGTGGTTCTGGTGCGTCTGAGAGGTGGTTCCGCCATGGCTGGCAGGTGATCCCGGACCGTCCCCCAGGTGGTTCTGGCATAGCCAGCAGTTGATATTGGCCTGTCCGGCAGGTGGTTCCAGCGAGTCGAACAGGTGGCTCCGGCGTTCTTGGCAGGTGGTTCCGGTCTGTCCGGTAGGTGTTTCCGGCGTGTCTGGCACGTGCTTCCGGCACGTCTGAGAGGTGGTTCCGGCATGCGCGGCAGGTGATTCCGTAGTGTCCGCCAGGTGGTTCTGGCATACCCGGCAGGTGATTTTGGTGTGTCTGGCAGGTGTTTCTGGCGAGTCGAGCAGGTGGCTCCAGCATGCTCGGCAGGTGCTTCCGGCGTCTCCGGCACTTGGTTCTGGTGTGTCTGAGAGCTGGTTCCGGAATGTCCGGCAGATGATTCCGGAGTGTCCGCCAAGTGGTTCTGGCATACCCAGCAGGTGATTTTGGCGTGTCAGGGAGGTGGTACCGGTGAGTCGAGCAGGTGGTTCCGGCGTGCTCAGCAGGTGGTTCAGGCGGTTCTGGCAGGTGGTATCCGTCTGTTCGGGGTGTGGTTCCAGCATCTCATGAACACGTTTCTGGCACGTCTGAGATATGGTTCCGGCCGGCCCGACAGGTGTTTCTGCAGTTTCCGCCAAGCGGTTCTGGCGTAGTTGGCAGCTGACTTTTTCATGACTGGCAGGTGGTTCCAGCAAGCCTGGCAGGTGATTCCAAAGTGTTCACCAACTGGTTGTGGCGTAGCTGGCAGGTGATTTTTGCGTGATCGGCAGGTGGTTCTGGCGAGACGAGCAGGTGGTTCCGGCGTGCTCGGCTGGTGCTTCCGGGGTCATTGGCACGGGGTTCTGGCATGTCTGAGAGGTGGTTCCTGCATGCCCGGCAAGTGATTCCGGAGTGTTCGCCAGGTGGTTCTGGCATAGTCGGCAGGTGATTTTGGCATGTCGGGCAGGTGGTTCAGGCAAGTTGAGCAGGTGGTTCCAACGTGCTTGGCAGGTGCTTCAGGCGTCTCCGGCACGTGTTTCTGGCACATCTGACAGGTGGTTCCGGCATGCCCGAAAGGTGATTCCCGTCTGTCCGGTAGGTGGTTCCAGCCTGCACGGCATGTGGTTCTGGTATGTCTCAGAGGTGGTTGCGCATGCCCAACAGGTGATTCCGGACTGTCCGCCACATGGTTCTGGCACGTCTGAGAGGTGGTTCCGGCATGCCCAGCAGGTCATCCCAGAGAGTCCTCCAAGTGGTTCTGGCGTAGCCCGCAGGTGATTTTGGCGTGTCTGGCAGGTTGTTCCGTTGTGCTTGGCAGGTGGTTCAGGCTTGGCCGGCAGGTGGTTCCAGACTGTCCAGGACGTGTTTCCAGCTTGTCCGGCAAGTGGTTCTGGTACGTCTGAGAGGTGGTTCCGCCATGGCTGGCAGGTGATTCCGGACCGTCCCCCAGGTGGTTCTGGCATAGCCAGCAGTTGATATTGGCCTGTCCGGCAGGCGGTTCCAGCGAGTCGAACAGGTGGCTCCGGCGTGCTCGGCAGGTGGTTCCGGTATGTCCGGTAGGTGATTCCGGCGTGTCCGGCACGTGCTTCCGGCACGTCTGAGAGGTGGTTCCGGCATGCGCGACAGGTGATTTCGGAGTGTCCGCCAGGTGGTTCTGGCGTACCCGGCAGGTGATTTTGGCGTGTCCGGCAGGTGTTTCTGGCGAGTCGAGCAGGTGGCTCCGGCATGCTCGGCAGGTGCTTCCGGCGTCTCCGGCACGTGGTTCTGGTGTGTCTGAGAGCTGGTTCCGGCATGTCCGGCAGATGATTCCGGAGTGTCCGCCAAGTGGTTCTGGCATACCCGGCTGGTGATTTTGGCATGTCAGGTAGGTGGTTCCGGCGAGTCGAGCAGGTGGCTCCGGCGTGCTCAGCAGGTTGTTCAGACGGGTCTGGCAGGTGTTTTCCGTCTGTTCGGGGTGTGGTTCCAGCATCTCATGCACATGGTTCTGGCCCGTCTGAGATGCGGTTCCGGCCGGCCCGACAGGTGTTTCCACAGTGTCCGCCAAGTGGTACTGGCGTAGTTGTCAGGTGATTTTGGCATGACCGGCAGGTGGTTCCAGCAAGCCCGGCAGGTGATTCCGAAGTGTTCCCCAACTGGTTGTGGCGTAGCCGGCAGGTGATTTTTGCGTGTCCGGCAGGAGGTTCTGGCGAGTCGAGCAGGTGGTTCCGGCGTGCTCGGCAGGTGCTTCCGGGGTCATTGGCACGTGGTTCTGGCATATCTGAGAGGTGGTTCCGGCATGCCCGGCAGGTGATTCCGGAGTGTTCGCCAAGTGTTTCCGGCGTAGCCGGCAGGTGATTTTGCATGTCCAGCGGTCGTTCCGGCGGGTCGAGCCGGTGGTTCCGGCGTGTCCGGCAGGTGGTTCCGGTCTGTCCGGCAGGTGGTTCTGTGGTGTCCGGCACGAGGTTCAGTCTGAGAGGCTGTGCCGGCATGCCCCTCACGTGATTCCGGCTTGTCCCCGACGTGGTGCTGGTGTAGCGGACAGGTGATTTTGGCGTGTCCGGCAGGTCGTTCAGGCGAGTTGAGCAGGTGGTTGCGACGTGCTCGGCAGGTGCTTCCGGCGTCTCCGGCACGTGTTTCTGGCACATCTGACTGGTGGTTCCGGCATGCCCAAAAGTGGATTCCGGTCTGTCCGGTAGGTGGTTCCGGCGTGCACGGCACGTGGTTCTGGTACGTCTCAGAGGTGGTTGCGTATGCCCAACAGGTGATTCCGGACTGTCCGCCACGTGCTTCTGGCACGTCTGAGAGGTGGTTCCAACATGCCCGGCAGGTCATTTCGGAGAGTCGTCCAAGTGGTTCTGGCGTAGCCCGCAGGTGATTTTGGCGTGTCGGGCAGGTGGTTCCGCCGTGCTCGGCAGGTGGTTCAGGCATGGCCGTCACGTGGTTCCAGTCTGTCCAGGACGTGTTTCCAGCTTCTCCGGCAGGTGGTTCTGGTGCGTCTGAGAGGTGGTTCCGCCATGGCTGGCAGGTGATCCCGGACCGTCCCCCAGGTGGTTCTGGCATAGCCAGCAGTTGATATTGGCCTGTCCGGCAGGTGGTTCCAGCGAGTCGAACAGGTGGCTCCGGCGTTCTTGGCAGGTGGTTCCGGTCTGTCCGGTAGGTGTTTCCGGCGTGTCTGGCACGTGCTTCCAGCACGACTGAGAGGTGGTTCCGGCATGCGCGGCAGGTGATTCCGGACCGTCCCCCAGGTGGTTCTGGCATAGCCAGCAGTTGATATTGGCCTGTCCGGCAGGTGGTTCCAGCGAGTCGAACAGGTGGCTCCGGCGTGCTCGGCAGGTGGTTCCGGTCTGTCCGGTAGGTGATTCCGGCGTGTCCGGCACGTGCTTCCGGCACGTCTGAGAGGTGGTTCCGGCATGCGCGACAGGTGATTTCGGAGTGTCCGCCAGGTGGTTCTGGCGTACCCGGCAGGTGATTTTGGCGTGTCCGGCAGGTGTTTCTGACGAGTCGAGCAGGTGGCTCTGGCATGCTCGGCAGGTGCTTCCGGCGTCTCCGGCACGTGGTTCTGGTGTGTCTGAGAGCTGGTTCCAGCATGTCCGGCAGATGATTCCGGAGTGTCCGCCAAGTGGTTCTGGCATACCCGGCTGGTGATTTTGGCATGTCAGGTAGGTGGTTCCGGCGAGTCGAGCAGGTGGCTCCGGCGGGCTCGGCAGGTTGTTCAGACGGGTCTGGCAGGTGGTATCCGTTTGTTTGGGGTGTGGTTCCAGCATCTCATACACATGGTTCTGGCACGTCTGAGATGTGGTTCCGGCCGGCCCGACAGGTGTTTCCACAGTGTCCGCCAAGTGGTACTGGCGTAGTTGGCAGGTGATTTTGGCATGACCGGCAGGTGGTTCCAGCAAACCCGGCAGGTGATTCCGAAGTGTTCCCCAACTGGTTGTGGCGTAGCCGGCAGGTGATTTTTGCGTGTCCGGCAGGTGGTTCTGGCGAGTCGAGCAGGTGGTTCCGGCGTGCTCGGCAGGTGCTTCCGGGGTCATTGGCACGTGGTTCTGGCATATCTGAGAGGTGGTTCCGGCATGCCCGGCAGGTGATTCCGGAGTGTTCGCCAAGTGTTTCTGGCGTAGCCGGCAGGTGATTTTGCATGTCCAGCGGTCGTTCCGGCGGGTCGAGCCGGTGGTTCCGGCGTGTCCGGCAGGTGGTTCCGGTCTGTCCGGCAGGTGGTTCTGTGGTGTCCGGCACGAGGCTCAGTCTGAGAGGCTGTGCCGGCATGCCCCTCACGTGATTCCGGCTTGTCCCCGAAGTGGTGCTGGTGTAGCGGGCAGGTGATTTTGGCGTGTCCAGCAGGTGGTTCAGGCGAGTTGAGCAGGTGGTTGCGACGTGCTGGGCAGGTGCTTCCGGCGTCTCCGGCACGTGTTTCTGGCACATCTGACTGGTGGTTCCGGCATGCCCAAAAGTTGATTCCGGTCTCTCGGGTAGGTGGTTCCGGCGTGCACGGCACATGGTTCTGGTACGTCTCAGAGGTGGTTGCGTATGCCCAACAGGTGATTCCGGACTGTCCGCCACGTGCTTCTGGCACGTCTGAGAGGTGGTTCCAACATGCCCGGCAGGTCATTTCGGAGAGTCGTCCAAGTGGTTCTGGCGTAGCCCGCAGGTGATTTTGGCGAGTCCGGCAGGTGGTTCCGCCGTGCTCGGCAGGTGGTTCAGGCATGGCCGTCACGTGGTTCCAGTCTGTCCAGGACGTGTTCCCAGCTTCTCCGGCAGGTGGTTCTGGTACGTCTGAGAGGTGGTTCCGCCATGGCTGACAGGTGATCCCGGACTGTCCCCCAGGTGGTGCTGGCATAGCCAGCAGTTGATATTGGACTGTCCGGCAGGTGGTTCCAGTGAGTCGAACAGGTGGCTCCGGCGTTCTTGGCAGGTGGTTCCGGTCTGTCCGGTAGGTGTTTCCGGCGTGTCTGGCACGTGCTTCCGGCACGTCTGAGAGGTGGTTCCGGCATGCGCGGCAGGTGATTCCGTAGTGTCCGCCAGGTGGTTCTGGCATACCCGGCAGGTGATTTTGGCGTGTCCGGCAGGTGTTTCTGGCGAGTCGAGCAGGTGGTTCCGGCGTGCTCAGCAGGTGGTTCAGGCGGTTCTGGCAGGTGGTATCCGTCTGTTCGGGGTGTGGTTCCAGCATCTCATGAACACGTTTCTGGCACGCCTGAGATGTGGTTCCGGCCGGCCCGACAGGTTTTTCCGCAGTGTCCGCCAAGCGGTTCTGGCGTAGTTGGCAGGTGATTTTCTCATGACCGGCAGGTGGTTCCAGCAAGCCTGGCAGGTGATTCCAAAGTGTTCACCAACTGGTTGTGGCGTAGCCGGCAGGTGATTTTTGCGTGATCGGCAGGTGGTTCTGGCGAGTCGAGCTGGTGGTTCCGGCGTGCTCGGCTGGTGCTTCCGGGGTCATTGGCACGGGGTTCTGGCATGTCTGAGAGGTGGTTCCTGCATGCCCGGCAAGTGATTCCGGAGTGTTCGCCAAGTGCTTCTGGCATAGTCGGCAGGTGATTTTGGCATGTCCGGCAGGTGGTTCAGGCGAGTTGAGCAGGTGGTTCCAACGTGCTTGGCAGGTGCTTCCGGCGTCTCCGGCACGTGTTTCTGGCACATCTGAGAGGTGGTTCCGGCATGCCCGAAAGGTGATTCCGGTCTGTACGGTAGGTGGTTCCAGCCTGCACGGCATGTGCTTCTGGTACGTCTGAGAGGTGGTTGCGCATGCCAAACACGTGATTCCAGACTGTTCGCCACATGGTTCTGGCACGTCTGAGAGGTGGTTCCGGCATGCCCGGCAGGTCATCCCAGAGAGTCCTCCAAGTTGTTCTGGCATAACACGCAGGTGATTTTGGCGTGTCTGGCAGGTTGTTCCGTTGTGCTTGGCAGGTGGTTCAGGCTTGGCCGGCAGGTGGTTCCAGACTGTCCAGGACGTGTTTCCAGCTTGTCCGGCAGGTGGTTCTGGTACGTCTGAGAGGTGGTTCCGCCATGGCTGGCAGGTGATTCCGGACCGTCCCCCAGGTGGTTCTGGCATAGCCAGCAGTTGATATTGGCCTGTCCGGCAGGTGGTTCCAGCGAGTCGAACAGGTGGCTCCGGCGTGCTCGGCAGGTGGTTCCGGTCTGTCCGGTAGGTGTTTCCGGCGTGTCTGGCACGTGCTTCCGGCACGTCTGAGAGGTGGTTCCGGCATGTCCGGCAGATGATTCCGGAGTGTCCACCAAGTGGTTCTGGCATACCCAGCAGGTGATTTTGGCGTGTCAGGTAGGTGGTACCGGTGAGTCGAGCAGGTGGTTCCGGCGTGCTCAGCAGGTGGTTCAGGCGGTTCTGGCAGGTGGTATCCTTCTGTTCGGGGTGTGGTTCCAGCATCTCATGAACACGTTTCTGGCACGTCTGAGATGTGGTTCCGGCCGGCCCGACAGGTGTTTCCGCAGTGTCCACCAAGCGGTTCTGGCGTAGTTGGCAGGTGATTTTCTCATGACCGGAAGGTGGTTCCAGCAAGCCTGGCAAGTGATTCCAAAGTGTTCACCAACTGGTTGTGGCGTAGCCGGCAGGTGATTTTTGCGTGATCGGCAGGTGGTTCTGGCGAGTCGAGCTGGTGGTTCCGGCGTGCTCAGCTGGTGCTTCTGGGGTCATTGGCACGGGGTTCTGGCATGTCTGAGAGGTGGTTCCTGCATGCCCGGCAAGTGATTCCGGAGTGTTCGCCAAGTGGTTCTGGCATAGTAGGCAGGTGATTTTGGCATGTCCGGCAGGTGGTTCAGGCGAGTTGAGCAGGTGGTTCCAACGTGCTTGGCAGGTGCTTCCGGCGTCTCCGGCACGTGTTTCTGGCACATCTGAGAGGTGGTTCCGGCATGCCCGAAAGGTGATTCCGGTCTGTCCGGCAGGTGGTTCCAGTGAGTCGAACAGGTGGCTCCGGCGTTCTTGGCAGGTGGTTCCGGTCTGTCCGGTAGGTGTTTCCGGCGTGTCTGGCACGTGCTTCCGGCACGACTGAGAGGGGATTCCGGCATGCGCGGCAGGTGATTCCGTAGTGTCCGCCAGGTGGTTCTGGCATACCCGGCAGGTGATTTTGGCGTGTCCGGCAGGTGTTTCTGGCGAGTCGAGCAGGTGGCTCCGGCATGCTCGGCAGGTGCTTCTGGCGTCTCCAGCACGTGGTTCTGGTGTGTCTGAGAGCTGGTTCCGGCATGTCCGGCAGATGATTCCAGAGTGTCCGCCAAGTGGTTCTGGCATACCCAGCAGGTGATTTTGGCGTGTCAGGGAGGTGGTACCTGTGAGTCGAGCAGGTGGTTCCGGCGTGCTCAGCAGGTGGTTCAGGCGGTTCTGGCAGGTGGTATCCGTTTGTTTGGGGTGTGGTTCCAGAATCTCATGAACACGTTTCTGGCACGTCAGATATGTGGTTCCAGCCGGCCTGACAGGTGTTTCCGCAGTGAGCGCCAAGCGGTTCTGACGTAGTTGGCAGGTGATTTTGGCATGACCGGCAGGTGGTTCCAGCAAGCCTGGCAGGTGATTCCAAAGTGTTCACCAACTGGTTGTGGCATAGCCGGCAGGTAATTTTTGCGTGATCGGCAGGTGGTTCTGGCGAGTCGAGCAGGTGGTTCCGGCGTGCTCGGCTGGTGCTTCCGGGGTCATTGGCACGGGGTTCTGGCATGTCTGAGAGGTGGTTCCTGCATGCCCGGCAAGTGATTCCGGAGTGTTCGCCAAGTGGTTCTGGCATAGTCGGCAGGTGATTTTGGCATGTCCGGCAGGTGGTTCAGGCGAGTTGAGCAGGTGGTTCCAACGTGCTTGGCAGGTGCTTCCGGCGTCTCCGGCACGTGTTTCTGGCACATCTGACAGGTGGTTCCGGCATGCCCGAAAGGTGATTCCGGTCTGTCCGGTAGGTGGTTCCAGCTTGCACGGCATGTGGTTCTGGTACGTCTCAGAGGTGGTTGCGCATGCCCAACAGGTGATTCCGGACTGTCCGCCACATGGTTCTGGCACGTCTGAGAGGTGGTTCCGGCATGCCCGGCAGGTCATCCCAGAGAGACCTCCAAGTGGTTCTGGCATAACACGCAGGTGATTTTGGCATGTCTGTCAGGTTGTTCCGTTGTGCTTGGCAGGTGGTTCAGGCTTGGCCGGCAGGTGGTTCCAGACTGTCCAGGACGTGTTTCCAGCTTGTCCGGCAGGTGGTTCTGGTGCGTCTGAGAGGTGGTTCCGCCATGGCTGGCAGGTGATTCCGGACCGTCCCCCAGGTGGTTCTGGCATAGCCAGCAGTTGATATTGGCCTGTCCGGCAGGTGGTTCCAGCGAGTCGAACAGGTGGCTCCGGCGTGCTCGGCAGGTGGTTCCGGTCTGTCCGGTAGGTGATTGCGGCGTGTCCGGCACGTGCTTCCGGCACGTCTGAGAGGTGGTTCCGGCATGCGCGACAGGTGATTTCGGAGTGTCCGCCAGGTGGTTCTGGCGTACCCGGCAGGTGATTTTGGCGTGTCCGGCAGGTGTTTCTGGCGAGTCGGGCAGGTGGCTCCGGCATGCTCGGCAGGTGCTTCCGGCGTCTCCGGCACGTGGTTCTGGTGTGTCTGAGAGCTGGTTCCGGCATGTCCGGCAGATGATTCCGGAGTGTCCACCAAGTGGTTCTGGCATACCCGGCTGGTGATTTTGGCATGTCAGGTAGGTGGTTCCGGCGAGTCGAGCAGGTGGCTCCGGAGTGCTCGGCAGGTTGTTCAGACGGGTCTGGCAGGTGTTTTCTGTCTGTTCGGGGTGTGGTTCCAGCATCTCATGCACATGGTTCTGGCACGTCTGAGATGTGGTTCCGGCCGGCCCGACCGGTGTTTTCACAGCGTCCGCCAAGTGGTACTGGCGTAGTTGGCAGGTGATTTTGGCATGACCGGCAGGTGGTTCCAGCAAGCCCGGCAGGTGATTCCGAAGTGTTCCCCAACTGGTTGTGGCGTAGCCGGCAGGTGATTTTTGCGTGTCCGGCAGGTGGTTCTGGCGAGTCGAGCAGGTGGTTCCGGCGTGCTCGGCAGGTGCTTCCGGGGTCATTGGCACGTGGTTCTGGCATATCTGAGAGGTGGTTCCGGCATGCCCGGCAGGTGATTCCGGAGTGTTCGCCAAGTGTTTCTGGCGTAGCCGGCAGGTGATTTTGCATGTCCAGCGGTCGTTCCGGCGGGTCGAGCCGGTGGTTCCGGCGTGTCCGGCAGGTGGTTCCGGTCTGTCCGGCAGGTGGTTCTGTGGTGTGCGGCACGAGGTTCAGTCCGAGAGGCTGTGTCTGCATGCCCCTCACGTGATTCTGGCTTGTCCCCGAAGTGGTGCTGGTGTAGCGGGCAGGTGATTTTGGCGTGTCCGGCAGGTGGTTCAGGCGAGTTGAGCAGGTGGTTGCGACGTGCTGGGCAGGTGCTTCCGGCGTCTCCGGCACGTGTTTCTGGCACATCTGACTGGTGGTTCCGGCATGCCCAAAAGTTGATTCCGGTCTGTCCGGTAGGTGGTTCCGGCGTGCACGGCACGTGGTTCTGGTACGTCTCAGAGGTGGTTGTGTATGCCCAACAGGTGATTCCGGACTGTCCGCCACGTGCTTCTGGCACGTCTGAGAGGTGGTTCCAAGATGCCCGGCAGGTCATTTCGGAGAGTCGTCCAAGTGGTTCTGGCGTAGCCCGCAGGTGATTTTGGCGTGTCGGGCAGGTGGTTCCGCCGTGCTCGGCAGGTGGTTCAGGCATGGCCGTCAAGTGGTTCCAGTCTGTCCAGGACGTGTTTCCAGCTTCTCCGGCAGGTGGTTCTGGTGCGTCTGAGAGGTGGTTCCGCCATGGCTGGCAGGTGATCCCGGACCGTCCCCCAGGTGGTTCTGGCATAGCCAGCAGTTGATATTGGCCTGTCCGGCAGGTGGTTCCAGCGAGTCAAACAGGTGGCTCCGGCGTTCTTGGCAGGTGGTTCCGGTCTGTCCGGTAGGTGTTTCCGGCGTGTCTGGCACGTGCTTCCGGCACGTCTGAGAGGTGGTTCCGGCATGTGCGGCAGGTGATTCCGTAGTGTCCGCCAGGTGGTTCTGGCATAGCCGGCAGGTGATTTTGGCGTGTCCGGCAGGTGTTTCTGGCGAGTCGAGCAGGTGGCTCCGGCATGCTCGGCAGGTGCTTCCGGCGTCTCCGGCACGTGGTTCTGGTGTGTCTGAGAGCTGGTTCCGGCATGTCCGGCAGATGATTCCGGAGTGTCCGCCAAGTGGTTCTGGCATACCCAGCAGGTGATTTTGGCGTGTCAGGGAGGTGGTACCGGTGAGTCGAGCAGGTGGTTCCGGCGTGCTCAGCAGGTGGTTCAGGCGGTTCTGGCAGGTGGTATCCGTCAGTTCGGGGTGTGGTTCCAGCATCTCATGAACACGTTTCTGGCACGTCTGAGATGTGGTTCCAGCCGGCCCGACAGGTGTTTCCGCAGTGTCCGCCAAGCAGTTCTGGCGTAGTTGGCAGGTGATTTTGGCATGACCGGCAGGTGGTTCCAGCAAGCCTGGCAGGTGATTCCAAAGTGTTCACCAACTGGTTGTGGCGTAGCCGGCAGGTGATTTTTGCGTGATCGGCAGGTGGTTCTGGCGAGTCGAGCAGGTGGTTCCGGCGTCCTCGGCTGGTGCTTCCGGGGTCATTGGCACGGGGTTCTGGCATGTCTGAGAGGTGGTTCCTGCATGCCCGGCAAGTGATTCCGGAGTGTTCGCCAAGTGGTTCTGGCATAGTCGGCAGGTGATTTTGGCATGTCGGGCAGGTGGTTCAGGCAAGTTGAGCAGGTGGTTCCAACGTGCGTGGCAGGTGCTTCCGGCGTCTCCGGCACGTGTTTCTGGCACATCTGACAGGTGGTTCCGGCATGCCCGAAAGGTGATTCCCGTCTGTCCGGTAGGTGGTTCCAGCCTGCACGGCATGTGGTTCTGGTATGTCTCAGAGGTGGTTGGGCATGCCCAACAGGTGATTCCGGACTGTCCGCCACATGGTTCTGGCACGTCTGAGAGGTGGTTCCGGCATGCCCGGCAGGTCATCCCAGAGAGTCCTCCAAGTGGTTCTGGCATAACACGCAGGTGATTTTGGCGTGCCTGGCAGGTTGTTCCGTTGTGCTTGGCAGGTGGTTCAGGCTTGGCCGGCAGGTGGTTCCAGACTGTCCAGGACTTGTTTCCAGCTTCTCCGGCAGGTGGTTCTGGTACGTCTGAGAGGTGGTTCCGCCATGGCTGGCAGGTGATTCCGGACCGTCCCCCAGGTGGTTCTGGCATAGCCAGCAGTTGATATTGGCCTGTCCGGCAGGTGGTTCCAGCGAGTCGAACAGGTGGCTCCGGCGTGCTCGGCAGGTGGTTCCGGTCTGTCCGGTAGGTGATTGCGGCGTGTCCGGCACGTGCTTCCGGCACGTCTGAGAGGTGGTTCCGGCATGCACGACCGGTGATTTCGGAGTGTCCGCCAGGTGGTTCTGGCGTACCCGGCAGGTGATTTTGGCGTGTCCGGCAGGTGTTTCTGGCGAGTCGAGCAGGTGGCTCCGGCATGCTCGGCAGGTGCTTCCTTCGTCTCCGGCACGTGGTTCTGGTGTGTCTGAGAGCTGGTTCCGGCATGTCCGGCAGATGATTCCGGAGTGTCCGCCAAGTGGTTCTGGCATACCCGGCTGGTGATTTTGGCATGTCAGGTAGGTGGTTCCGACGAGTCGAGCAGGTGGCTCCGGCGTGCTCGGCAGGTTGTCCACACGGGTCTGGCAGGTGTTTTCCGTCTTTTCGGGGTGTGGTTCCAGCATCTCATGCACATGGTTCTGGCACGTCTGAGATGTGGTTCCGGCCGGCCCGACAGGTGTTTCCACAGTGTCCGCCAAGTGGTACTGGTGTAGTTGGCAGGTAATTTTGGCATGACCGGCAGGTGGTTCCTGGAAGCCCGACAGGTGATTCCGAAGTGTTCCCCAACTGGTTGTGGCGTAGCCGGCAGGTGACTTTTGCGTGTCCAGCAGGTGGTTCTGGCGAGTCGAGCATGTGGCTCCGGCATGCTCGGCTGGTGCTTCCGGCGTCTCCGGCACGTGGTTCTGGTGTGTCTGAGAGCTGGTTCCGGCATGTCCGGCAGATGATTCCGGAGTGTCCGCAAAGTGGTTCTGGCATACCCGGCTGGTGATTTTGGTATGACCGGCAGGTGGTTCCAGCAAGCCCGGCAAGTGATTCCGAAGTGTTCCCCAACTGGTTGTGGCGTAGCCGGCAGGTGATTTTTGCGTGTCCGCCAGGTGGTTCTGGCGTACCCGGCAGGTGATTTTGGCGTGTCCAGCAGGTGTTTCTGGCGAGTCGAGCAGGTGGCTCCGGCATGCTCGGCAGGTGCTTCCGGCGTCTCCGGCACGTGGTTCTGGTGTGTCTGAGAGCTGGTTCTGGCATGTCCGGCAGATGATTCCGGAGTGTCCGCCAAGTGGTTCTGGCATACCCGGCTGTTGATTTTGGCATGTCAGGTAGGTGGTTCCGGCGAGTCGAGCAGGTGGCTCCGGCGTGCTCGGCAGGTTGTTCAGACGGGTCTGGCAGGTGTTTTCCGTCTGTTCGGGGTGTGGTTCCAGCATCTCATGCACATGGTTCTGGCACGTCTGAGATGTGGCTCCGGCCGGCCCGACAGGTGTTTGTACAGTGTCCGCCAAGTGGTACTGGCGTAGTTGGCCGGTGATTTTGGCATGACCAGCAGGTGGTTCCAGCAAGCCCGGCAGGTGATTCCGAAGTGTTCCCCAACTGGTTGTGCCGTAGCCGGCAGGTGATTTTTGCGTGTCCGGCAGGTGGTTCTGGCGAGTCGAGCAGGTGGTTCCGGCGTGCTCGGCAGGTGCTTCCGGGGTCATTGACACGTGGTTCTGGCATATCTGAGAGGTGGTTCCGGCATGCCCGGCAGGTGATTCCGGAGTGTTCGCCAAGTGTTTCCGGCGTAGCCGGCAGGTGATTTTGCATGTCCAGCGGTCGTTCCGGCGGGTCGAGCCGGTGGTTCCGGCGTGTCCGGCAGGTGGTTCCGGTCTGTCCGGCAGGTGGTTCTGTGGTGTCCGGCACGAGGTTCAGTCTGAGAGGCTGTGCCGGCATGCCCCTCACGTGATTCTGGCTTGTCCCCGAAGTGGTGCTGGTGTAGCGGGCAGGTGATTTTGGCGTGTCCGGCAGGTCGTTCAGGCGAGTTGAGCAGGTGGTTGCGACGTGCTCGGCAGGTGCTTCCGGCGTCTCCGGCACGTGTTTCTGGCACATCTGACTGGTGGTTCCGGCATGCCCAAAAGTCGATTCCGGTCTGTCCGGTAGGTGGTTCCGGCGTGCACGGCACGTGGTTCTGGTACGTCTCAGAGGTGGTTGCGTATGCCCAACAGGTGATTCCGGACTGTCCGCCACGTGCTTCTGGCACGTCTGAGAGGTGGTTCCAAGATGCCCGGCAGGTCATTTCGGAGAGTCGTCCAAGTGGTTCTGGCGTAGCCCGCAGGTGATTTTGGCGTGTCGGGCAGGTGGTTCCGCCGTGCTCGGCAGGTGGTTCAGGCATGGCCGTCACGTGGTTCCAGTCTGTCCAGGACGTGTTTCCAGCTTCTCCGGCAGGTGGTTCTGGTACGTCTGAGAGGTGGTTCCGCCATGGCTGGCAGGTGATCCCGGACCGTCCCCCAGGTGGTTCTGGCATAGCCAGCAGTTGATATTGGCCTGTCCGGCAGGTGGTTCCAGCGAGTCGAACAGGTGGCTCCGGCGTTCTTGGCAGGTGGTTCCGGTCTGTCCGGTAGGTGATTCCGGCGTGTCTGGCACGTGCTTCCGGCACGTCTCAGAGGTGGTTCCGGCATGCGCGGCAGGTGATTCCGTACTGTCCGCCAGGTGGTTCTGGCATACCCGGCAGGTGATTTTGGCGTGTCCGGCAGGTGTTTCTGGCGAGTCGAGCAGGTGGCTCCGGCATGCTCGGCTGGTGCTTCCGGCGTCTCCGGCACTTGGTTCCGGTGTGTCTGAGAGCTGGTTCCGGCATGTCCGGCAGATGATTCCGCAGTGTCCGCCAAGTGGTTCTGGCATACCCAGCAGGTGATTTTGGCGTGTCAGGTAGGTGGTACCGGTGAGTCGAGCAGGTGGTTCCGGCGTGCTCAGCAGGTGGTTCAGGCGGTTCTGGCAGGTGGTATCCGTCTGTTCGGGGTGTGGTTCCAGCATCTCATGAACACGTTTCTGGCACGTCTGAGATGTGGTTCCAGCCGGCCCGACAGGTGTTTCCGGAGTGTCCGCCAAGCGGTTCTGGCGTAGTTGGCAGGTGATTTTGGCATGACTGGCAGGTGGTTCCAGCAAGCCTGGAAGGTGATTCCAAAGTGTTCACCAACTGGTTGTGGCATAGCCGGCAGGTGATTTTTGCGTGATCGGCACGTGGTTCTGGCGAGTCGAGTAGGTGGTTCCGGCGTGCTCGGCTGGTGCTTCCGGGGTCACTGGCACGGGGTTCTGGCATGTCTGAGAGGTGGTTCCTGCATGCCCGGCAAGTGATTCCGGAGTGTTCGCCAAGTGGTTCTGGCATAGTCGGCAGGTGATTTTGGCATGTCCGGCAGGTGGTTCAGGCGAGTTGAGCAGGTGGTTCCAACGTGCTTGGCAGGTGCTTCCGGCGTCTCCGGCGCGTGTTTCTGGCACATTTGCCAGGTGGTTCCGGCATGCCCGAAATGTGATTCCGATCTGTCCGGTAGGTGGTTCCAGCCTGCACGGCATGCGGATCTGGTACGTCTCAGAGGTGGTTGCGCATGCCCAACAGGTGATCCCGGACTGTCCGCCACATGGTTCTGGCACGTCTGAGAGGTGGTTCCGGCATGCCCGGCAGGTCATCCCAGAGAGTCCTCCAAGTGGTTCTGGCATAACACGCAGGTGATTTTGGCGTGTCTGGCAGGTTGTTCCGTTGTGCTTGGCAGGTGGTTCAGGCTTGGCCGGCAGGTGGTTCCAGACTGTCCAGGACGTGTTTCCAGCTTCTCCGGCAGGTGGTTCTGGTACGTCTGAGAGGTGGTTCCGCCATGGCTGGCAGGTGATTCCGGACCGTCCCCCAGGTGGTTCTGGCATAGCCAGCAGTTGATATTGGCCTGTCCGGCAGGTGGTTCCAGCGAGTCGAACAGGTGGCTCCGGCGTGCTCGGCAGGTGGTTCCGGTCTGTCCAGTAGGTGATTCCGGCGTGTCCGGCACGTGCTTCCGGCACGTCTGAGAGGTGGTTCCGGCATGCGCGACAGGTGATTTCGGAGTGTCCGCCAGGTGGTTCTGGCGTACCCGGCAGGTGATTTTGGCGTGTCCAGCAGGTGTTTCTGGCGAGTCGAGCAGGTGGCTCCGGCATGCTCGGCAGGTGCTTCCGGCGTCTCCGGCACGTGGTTCTGGTGTGTCTGAGAGCTGGTTCTGGCATGTCCGGCAGATGATTCCGGAGTGTCCGCCAAGTGGTTCTGGCATACCCGGCTGTTGATTTTGGCATGTCAGGTAGGTGGTTCCGGCGAGTCGAGCAGGTGGCTCCGGCGTGCTCGGCAGGTTGTTCAGACGGGTCTGGCAGGTGTTTTCCGTCTGTTCGGGGTGTGGTTCCAGCATCTCATGCACATGGTTCTGGCACGTCTGAGATGTGGCTCCGGCCGGCCCGACAGGTGTTTGTACAGTGTCCGCCAAGTGGTACTGGCGTAGTTGGCCGGTGATTTTGGCATGACCAGCAGGTGGTTCCAGCAAGCCCGGCAGGTGATTCCGAAGTGTTCCCCAACTGGTTGTGGCGTAGCCGGCAGGTGATTTTTGCGTGTCCGGCAGGTGGTTCTGGCGAGTCGAGCAGGTGGTTCCGGCGTGCTCGGCAGGTGCTTCCGGGGTCATTGACACGTGGTTCTGGCATATCTGAGAGGTGGTTCCGGCATGCCCGGCAGGTGATTCCGGAGTGTTCGCCAAGTGTTTCCGGCGTAGCCGGCAGGTGATTTTGCATGTCCAGCGGTCGTTCCGGCGGGTCGAGCCGGTGGTTCCGGCGTGTCCGGCAGGTGGTTCCGGTCTGTCCGGCAGGTGGTTCTGTGGTGTCCGGCACGAGGTTCAGTCTGAGAGGCTGTGCCGGCATGCCCCTCACGTGATTCTGGCTTGTCCCCGAAGTGGTGCTGGTGTAGCGGGCAGGTGATTTTGGCGTGTCCGGCAGGTCGTTCAGGCGAGTTGAGCAGGTGGTTGCGACGTGCTCGGCAGGTGCTTCCGGCGTCTCCGGCACGTGTTTCTGGCACATCTGACTGGTGGTTCCGGCATGCCCAAAAGTCGATTCCGGTCTGTCCGGTAGGTGGTTCCGGCGTGCACGGCACGTGGTTCTGGTACGTCTCAGAGGTGGTTGCGTATGCCCAACAGGTGATTCCGGACTGTCCGCCACGTGCTTCTGGCACGTCTGAGAGGTGGTTCCAAGATGCCCGGCAGGTCATTTCGGAGAGTCGTCCAAGTGGTTCTGGCGTAGCCCGCAGGTGATTTTGGCGTGTCGGGCAGGTGGTTCCGCCGTGCTCGGCAGGTGGTTCAGGCATGGCCGTCACGTGGTTCCAGTCTGTCCAGGACGTGTTTCCAGCTTCTCCGGCAGGTGGTTCTGGTACGTCTGAGAGGTGGTTCCGCCATGGCTGGCAGGTGATCCCGGACCGTCCCCCAGGTGGTTCTGGCATAGCCAGCAGTTGATATTGGCCTGTCCGGCAGGTGGTTCCAGCGAGTCGAACAGGTGGCTCCGGCGTTCTTGGCAGGTGGTTCCGGTCTGTCCGGTAGGTGTTTCCGGCGTGTCTGGCACGTGCTTCCGGCACGTCTGAGAGGTGGTTCCGGCATGCGCGGCAGGTGATTCCGTAGTGTCTGCCATGTGGTTCTGGCATAACCGGCAGGTGATTTTGGCGTGTCCGGCAGGTGTTTCTGGCGAGTCGAGCAGGTGGCTCCGGCATGCTCGGCATGTGCTTCCGGCGTCTCCGGCCCTTGGTTCTGGTGTGTCTGAGAGCTGGTTCCGGCATGTCCGGCAGATGATTCCGGAGTGTCCGCCAAGTGGTTCTGGCATACCCAGCAGGTGATTTTGGCGTGTCAGGGAGGTGGTACCGGTGAGTCGAGCAGGTGGTTCCGGCGTGCTCAACAGGTGGTTCAGGCGGTTCTGGCAGGTGGTATCCGTGTGTTCGGGGTGTGGTTCCAGCATCTCATGAACACGTTTCTGGCACGTCTGAGATGTGGTTCCGGCCGTCCCGACAGGTGTTTCCGCAGTGTCCGCCAAGCGGTTCTGGCGTAGTTGGCAGGTGATTTTGGCATGACTGGCAGGTGGTTCCAGCAAGCCTGGCAGGTGATTCCAAAGTGTTCACTAACTGGTTGTGGCGTAGCCGGCAGGTGATTTTTGCGTGTCCGGCAGGTGGTTCTGGCGAGTCGAGCAGGTGGTTCCGGCGTGCTCGGCAGGTGCTTCCGGGGTCATTGGCACGTGGTTCTGGCATATCTGAGAGGTGGTTCCGGCATGCCCGGCAGGTGATTCCGGAGTGTTCGCCAAGTGTTTCCGGCATAGCCGGCAGGTGATTTTGCATGTCCAGCGGTCGTTCCGGCGGGTCGAGCTGGTGGTTCCGGCGTGTCCGGCAGGTGGTTCCGGTCTGTCCGGCAAGTGGTTCTGTGGTGTCCGGCACGAGGTTCAGTCTGAGAGGCTGTGCCGGCATGCCCCTTACGTGATTCTGGCTTGTCCCCGAAGTGGTGCTGGTGTAGCGGGCAGGTGATTTTGGCGTGTCCGGCAGGTGGTTCAGGCGAGTTGAGCAGGTGGTTGCGACGTGCTCGGCAGGTGCTTCCGGCGTCTCCGGCACGTGTTTCTGGCACATCTGACTGGTGGTTCCGGCATGCCCAAAAGTCGATTCCGGTCTGTCCGGTAGGTGGTTCCGGCGTGCACGGCACGTGGTTCTGGTCCGTCTCAGAGGTGGTTGCGTATGCCCAACAGGTGATTCCGGACTGTCCGCCATGTGCTTCTGGCACGTCTGAGAGGTGGTTCCAAGATGCCCGGCAGGTCATTTCGGAGAGTCGTCCAAGTGGTTCTGGCGTAGCCCGCAGGTGATTTTGGCGTGTCCGGGAGGTGGTTCCGCCGTGCTCGGCAGGTGGTTCAGGCATGGCCGTCACGTGGTTCCAGTCTGTCCAGGACGTGTTTCCAGCTTCTCCGGCAGGTGGTTCTGGTACGTCTGAGAGGTGGTTCCACCATGGCTGGCAGGTGATCCCTGACTGTCCCCCAGGTGGTTCTGGCATAGCCAGCAGTTGATATTGGCCTGTCCGGCAGGTGGTTTCAGTGAGTCAAACAGGTGGCTCCGGCGTTCTTGGCAGGTGGTTCCGGTCTGTCCGGTAGGTGTTTCCGGCGTGTCTGGCACGTGCTTCCGGCACGTCTGAGAGGTGGTGCCGGCATGCGCGGCAGGTGATTCTGTAGTGTCCGCCAGGTGGTTCTGGCATACCCGGCAGGTGATTTTGGCGTGTCCGGCAGGTGTTTCTGGCGAGTCGAGCAGGTGGCTCCGGCATGCTCGGCAGGTGCTTCCGGCGTCTCCGGCACGTGGTTCTGGTGTGTCTGAGAGCTGGTTCCGGCATGTCCGACAGATGATTCCGGAGTGTCCGCCAAGTGGTTCTGGCATACCCAGCAGGTGATTTTGGCGTGTCAGGGAGGTGGTACCGGTGAGTCGAGCAGGTGGTTCCGGCGTGCTCAGCAGGTGGTTCAGGCGGTTCTGGCAGGTGGTATCCGTCTGTTCGGGGTGTGGTTCCAGCATCTCATGAACACGTTTCTGGCACGTCTGAGATGTGGTTCCGGCCGGCCCGACAGGTGTTTCCGCAGTGTCCGCCAAGCGGTTCTGGCGTAGTTGGCAGGTGATTTTGGCATGACTGGCAGGTGGTTCCAGCAAGCCTGGCAGGTGATTCCAAAGTGTTCACTAACTGGTTGTGGCGTAGCCGGCAGGTGATTTTTGCGTGATCCGCAGGTGGTTCTGGCGATTCGAGCAGGTAGTTCCGGCGTGCTCGGCTGGTGCTTCCGGGGTCATTGGCACGGGGTTCTGGCATGTCTGAGAGGTGGTTCCTGCATGCCTGGCAACTGATACCGGAGTGTTCGCCAAGTGGTTCTGGCATAGTCGGCAGGTGATTTTGGAATGTCCGGCAGGTGGTTCAGGCGAGTTGAGCAGGTGGTTCCAACGTGCTTGGCAGGTGCTTCCGGCGTCTCCGGCACGTGTTTCTGGCACATCTGACAGGTGGTTCCGGCATGTCTGAAAGGTGATTCCGGTCTGTCCGGTAGGTGGTTCCAGCCTGCACGGCATGTGGTTCTGGTACGTCTCAGAGGTGGTTGCCCATGCCCAACAGGTGATTCCGGACTGTCCGCCACATGGTTCTGGCACGTCTGAGAGGTGGTTCCGGCATGCCCGGCAGGTCATCCCAGAGAGTCCTCCAAGTGGTTCTGGCATAACACGCAGGTGATTTTGGCGTGTCTGCCAGGTTGTTCCGTTGTGCTTGGCAGGTGATTCAGGCTTGGCCGGCAGGTGGTTCCAGACTGTCCATGACGTGTTTCCAGCTTGTCCGGCAGGTGGTTCTGGTACGTCTGAGAGGTGGCTCCGCCATGGCTGGCAGGTGATTCCGGACCGTCCCCCAGGTGGTTCTGGCATAGCCAGCAGTTGATATTGGCCTGTCCGGCAGGTGGTTCCAGCGAGTCGAACAGGTGGCTCCAGCGTGCTCGGCAGGTGGTTCCGGTTTGTCCGGTAGGTGATTCCGGCGTGTCCGGCACGTGCTTCCGGCACGTCTGAGAGGTGGTTCCGGCATGCGCGACAGGTGATTTCGGAGTGTCTGCCAGGTGGTTCTGGTGTACCCGGCAGGTGATTTTTCCGTGTACGGCAGGTGTTTCTGGCGAGTCGAGCAGGTGGCTCCGGCATGCTCGGCTGGTGCTTCCGGCGTCTGCGGCACGTGGTTCTGGTGTGTCTGAGAGCTGGTTCCGGCATGTCCGGAGGATGATTCTGGAGTGTCCTCCAAGTGGTTCTGGCATCCCCGGCTGGTGATTTTGGCATGTCAGGTAGGTGGTTCCGGCGAGTCGAGCAGGTGGCTCCGGCGTGCTCGGCAGGTTGTTCAGACGGGTCTGGCAGGTGTTTTCCGTCTGTTCGTGGTGTGGTTCCAGCATCTCATGCACATGGTTCTGGCACGTCTGAGATGTGGTTCCGGCCGGCCCGACAGGTGTTTCCACAGTGTCCGCCAAGTGGTACTGGCGTAGTTGGCAGGTGATTTTGGCATGACCGGCAGGTGGTTCCTGCAAGCCCGGCAGGTGATTCCGAAGTGTTCCCCAACTGGTTGTGGCGTAGCCGGCAGGTGATTTTTGCGTGTCCGGCAGGTGGTTCTGGCGAGTCGAGCAGGTGGTTCCGGCGTGCTCGGCAGGTGCTTCCGGGGTCAGTGGCACGTGGTTCTGGCATATCTGAGAGGTGATTACGGCATGACCGGCAGGTGATTCCGGAGTGTTCGCCAAGTGTTTCCGGCGTAGCCGGCAGGTGATTTTGCATGTCCAGCGGTCGTTCCGGCGGGTCGAGCCGGTGGTTCCCGCGTGTCCGGCAGGTGGTTCCGGTCTGTCCGGCAGGTGGTTCTGTGGTGTCCGGCACGAGGCTCAGTCTGAGAGGCTGTGCTGGCATGCCCCTCACGTGATTCCGGCTTGTCCCCGAAGTGGTGCTGGTGTAGCGGGCAGGTGATTTTGGCGTGTCCGGCAGGTGGTTCAGGCGAGTTGAGCAGGTGGTTGCGACGTGCTCGGCAGGTGCTTCCGGCGTCTCCGGCACGTGTTTCTGGCACATCTGACTGGTGGTTCCTGCATGCCCAAAAGTTGATTCCGGTCTCTCGGGTAGGTGGTTCCGGCGTGCACGGCATGTGGTTCTGGTACGTCTCAGAGGTGGTTGCGTATGCCCAACAGGTGATTCCGGACTGTCCGCCACGTGCTTCCGGCACGTCTGAGAGGTGGTTCCAACATGCCCGGCAGGTCATTTTGGAGAGTCGTCCAAGTGGTTCTGGCGTAGCCCGCAGGTGATTTTGGCGAGTCCGGCAGGTGGTTCCGCCGTGCTCGGCAGGTGGTTCAGGCATGGCCATCACGTGCTTCCAGTCTGTCCAGGACGTGTTTCCAGCTTCTCCGGCAGGTGGTTCTGGTGCGTCTGAGAGGTGGTTCCGCCATGGCTGGCAGGTGATCCCGGACTGTCCCCCAGGTCGTGCTGGCATAGCCAGCAGTTGATATTGGACTGTCCGGCAGGTGGTTCCAGTGAGTCGAACAGGTGACTCCGGCGTTCTTGGCAGGTGGTTCCGGTCTGTCCGGTAGGTGATTCCGGCGTGTCTGGCACGTGCTTCCGGCACGTCTGAGAGGTGGTTCCGGCATGCGCGGCAGGTGATTCCGTAGTGTCCGCCAGGTGGTTCTGGCATACCCGGCAGGTGATTTTGGCGTGTCCGACAGGTGTTTCTGGCGAGTCGAGCAGGTGGTTCCGGCGTGCTCTGCAGGTGGTTCAGGCGGTTCTGGCAGGTGGTATCCGTCTGTTCGGGGTGTGGTTCCAGCATCTCATGAACACGTTTCTGGCACGTCTGAGATGTGGTTCCAGCCGGCCCGACAGGTGTTTCCGCAGTGTCCGCCAAGTGGTACTGGCGTAGTTGGCAGGTGATTTTGGCATGACCGGCAGGTGGTTCCAGCAAGCCTGGCAGGTGATTCCAAAGTGTTCACCCACTGGTTGTGGCGTAGCCGGCAGGTGATTTTTGCGTGATCGGCAGGTGGTTCTGGCGAGTCGAGCAGGTGATTCCGGCATGCTCGGCTGGTGCTTCCGTCGTCATTGGCACGGGGTTCTGGCATGTCTGAGAGGTGGTTCCTGCATGCCCGGCAAGTGATTCCGGAGTGTTCGCCAAGTGGTTCTGGCATAGTCGGCAGGTGATTTTGGCATGTCCGGCAGGTGGTTCAGGCGAGTTGAGCAGGTGGTTCCAACGTGCTTGGCAGGTGCTTCCGGCGTCTCTGGCACGTGTTTCTGGCACATCTGAAAGGTGGTTCCGGCATGCCCGAAAGATGATTCCCGTCTGTCCGGTAGGTGGTTCCAGCCTGCATGGCATGTGGTTCTGGTATGTCTCAGAGGTGGTTGCGCATGCCCAACAGGTGATTCCGGACTATCAGCCACATGGTTCTGGCACGTCTGAGAGGTGGTTCCGGCATGCCGGGCAGGTCATCCCAGAGAGTCCTCCAAGTGGTTCTGGCATAACACGCAGGTGATTTTGGCGTGTCTGGCAGGTTGTTCCGTTGTGCTTGGCAGGTGGTTCAGGCTTGGCCGGCAGGTGGTTCCAGACTGTCCAGGACGTGTTTCCAGCTTCTCCGGCAGGTGGTTCTGGTACGTCTGAGAGGTGGTTCCGCCATGGCTGGCAGGTGATTCCGGACCGTCCCCCAGGTGGTTCTGGCATAGCCAGCAGTTGATATTGGCCTGTCCGGCAGGTGGTTCCAGCGAGTCGAACAGGTGGCTCCGGCGTGCTCGGCAGGTGGTTCCGGTCTGTCCGGTAGGTGATTCCGGCGTGTCCGGCACGTGCTTCCGGCACGTCTGAGAGGTGGTTCCGGCATGCACGACCGGTGATTTCGGAGTGTCCGCCAGGTGGTTCTGGCGTACCCGGCAGGTGATTTTGGCGTGTCCGGCAGGTGTTTCTGGCGAGTCGAGCAGGTGGCTCCGGCATGCTCGGCAGGTGCTTCCGGCGTCTCCGGCACGTGGTTCTGGTGTGTCTGAGAGCTGGTTCCGGCATGTCCGGCAGATGATTCCGGAGTGTCCGCCAAGTGGTTCTGGCATACCCGGCTGGTGATTTTGGCATGTCAGGTAGGTGGTTCCGGCGAGTCGAGCAGGTGGCTCCGGCGTGCTCGGCGGGTTGTTCAGACGGGTCTGGCAGGTGTTTTCCGTCTGTTCGGGGTGTGGTTCCAGCATCTCATACACATGGTTCTGGCACGTCTGAGATGTGGTTCCGGCCGGCCCGACAGGTGTTTCCACAGTGTCCGCCAAGTGGTACTGGCGTAGTTGGCAGGTGATTTTGGCATGACCGGCAGGTGGTTCCAGCAAGCCCGGCAGGTGATTCCGAAGTGTTCCCCAACTGGTTGTGGCGTAGCCGGCAGGTGATTTTTGCGTGTCCGGCAGGTGGTTCTGGCGAGTCGAGCAGGTGGTTCCGGCGTGCTCGGCAGGTGCTTCCGGGGTCATTGGCACGTGGTTCTGGCATATCTGAGAGGTGGTTCCGGCATGCCCGGCAGGTGATTCCGGAGTGTTCGCCAAGTGTTTCCGGCGTAGCCGGCAGGTGATTTTGCATGTCCAGCGGTCGTTCCGGCGGGTCGAGCCGGTGGTTCCGGCGTGTCCGGCAGGTGGTTCCGGTCTGTCCGGCAGGTGGTTCTGTGGTGTGCGGCACGAGGTTCAGTCCGAGAGGCTGTGCCTGCATGCCCCTCACGTGATTCTGGCTTGTCCCCGAAGTGGTGCTGGTGTAGCGGGCAGGTGATTTTGGCGTGTCCGGCAGGTGGTTCAGGCGAGTTGAGCAGGTGGTTGCGACGTGCTGGGCAGGTGCTTCCGGCGTCTCCGGCACGTGTTTCTGGCACATCTGACTGGTGGTTCCGGCATGCCCAAAAGTTGATTCCGGTCTGTCCGGTAGGTGGTTCCGGCGTGCACGGCACGTGGTTCTGGTACGTCTCAGAGGTGGTTGTGTATGCCCAACAGGTGATTCCGGACTGTCCGCCACGTGCTTCTGGCACGTCTGAGAGGTGGTTCCAACATGCCCGGCAGGTCATTTCGGAGAGTCGTCCAAGTGGTCCTGGCGTAGCCCGCAGGTGATTTTGGCGTGTCGGGCAGGTGGTTCCGCCGTGCTCGGCAGGTGGTTCAGGCATGGCCGTCACGTGGTTCCAGTCTGTCCAGGACGTGTTTCCAGCTTCTCCGGCAGGTGGTTCTGGTACGTCTGAGAGGTGGTTCCGCCATGGCTGGCAGGTGATCCCGGACCGTCCCCCAGGTGGTTCTGGCATAGCCAGCAGTTGATATTGGCCTGTCCGGCAGGTGGTTCCAGCGAGTCGAACAGGTGGCTCCGGCGTTCTTGGCAGGTGGTTCCGGTCTGTCCGGTAGGTGTTTCCGGCGTGTCTGGCACGTGCTTCCGGCACGTCTCAGAGGTGGTTCCGGCATGCGCGGCAGGTGATTCCGTACTGTCCGCCAGGTGGTTCTGGCATACCCGGCAGGTGATTTTGGCGTGTCCGGCAGGTGTTTCTGGCGAGTCGAGCAGGTGGCTCTGGCATGCTCGGCAGGTGCTTCCGGCGTCTCCGGCACGTGGTTCCGGTGTGTCTGAGAGCTGGTTCCGGCATGTCCGGCAGATGATTCCGCAGTGTCCGCCAAGTGGTTCTGGCATACCCAGCAGGTGATTTTGGCGTGTCAGGGAGGTGGTACCGGTGAGTCGAGCAGGTGGTTCCGGCGTGCTCAGCAGGTGGTTCAGGCGGTTCTGGCAGGTGGTATCCGTCTGTTCGGGGTGTGGTTCCAGCATCTCATGAACACGTTTCTGGCACGTCTGAGATGTGGTTCCAGCCGGCCCGACAGGTGTTTCCGCAGTGTCCGCCAAGCGGTTCTGGCGTAGTTGGCACGTGATTTTGGCATGACCGGCAGGTGGTTCCAGCAAGCCTGGCAGGTGATTCCAAAGTGTTCACCCACTGGTTGTGGCGTAGCCGGCAGGTGATTTTTGCGTGATCGGCAGGTGGTTCTGGCGAGTCGAGCAGGTGATTCCGGCATTCTCGGCCGGTGCTTCCGTGGTCATTGGCACGGGGTTATGGCATGTCTGAGAGGTGGTTCCTGCATGCCCGGCAAGTGATTCCGGAGTGTTCGCCAAGTGGTTCTGGCATAGTCGGCAGGTGATTTTGGCATGTCCGGCAGGTGGTTCAGGCGAGTTGAGCAGGTGGTTCCAACGTGCTTGGCAGGTGCTTCCGGCGTCTCCGGCACGTGTTTCTGGCACATCTGAAAGGTGGTTCCGGCATGCCCGAAAGGTGATTCCCGTCTGTCCGGTAGGTGGTTCCAGCCTGCACGGCATGTGGTTCTGGTATGTCTCAGAGGTGGTTGCGCATGCCCAACAGGTGATTCCGGACTATCAGCCACATGGTTCTGGCACGTCTGAGAGGTGGTTCCGGCATGCCGGGCAGGTCATCCCAGAGAGTCCTCCAAGTGGTTCTGGCATAACACGCAGGTGATTTTGGCGTGTCTGGCAGGTTGTTCCGTTGTGCTTGGCAGGTGGTTCAGGCTTGGCCGGCAGGTGGTTCCAGACTGTCCAGGACGTGTTTCCAGCTTCTCCGGCAGGTGGTTCTGGTACGTCTGAGAGGTGGTTCCGCCATGGCTGGCAGGTGATTCCGGACCGTCCCCCAGGTGGTTCTGGCATAGCCAGCAGTTGATATTGGCCTGTCCGGCAGGTGGTTCCAGCGAGTCGAACAGGTGGCTCCGGCGTGCTCGGCAGGTGGTTCAGGTCTGTCCGGTAGGTGATTCCGGCGTGTCCGGCACGTGCTTCCGGCACGTCTGAGAGGTGGTTCCGGCATGCACGACCGGTGATTTCGGAGTGTCCGCCAGGTGGTTCTGGCGTACCCGGCAGGTGATTTTGGCGTGTCCGGCAGGTGTTTCTGGCGAGTCGAGCAGGTGGCTCCGGCATGCTCGGCAGGTGCTTCCGGCGTCTCCGGCACGTGGTTCTGGTGTGTCTGAGAGCTGGTTCCGGCATGTCCGGCAGATGATTCCGGAGTGTCCGCCAAGTGGTTCTGGCATACCCGGCTGGTGATTTTGGCATGTCAGGTAGGTGGTTCCGGCGAGTCGAGCAGGTGGCTCCCGCGTGCTCGGCAGGTTGTCCACACGGGTCTGGCAGGTGTTTTCCGTCTGTTCGGGGTGTGGTTCCAGCATCTCATGCACATGGTTCTGGCACGTCTGAGATGTGGTTCCGGCCGGCCCGACAGGTGTTTCCACAGTGTCCGCCAAGTGGTACTGGCGTAGTTGGCAGGTGATTTTGGCATGACCGGCAGGTGGTTCCTGGCAAGCCCGACAGGTGATTGCGAAGTGTTCCCCAACTGGTTGTGGCGTAGCCGGCAGGGGACTTTTGCGTGTCCAGCAGGTGGTTCTGGCGAGTCGAGCAGGTGGTTCTGGCGTGCTCGGCAGGTGCTTCCGGGGTCATTGGCTCGTGGTTCTGGCATATCTGAGAGGTGGTTCCGGCATGCCCGGCAGGTGATTCCGGAGTGTTCGCCAAGTGTTTCCGGCGTAGCCGGCAGGTGATTTTGCATATCCAGCGGTCGTTCCGGCGGGTCGAGCCGGTGGTTCCGGCGTGTCCGGCAGGTGGTTCCGGTCTGTCCGGCAGGTGGTTCTGTGGTGTGCGGCACGAGGTTCAGTCTGAGAGGCTGTGCCGGCATGCCCCTCACGTGATTCCGGCTTGTCCCCGAAGTTGTGCTGGTGTAGCGGGCAGGTGATTTTGGCGTGTCCGGCAGGTGGTTCAGGCGAGTTGAGCAGGTGGTTGCGACTTGCTCGGCAGGTGCTTCCGGCGTCTCCGGCACATGTTTCTGGCACATCTCACAGGTGGTTCCGGCATGCCCGAAAGGTGATTCCTGTCTGTCCGGTAGGTGGTTCCAGCCTGCACGGCATGTGGTTCTGGTACGTCTCAGAGGTGGTTGCGCATGCCCAGCAGGTGATTCCAGACTGTCCGCCACATGGTTCTGGCACGTCTGAGAGGTGGTTCCGGCATGCCCGGCAGGTCATCCCAGAGAGTCCTCCAAGTGGTTCTGGCATAACCCGCAGGTGATTTTGGCATGTCTGGCAGGTTGTTCCGTTGTGCTTGGCAGGTGGTTCAGGCTTGGCTGGCAGGTGGTTCCAGACTGTCCAGGACGTGTTTCCAGCTTGTCCGGCAGGTGGTTCTGGTACGTCTGAGAGGTGGTTCCGCCATGGCTGGCAGGTGATTCCGGACCGTCCCCCAGGTGGTTCTGGCATAGCCAGCAGTTGATATTGGCCTGTCCGGCAGGTGGTTCCAGCGAGTCGAACAGGTGGCTCCGGCGTGCTCGGCAGGTGGTTCCGGTCTGTCCGGTAGGTGATTCCGGCGTGTCCGGCACGTGCTTCCGGCACGTCTGAGAGGTGGTTCGGGCATGCGCGACAGGTGATTTCGGAGTGTCCGCCAGGTGGTTCTGGCGTACCCGGCAGGTGATTTTGGCGTGTCCGGCAGGTGTTTCTGGCGAGTCGAGCAGGTGGCTCCGGCATGCTCGGCAGGTGCTTCCGGCGTCTCCGGCACGTGGTTCTGGTGTGTCTTAGAGCTGGTTCCGGCATGTCCGGCAGATGATTCCGGAGTGTCCGCCAAGTGGTTCTGGCATACCCAGCAGCTGATTTTGGCCTGTCAGGGAGGTGGTACCGGTGAGTCGAGCAGGTGGTTCCGGCGTGCTCAGCAGGTGGTTCAGGCGGTTCTTGCAGGTGGTATCCGTGTGTTCGGGGTGTGGTACCAGCATCTCATGAACACGTTTCTGGCACGTCAGAGATGTGGTTCCGGCCGGCCTGACAGGTGTTTCCGCAGTGAGCGCCAAGCGGTTCTGACGTTGTTGGCAGGTGTTTTTGGCATGACCGGCAGGTGGTGCCAGCAAGCCTGGCAGGTGATTCCAAAGTGTTCACCAACTGGTTGTGGCGTAGCCGGCAGGTGATTTTTGCGTGATCGGCAGGTGGTTCTGGCGAGTCGAGCAGGTGGTTCCGGCGTGCTCGGCTGGTGCTTCCGGGGTCATTGGCACGGGGTTCTGGCATGTCTGAGAGGTGGTTCCTGCATGCCCGGCAAGTGATTCCGGAGTGTTCGCCAAGTGGTTCTGGCATAGTCGGCAGGTGATTTTGGCATGTCCGGCAGGTGGTTCAGGCGAGTTGAGCAGGTGGTTCCAACGTGCTTGGCAGGTGCTTCCGGCGTCTCCGGCACGTGTTTCTGGCACATCTGACAGGTGGTTCCGGCATGCCCAAAAGGTGATTCCGGACTGTCCGGTAGGTGGTTCCAGCCTGCACGGCATGTGGTTCTGGTACGTCTCAGAGGTGGTTGCGCATGCACAACAGGTGATTCCGGACTGTCCGCCACATGGTTCTGGCACGTCTGAGAGGTGGTTCTGGCATGCCCGGCAGGTCATCCCAGAGAGTCCTCCAAGTGGTTCTGGCATAACACGCAGGTGATTTTGGCGTGTCTGGCAGGTTGTTCCGTTGTGCTTGGCAGGTGGTTCAGGCTTGGCCGGCAGGTGGTTCCAGACTGTCCAGGACGTGTTTCCAGCTTCTCCGGCAGGTGGTTCTGGTACGTCTGAGAGGTGGTTCCGCCATGGCTGGCAGGTGATTCCGGACCGTCCCCCAGGTGGTTCTGGCATAGCCAGCAGTTGATATTGGCCTGTCCGGCAGGTGGTTCCAGCGAGTCGAACAGGTGGCTCCGGCGTGCTCGGCAGGTGGTTCCGGTCTGTCCGGTAGGTGTTTCCGGCGTGTCTGGCACGTGCTTCCGGCACGTCTGAGAGGTGGTTCCGGCATGCGCGGCAGGTGATTCCGTAGTGTCCGCCAGGTGGTTCTGGCATACCCGGCAGGTGATTTTGGCGTGTCCGGCATGTGTTTCTGGCGAGTCAAGCAGGTGGCTCCGGCATGCTCGGCAGGTGCTTCCGGCGTCTCTGGCACTTGGTTCTGGTGTGTCTGAGAGCTGGTTCCGGCATGCCCGTCAGGTCATCCCAGAGAGTCCGCCAAGTGGTTCTGGCATACCCAGCAGGTGATTTTGGCGTGTCAGGGAGCTGGTACCGGTGAGTCGAGCAGGTGGTTCCGGCGTGCTCAGCAGGTGGTTCAGGCGGTTCTGGCAGGTGGTATCCGTCTGTTCGGGGTGTGGTTCCAGCATCTCATGAACACGTTTCTGGCACGTCTGAGATGTGGTTCCGGCCGGCCCGACAGGCGTTTCCGCACTGTCCGCCAAGCGGTTCTGGCATAGTTGGCAGGTGATTTTGGCATGACTGGCAGGTGGTTCCAGCAAGCCTGGCAGGTGATTCCAAAGTGTTCACCAACTGGTTGTGGCGTAGCCGGCAGGTGATTTTTGCGTGATCGGCAGGTGGTTCTGGCGAGTCGAGCTGGTGGTTCCGGCGTGCTCGGCTGGTGCTTCTGGGGTCATTGGCACGGGGTTCTGGCATGTCTGAGAGGTGGTTCCTGCATGCCCGGCAAGTGATTCCGGAGTGTTCGCCAAGTGGTTCTGGCATAGTAGGCAGGTGATTTTGGCATGTCCGGCAGGTAGTTCAGGCGAGTTGAGCAGGTGGTTCCAACGTGCTTGGCAGGTGCTTCCGGCGTCTCCGGCACGTGTTTCTGGCACATCTGAGAGGTGGTTCCGGCATGCCCGAAAGGTGATTCCGGTCTGTCCGGCAGGTGGTTCCAGTGAGTCGAACAGGTGGCTCCGGCGTTCTTGGCAGGTGGTTCCGGTCTGTCCGGTAGGTGTTTCCGGCGTCTCCGGCACGTGGTTCTGGTGTGTCTGAGAGCTGGTTCCGGCATGTCCGGCAGATGATTCCGGAGTGTCCGCCAAGTGGTTCTGGCATACCCGGCTGGTGATTTTGGCATGTCAGGTAGGTGGTTCCGGCGAGTCGAGCAGGTGGCTCCGGCGTGCTCGGCGGGTTGTTCAGACGGGTCTGGCAGGTGTTTTCCGTCTGTTCGGGGTGTGGTTCCAGCATCTCATGCACATGGTTCTGGCACGTCTGAGATGTGGTTCCGGCCGGCCCGACAGGTGTTTCCACAGTGTCCGCCAAGTGGTACTGGCGTAGTTGGCAGCTGATTTTGGCATGACCGGCAGGTGGTTCCAGCAAGCCCGGCAGGTGATTCCGAAGTGTTCCCCAACTGGTTGTGGCGTAGCCGGCAGGTGATTTTTGCGTGTCCGGCAGGTGGTTCTGGCGAGTCGAGCAGGTGGTTCCGGCGTGCTCGGCAGGTGCTTCCGGGGTCATTGGCACGTGGTTCTGGCATATCTGAGAGGTGGTTCCGGCATGCCCGGCAGGTGATTCCGGAGTGTTCGCCAAGTGTTTCCGGCGTAGCCGGCAGGTGATTTTGCATGTCCAGCGGTCGTTCCGGCGGGTCGAGCCGGTGGTTCTGGCGTGTCCGGCAGGTGGTACCGGGCTGTCCGGCAGGTGGTTCTGTGGTGTGCGGCACGAGGTTCAGTCTGAGAGGCTGTGCCGGCATGCCCCTCACGTGATTCCGGCTTGTCCGCGAAGTGGTGCTGGTGTAGCGGGCAGGTGATTTTGGCGTGTCCGGCAGGTGGTTCAGGCGAGTTGAGCAGGTGGTTGCGACGTGCTCGGCAGGTGCTTCCGGCGTCTCCGGCACGTGTTTCTGGCACATCTGACTGGTGGTTCCGGCATGCCCAAAAGTTGATTCCGGTCTGTCGGGTAGGTGGTTCCGGCGTGCACGGCACGTGGTTCTGGTACGTCTCAGAGGTGGTTGCGTATGCCCAACAGGTGATTCCGGACTGTCCGGCACGTGCTTCTGGCACGTCTGAGAGGTGGTTCCAACATGCCCGGCAGGTCATTTCAGAGAGTCGTCCAAGTGGTTCTGGCGTAGCCCGCAGGTGATTTTGGCGTGTCTGGCAGGTGGTTCCGCCGTGCTCAGCAGGTGTTTCAGGCATGGCCGTCACGTGGTTCCAGTCTGTCCAGGACGTGTTTCCAGCTTCTCCGGCAGGTGGTTCTGGTGCGTCTGAGAGGTGGTTCCGCCATGGCTGGCAGGTGATCCCGGACTGTCCCCCAGGTGGTTCTGGCATAGCCAGCAGTTGATATTGGCCTGTCCGGCAGGTGGTTCCAGCGAGTCGAACAGGTGGCTCCGGCGTTCTTGGCAGGTGGTTCCGGTCTGTCCGGTAGGTGTTTCCGGCGTGTCTGGCACGTGCTTCCGGCACGTCTGAGAGGTGGTTCCGGCATGCGCGGCAGGTGATTCCGTAGTGTCCGCCAGGTGGTTCTGGCATACCCGGCAGGGGATTTTGGCGTGTCCGGCAGGTGTTTCTGGCGAGTCGAGCACGTGGCTCCGGCATGCTCGGCAGGTGCTTCCGGCGTCTCCGGCACTTGGTTCTGGTGTGTCTGAGAGCTGGTTCCGGAATGTCCGGCAGATGATTCCGGAGTGTCCGCCAAGTGGTTCTGGCATACCCAGCAGGTGATTTTGGCGTGTCAGGGAGGTGGTACCGGTGAGTCGAGCAGGTGGTTCCGGCGTGCTCAGCTGGTGGTTCAGGCGGTTCTGGCAGGTGGTATCCGTCTGTTCGGGGTGTGGTTCCAGCATCTCATGAACACGTTTCTGGCACGTCTGAGATATGGTTCCGGCCGGCCCGACAGGTGTTTCCGCAGTGTCCGCCAAGCGGTTCTGGCGTAGTTGGCAGGTGACTTTGGCATGACTGGCAGGTGGTTCCAGCAAGCCTGGCAGGTGATTCCAAAGTGTTCACCAACTGGTTGTGGCGTAGCCGGCAGGTGATTTTTGCGTGATCGGCAGGTGGTTCTGGCGAGTCGAGCAGGTGGTTCCGGCGTGCTCGGCTGGTGCTTCCGGGGTCATTGGCACGGGGTTCTGGCATGTCTGAGAGGTGGTTCCTGCATGCCCGGCAAGTGATTCCGGAGTGTTCGCCAAGTGGTTCTGGCATAGTCGGCAGGTGATTTTGGCATGTCAGGCAGGTGGTTCAGGCAAGTTGAGCAGGTGGTTCCAACGTGCTTGGCAGGTGCTTCCGGCGTCTCCGGCACGTGTTTCTGGCACATCTGACAGGTGGTTCCGGCATGCCCGAAAGGTGATTCCCGTCTGTCCGGTAGGTGGTTCCAGATTGCACGGCATGTGGTTCTGGTATGTCTCAGAGGTGGTTGGGCATGCCCAACAGGTGATTCCGGACTGTCCGCCACATGGTTCTGGCACGTCTGAGAGGTGGTTCCGGCATGCCCGGCAGGTCATCCCAGAGAGTCCTCCAAGTGGTTCTGGCATAACACGCAGGTGATTTGGGCGTGCCTGGCAGGTTGTTCCGTTGTGCTTGGCAGGTGGTTCAGGCTTGGCCGGCAGGTGGTTCCAGACTGTCCAGGACGTGTTTCCAGCTTGTCCGGCAGGTGGTTCTGGTACGTCTGAGAGGTGGTTCCGCCATGGCTGGCAGGTGATTCCGGACCGTCCCCCAGGTGGTTCTGGCATAGCCAGCAGTTGATATTGGCCTGTCCGGCAGGTGGTTCCAGCGAGTCGAACAGGTGGCTCCGGCGTGCTCGGCAGGTGGTTCCGGTCTGTCCGGTAGGTGATTCCGGCGTGTCCGGCACGTGCTTCCGGCACGTCTGAGAGGTGGTTCCGGCATGCGCGACAGGTGATTTCGGAGTGTCCGCCAGGTGGTTGTGGCGTACCCGGCAGGTGATTTTGGCGTGTCCGGCAGGTGTTTCTGGCGAGTCGAGCAGGTGGCTCCGGCATGCTCGGCATGTGCTTCCGGCGTCTCCGGCACGTGGTTCTGGTGTGTCTGAGAGCTGGTTCCGGCATGTCCGGCAGATGATTCCGGAGTGTCCGCCAAGTGGTTCTGGCATACCCAGCAGGTGATTTTGGCGTGTCAGGTAGGTGGTTCCGGCGAGTCGAGCAGGTGGCTCCGGAGTGCTCGGCAGGTTGTTCAGACGGGTCTGGCAGGTGTTTTCCGTCTGTTCGGGGTGTGGTTCCAGCATCTCATGCACATGGTTCTGGCACGTCTGAGATGTGGCTCCGGCCGGCCCGACAGGTGTTTGTACAGTGTCCGCCAAGTGGTACTGGCGTAGTTGGCCGGTGATTTTGGCATGACCAGCAGGTGGTTCCAGCAAGCCCGGCAGGTGATTCCGAAGTGTTCCCCAACTGGTTGTGGCGTAGCCGGCAGGTGATTTTTGCGTGTCCGGCAGGTGGTTCTGGCGAGTCGAGCAGGTGGTTCCGGCGTGCTCGGCAGGTGCTTCCGGGGTCATTGACACGTGGTTCTGGCATATCTGAGAGGTGGATCCGGCATGCCCGGCAGGTGATTCCGGAGTGTTCGCCAAGTGTTTCCGGCGTAGCCGGCAGGTGATTTTGCATGTCCAGCGGTCGTTCCGGCGGGTCGAGCCGGTGGTTCCGGCGTGTCCGGCAGGTGGTTCCGGTCTGTCCGGCAGGTGGTTCTGTGGTGTCCGGCACGAGGTTCAGTCTGAGAGGCTGTGCCGGCATGCCCCTCACGTGATTCTGGCTTGTCCCCGAAGTGGTGCTGGTGTAGCGGGCAGGTGATTTTGGCGTGTCCGGCAGGTGGTTCAGGCGAGTTGAGCAGGTGGTTGCGACGTGCTCGGCAGGTGCTTCCGGCGTCTCCGGCACGTGTTTCTGGCACATCTGACTGGTGGTTCCGGCATGCCCAAAAGTTGATTCCGGTCTGTCCGGTAGGTGGTTCCGGCGTGCACGGCACGTGGTTCTGGTACGTCTCAGAGGTGGTTGCGTATGCCCAACAGGTGATTCCGGACTGTCCGCCACGTGCTTCTGGCACGTCTGAGAGGTGGTTCCAACATGCCCGGCAGGTCATTTCGGAGAGTCGTCCAAGTGGTTCTGGCGTAGCCCGCAGGTGATTTTGGCGTGTCGGGCAGGTGGTTCCGCCGTGCTCGGCAGGTGGTTCAGGCATGGCCGTCACGTGGTTCCAGTCTGTCCAGGACGTGTTTCCAGCTTCTCCGGCAGGTGGTTCTGGTACGTCTGAGAGGTGGTTCCGCCATGGCTGGCAGGTGATCCCGGACCGTCCCCCAGGTGGTTCTGGCATAGCCAGCAGTTGATATTGGCCTGTCCGGCAGGTGGTTCCAGCGAGTCGAACAGGTGGCTCCGGCGTTCTTGGCAGGTGGTTCCGGTCTGTCCGGTAGGTGTTTCCGGCGTGTCTGGCACGTGCTTCCGGCACGTCTGAGAGGTGGTTCCGGCATGCGCGGCAGGTGATTCCGTAGTGTCCGCCAGGTGGTTCTGGCATACCCGGCAGGTGATTTTGGCGTGTCCGGCAGGTGTTTCTGGCGAGTCGAGCAGGTGGCTCCGGCATGCTCGGCATGTGCTTCCGGCGTCTCCGGCACGTGGTTCTGGTGTGTCTGAGAGCTGGTTCCGGCATGTCCGGCAGATGATTCCGGAGTGTCCGCCAAGTGGTTCTGGCATACCCAGCAGGTGATTTTGGCGTGTCAGGTAGGTGGTTCCGGCGAGTCGAGCAGGTGGCTCCGGAGTGCTCGGCAGGTTGTTCAGACGGGTCTGGCAGGTGTTTTCCGTCTGTTCGGGGTGTGGTTCCAGCATCTCATGCACATGGTTCTGGCACGTCTGAGATGTGGCTCCGGCCGGCCCGACAGGTGTTTGTACAGTGTCCGCCAAGTGGTACTGGCGTAGTTGGCCGGTGATTTTGGCATGACCAGCAGGTGGTTCCAGCAAGCCCGGCAGGTGATTCCGAAGTGTTCCCCAACTGGTTGTGGCGTAGCCGGCAGGTGATTTTTGCGTGTCCGGCAGGTGGTTCTGGCGAGTCGAGCAGGTGGTTCCGGCGTGCTCGGCAGGTGCTTCCGGGGTCATTGACACGTGGTTCTGGCATATCTGAGAGGTGGATCTGGCATGCCCGGCAGGTGATTCCGGAGTGTTCGCCAAGTGTTTCCGGCGTAGCCGGCAGGTGATTTTGCATGTCCAGCGGTCGTTCCGGCGGGTCGAGCCGGTGGTTCCGGCGTGTCCGGCAGGTGGTTCCGGTCTGTCCGGCAGGTGGTTCTGTGGTGTCCGGCACGAGGTTCAGTCTGAGAGGCTGTGCCGGCATGCCCCTCACGTGATTCTGGCTTGTCCCCGAAGTGGTGTTGGTGTAGCGGGCAGGTGATTTTGGCGTGTCCGGCAGGTGGTTCAGGCGAGTTGAGCAGGTGGTTGCGACGTGCTCGGCAGGTGCTTCCGGCGTCTCCGGCACGTGTTTCTGGCACATCTGACTGCTGGTTCCGGCATGCCCAAAAGTGGATTCCGGTCTGTCCGGTAGGTGGTTCCGGCGTGCACGGCACGTGGTTCTGGTACGTCTCAGAGGTGGTTGCGTATGCCCAACAGGTGATTCCGGACTGTCCGCCACGTGCTTCTGGCACGTCTGAGAGGTGGTTCCAACATGCCCGGCAGGTCATTTCGGAGAGTCGTCCAAGTGGTTCTGGCGTAGCCCGCAGGTGATTTTGGCGTGTCGGGCAGGTGGTTCCGCCGTGCTCGGCAGGTGGTTCAGGCATGGCCGTCACGTGGTTCCAGTCTGTCCAGGACGTGTTTCCAGCTTCTCCGGCAGGTGGTTCTGGTACGTCTGAGAGGTGGTTCCGCCATGGCTGGCAGGTGATCCCGGACCGTCCCCCAGGTGGTTCTGGTATAGCCAGCAGTTGATATTGGCCTGTCCGGCAGGTGGTTCCAGCGAGTCGAACAGGTGGCTCCGGCGTTCTTGGCAGGTGGTTCCGGTCTGTCCGGTAGGTGTTTCCGGCGTGTCTGGCACGTGCTTCCGGCACGTCTGAGAGGTGGTTCCGGCATGCGCGGCAGGTGATTCCGTAGTGTCCGCCAGGTGGTTCTGGCATACCCGGCAGGTGATTTTGGCGTGTCCGGCAGGTGTTTCTGGCGAGTCGAGCAGGTGGCTCCGGCATGCTCGGCAGGTGCTTCCGGCGTCTCCGGCACTTGGTTCCGGTGTGTCTGAGAGCTGGTTCCGGCATGTCCGGCAGATGATTCCGCAGTGTCCGCCAAGTGGTTCTGGCATACCCAGCAGGTGATTTTGGCGTGTCAGGGAGGTGGCCCGGTGAGTCGAGCAGGTGGTTCCGGCATGCTCAGGAGGTGGTTCAGGCGGTTCTGGCAGGTGGTATCCGTCTGTTCGTGGTGTGGTTCCAGCATCTCATGAACACGTTTCTGGCACGTCTGAGATGTGGTTCCAGCCGGCCCGACAGGTGTTTCCGCAGTGTCCGCCAAGCGGTTCTGGCGTAGTTGGCACGTGATTTTGGCATGACCGGCAGGTGGTTCCAGCAAGCCTGGCAGGTGATTCCAAAGTGTTCACCCACTGGTTGTGGCGTAGCCGGCAGGTGATTTTTGCGTGATCGGCAGGTGGTTCTGGCGAGTCGAGCAGGTGATTCCGGCATGCTCGGCTGGTGCTTCCGTGGTCATTGGCACGGGGTTATGGCATGTCTGAGAGGTGGTTCCTGCATGCCCGGCAAGTGATTCCGGAGTGTTCGCCAAGTGGTTCTGGCATAGTCGGCAGGTGATTTTGGCATGTCCGGCAGGTGGTTCAGGCGAGTTGAGCAGGTGGTTCCAACGTGCTTGGCAGGTGCTTCCGGCGTCTCCGGCACGTGTTTCTGGCACATCTGAAAGGTGGTTCCGGCATGCCCGAAAGGTGATTCCCGTCTGTCCGGTAGGTGGTTCCAGCCTGCACGGCATGTCGTTCTGGTATGTCTCAGAGGTGGTTGCGCATGCCCAACAGGTGATTCCGGACTATCAGCCACATGGTTCTGGCACGTCTGAGAGGTGGTTCCGGCATGCCCGGCAGGTCATCCCAGAGAGTCCTCCAAGTGGTTCTGGCATAACACGCAGGTGATTTTGGCGTGTCTGGCAGGTTGTTCCGTTGTGCTTGGCAGGTGGTTCAGGCTTGGCCGGCAGGTGGTTCCAGACTGTCCAGGACGTGTTTCCAGCTTCTCCGGCAGGTGGTTCTGGTACGTCTGAGAGGTGGTTCCGCCATGGCTGGCAGGTGATTCCGGACTGTCCCCCAGGTGGTTCTGGCATAGCCAGCAGTTGATATTGGCCTGTCCGGCAGGTGGTTCCAGCGAGTCGAACAGGTGGCTCCGGCGTGCTCGGCAGGTGGTTCCGGTCTGTCCGGTAGGTGATTCCGGCGTGTCCGGCACGTGCTTCCGGCACGTCTGAGAGGTCGTTCCGGCATGCACGACCGGTGATTTCGGAGTGTCTGCCAGGTGGTTCTGGCGTACCCGGCAGGTGATTTTTCCGTGTCCGGCAGGTGTTTCTGGCGAGTCGAGCAGGTGGCTCCGGCATGCTCGGCAGGTGCTTCCGGCGTCTCCGGCACGTGGTTCTGGTGTGTCTGAGAGCTGGTTCCGTCATGTCCGGAGGATGATTCTGGAGTGTCCGCCAAGTGGTTTTGGCATCCCCGGCTGGTGATTTTGGCATGTCAGGTAGGTGGTTCCGGCGAGTCGAGCAGGTGGCTCCGGCGTGCTCGGCAGGTTGTTCAGACGGGTCTGGCAGGTGTTTTCCGTCTGTTCGGGGTGTGGTTCCAGCATCTCATGCACATGGTTCTGGCACGTCTGAGATGTGGTTCCGGCCGGCCCGACAGGTGTTTCCACAGTGTCCGCCAAGTGGTACTGGCGTAGTTGGCAGGTGATTTTGGCATGACCGGCAGGTGGTTCCAGCAAGCCCGGCAGGTGATTCCGAAGTGTTCCCCAACTGGTTGTGGCGTAGCCGGCAGGTGATTTTTGCGTGTCCGGCAGGTGGTTCTGGCGAGTCGAGCAGGTGGTTCCGGCGTGCTCGGCAGGTGCTTCCGGGGTCATTGGCACGTGGTTCTGGCATATCTGAGAGGTGGTTCCGGCATGCCCGGCAGGTGATTCCGGAGTGTTCGCCAAGTGTTTCCGGCGTAGCCGGCAGGTGATTTTGCATGTCCAGCGGTCGTTCCGGCGGGTCGAGCCGGTGGTTCCCGCGTGTCCGGCAGGTGGTTCCGGTCTGTCCGGCAGGTGGTTCTGTGGTTGCGGCACGAGGTTCAGTCCGAGAGGCTGTGCCGGCATGCCCCTCACGTGATTCTGGCTTGTCCCCGAAGTGGTGCTGGTGTAGCGGGCAGGTGATTTTGGCGTGTCCGGCAGGTGGTTCAGGCGAGTTGAGCAGGTGGTTGCGACGTGCTGGGCAGGTGCTTCCGGCGTCTCCGGCACGTGTTTCTGGCACATCTGACTGGTGGTTCCGGCATGCCCAAAAGTTGATTCCGGTCTGTCCGGTAGGTGGTTCCGGCGTGCACGGCACGTGGTTCTGGTACGTCTCAGAGGTGGTTGTGTATGCCCAACAGGTGATTCCGGACTGTCCGCCACGTTCTTCAGGCACGTCTGAGACGTGGTTCCAAGATGCCCGGCAGGTCATTTCGGAGAGTCGTCCAAGTGGTCCTGGCGTAGCCCGCAGGTGATTTTGGCGTGTCGGGCAGGTGGTTCCGCCGTGCTCGGCAGGTGGTTCAGGCATGGCCGTCACGTGGTTCCAGTCTGTCCAGGACGTGTTTCCAGCTTCTCCGGCAGGTGATTCTGGTACGTCTGAGAGGTGGTTCCGCCATGGCTGGCAGGTGATCCCGGACCGTCCCCCAGGTGGTTCTGGCATAGCCAGCAGTTGATATTGGCCTGTCCGGCAGGTGGTTCCAGCGAGTCGAACAGGTGGCTCCGGCGTTCTTGGCAGGTGGTTCCGGTCTGTCCGGTAGGTGTTTCCGGCGTGTCTGGCACGTGCTTCCGGCACGTCTCAGAGGTGGTTCCGGCATGCGCGGCAGGTGATTCCGTACTGTCCGCCAGGTGGTTCTGGCATACCCGGCAGGTGATTTTGGCGTGTCCGGCAGGTGTTTCTGGCGAGTCGAGCAGGTGGCTCCGGCATGCTCGGCAGGTGCTTCCGGCGTCTCCGGCACGTGGTTCCGGTGTGTCTGAGAGCTGGTTCCGGCATGTCCGGCAGATGATTCCGGAGTGTCCGCCAAGTGGTTCTGGCATACCCGGCTGGTGATTTTGGCATGTCAGGTAGGTGGTTCCGGCGAGTCGAGCAGGTGGCTCCGGCGTGCTCGGCGGGTTGTTCAGACGGGTCTGGCAGGTGTTTTCCGTCTGTTCGTGGTGTGGTTCCAGCATCTCATGCACATGGTTCTGGCAAGTCTGAGATGTGGTTCCGGCCGGCCCGACAGGTGTTTCCACAGTGTCCGCCAAGTGGTACTGGCGTAGTTGGCAGCTGATTTTGGCATGACCGGCAGGTGGTTCCAGGAAGCCCGGCAGGTGATTCCGAAGTGTTCCCCAACTGGTTGTGGCGTAGCCGGCAGGTGACTTTTGCGTGTCCGGCAGGTGGTTCTGGCGAGTCGAGCAGGTGGTTCCGGCGTGCTCGGCAGGTGCTTCCGGGGTCATTGGCTCGTGGTTCTGGCATATCTGAGAGGTGGTTCCGGCATGCCCGGCAGGTGATTCCGGAGTGTTCGCCAAGTGTTTCCGGCGTAGCCGGCAGGTGATTTTGCATATCCAGCTGTCGTTCCGGCGGGTCGAGCCGGTGGTTCCGGCGTGTCCGGCAGGTGGTTCCGGTCTGTCCGGCAGGTGGTTCTGTGGTGTGCGGCACGAGGTTAAGTCTGAGAGGCTGTGCCGGCATGCCCCTCACGTGATTCCGGCTTGTCCCCGAAGTTGTGCTGGTGTAGCGGGCAGGTGATTTTGGCGTGTCCGGCAGGTGGTTCAGGCGAGTTGAGCAGGTGGTTGCGACGTGCTCGGCAGGTGCTTCAGGCGTCTCCGGCACATGTTTCTGGCACATATGACAGGTGGTTCCGGCATGCCCGAAAGGTGATTCCCGTCTCTCCGGGGGGGGTTCCGGCGTGCACGGCACGTGGTTCTGGTACGTCTCAGAGGTGGTTGCGTATGCCCAACAGGTGATTCCGGACTGTCCGCCACGTGCTTCTGGCACGTGTGAGAGGTGGTTCCAACATGCCCGGCAGGTCATTTCGGAGAGTCGTCCAAGTGGTTCTGGCGTAGCCCGCAGGTGATTTTGGCGTGTCCGGCAGGTGGTTCCGCCGTGCTCGGCAGGTGGTTCAGGCATGGCCGTCACGTGGTTCCAGTCTGTCCAGGACGTGTTTCCAGCTTCTCCGGCAGGTGGTTCTGGTACGTCTGAGAGGTGGTTCCGCCATGGCTGGCAGGTGATCCCGGACTGTCCCCCAGGTGGTTCTGGCATAGCCAGCAGTTGATATTGGCCTGTCCGGCAGGTGGTTTCAGTGAGTCAAACAGGTGGCTCCGGCGTTCTTGGCAGGTGGTTCCGGTCTGTCCGGTAGGTGTTTCCCGGGTGTCTGGCACGTGCTTCCGGCACGTCTGAGAGGTGGTGCCGGCATGCGCGGCAGGTGATTCCGTAGTGTCCGCCAGGTGGTTCTGGCATAGCCGGCAGGTGATTTTGGCGTGTCCGGCAGGTGTTTCTGGTGAGTCGAGCAGGTGGCTCCGGCATGCTCGGCAGGTGCTTCCGGCGTCTCCGGCACGTGGTTCTGGTGTGTCTGAGACCTGGTTCCGGCATGTCCGACAGATGATTCCGGAGTGTCCGCCAAGTGGTTCTGGCATACCCAGCAGGTGATTTTGGCGTGTCAGGGAAATGGTACCGGTGAGTCGAGCAGGTGGTTCCGGCGTGCTCAGCAGGTGGTTCAGGCGGTTCTGGCAGGTGGTATCCGTCTGTTCGGGGTGTGGTTCCAGCATCTCATGAACACGTTTCTGGCACGTCTGAGATGTGGTTCCGGCCGGCCCGACAGGTGTTTCCGCAGTGTCCGCCAAGCGGTTCTGGCGTAGTTGGCAGGTGATTTTTGCATGTCCGGCAGGTGGTTCAGGCGAGTTGAGCAGGTGGTTCCAACGTGCTTGGCAGGTGCTTCCGGCGTCTCCGGCACGTGTTTCTGGCACATCTGAGAGGTGGTTCCGGCATGCCCGAAAGGTGATTCCGGTCTGTACGGTAGGTGGTTCCAGCCTGCACGGCATGTGGTTCTGGTACGTCTCAGAGGTGGTTGCGCATGCCCAACAGGTGATTCCACTCTGTCCGCCACATGGTTCTGGCACGTCTGAGAGGTGGTTCCGGCATGCCCGTCAGGTCATCCCAGAGAGTCCGCCAAGTGGTTCTGGCATACCCAGCAGGTGATTTTGGCGTGTCAGGGAGCTGGTACCGGTGAGTCGAGCAGGTGGTTCCGGCGTGCTCAGCAGGTGGTTCAGGCGGTTCTGGCAGGTGGTATCCGTCTGTTCGGGGTGTGGTTCCAGCATCTCATGAACACGTTTCTGGCACGTCTGAGATGTGGTTCCGGCCGGCCCGACAGGCGTTTCCGCAGTGTCCGCCAAGCGGTTCTGGCATAGTTGGCAGGTGATTTTGGCATGACTGGCAGGTGGTTCCAGCAAGCCTGGCAGGTGATTCCAAAGTGTTCACCAACTGGTTGTGGCGTAGCTGGCAGGTGATTTTTGCGTGATCGGCAGGTGTTTCTGGCGAGTCGAGCAGGTGGCTCCGGCATGCTCGGCAGGTGCTTCCGGCGTCTCCGGCACGTGGTTCTGGTGTGTCTGAGAGCTGGTTCCGGCATGTCCGGCAGATTATTCCGGAGTGTCCGCCAAGTGGTTCTGGCATACCCGGCTGGTGATTTTGGCATGTCAGGTAGGTGGTTCCGGCGAGTCGAGCAGGTGGCTCTGGCGTGCTCGGCAGGTTGTTCAGACGGGTCTGGCAGGTGTTTTCCGTCTGTTCGTGGTGTGGTTCCAGCATCTCATGCACATGGTTCTGGCAAGTCTGAGATGTGGTTCCGGCCGGCCCGACAGGTGTTTCCACAGTGTCCGCCAAGTGGTACTGGCGTAGTTGGCAGGTGATTTTGGCATGACCGGCAGGTGGTTCCAGCAAGCCCGGCAGGTGATTCCGAAGTGTTCCCCAACTGGTTGTGGCGTAGCCGGCAGGTGATTTTTGCGTGTCCGGCAGGTGGTTCTGGCGAGTCGAGCAGGTGGTTCCAGCGTGCTCGGCAGGTGCTTCCGGGGTCATTGGCACGTGGTTCTGGCATATCTGAGAGGTGGTCCGGCATGCCCGGCAGGTGATTCCGGAGTGTTCGCCAAGTGTTTCCGGCGTAGCCGGCAGGTGATTTTGCATGTCCAGCGGTCGTTCCGGCGGGTCGAGCCGGTGGTTCCGGCGTGTCCGGCAGGTGGTTCCGGTCTGTCCGGCAGGTGGTTCTGTGGTGTCCGGCACGAGGCTCAGTCTGAGAGGCTGTGCCGGCATGCCCCTCACGTGATTCCGGCCTGTCCCCGAAGTGGTGCTGGTGTAGCGGGCAGGTGATTTTGGCGTGTCCGGCAGGTGGTTCAGGCGAGTTGAGCAGGTGGTTGCGACGTGCTCGGCAGGTGCTTCCGGCGTCTCCGGCACGTGTTTCTGGCACATCTGACTGGTGGTTCCGGCATGCCCAAAAGTTGATTCCGGTCTGTCCGGTAGGTGGTTCCGGCGTGCACGGCACGTGGTTCTGGTACGTCTCAGAGGTGGTTGCGTATGCCCAACAGGTGATTCCGGACTGTCCGCCACGTGCTTCTGGCACGTCTGAGAGGTGGTTCCAACATGCCCGGCAGGTCATTTCGGAGAGTCGTCCAAGTGGTTCTGGCTTAGCCCGCAGGTGATTTTGGCGTGTCCGGCAGGTGGTTCCGCCGTGCTCGGCAGGTTGTTCAGGCATGGCCGTCACGTGGTTCCAGTCTGTCCAGGACGTGTTTCCAGCTTCTCCGGCAGGTGGTTCTGGTACGTCTGAGAGGTGGTTCCGCCATGGCTGGCAGGTGATCCCGGACTGTCCCCCAGGTGGTTCTGGCATAGCCAGCAGTTGATATTGGCCTGTCCGGCAGGTGGTTTCAGTGAGTCAAACAGGTGGCTCCGGCGTTCTTGGCAGGTGGTTCCGGTCTGTCCGGTAGGTGTTTCCGGCGTGTCTGGCACGTGCTTCCGGCACGTCTGAGAGGTGGTGCCGGCATGCGCGGCAGGTGATTCTGTAGTGTCCGCCAGGTGGTTCTGGCATACCCGGCAGGTGATTTTGGCGTGTCCGGCAGGTGTTTCTGGCGAGTCGAGCAGTTGGCTCCGGCATGCTCGGCAGGTGCTTCCGACGTCTCCGGCACGTGGTTCTGGTGTGTCTGAGAGCTGGTTCCGGCATGTCCGACAGATGATTCCGGAGTGTCCGCCAAGTGGTTCTGGCATACCCAGCAGGTGATTTTGGCGTGTCAGGGAGGTGGTACCGGTGAGTCGAGCAGGTGGTTCCGGCGTGCTCAGCAGGTGGTTCAGGCGGTTCTGGCAGGTGGTATCCGTCTGTTCGGGGTGTGGTTCCAGCATCTCATGAACACGTTTCTGGCACGTCTGAGATGTGGTTCCGGCCGGCCCGACAGGTGTTTCCGCAGTGTCCGCCAAGCGGTTCTGGCGTAGTTGGCAGGTGATTTTGGCATGACTGGCAGGTGGTTCCAGCAAGCCTGGCAGGTGATTCCAAAGTGTTCACTAACTGGTTGTGGCGTAGCCGGCAGGTGATTTTTGCGTGATCGGCAGGTGGTTCTGGCGATTCGAGCAGGTAGTTCCGGCGTGCTCGGCTGGTGCTTCCGGGGTCATTGGCACGGGGTTCTGGCATGTGTGAGAGGTGGTTCCTGCATGCCTGGCAACTGATACCGGAGTGTTCGCCAAGTGGTTCTGGCATAGTCGGCAGGTGATTTTGGAATGTCCGGCAGGTGGTTCAGGCGAGTTGAGCAGGTGGTTCCAACGTGCTTGGCAGGTGCTTCCGGCGTCTCCGGCACGTGTTTCTGGCACATCTGACAGGTGGTTCCGGCATGTCTGAAAGGCGATTCCGGTCTGTCCGGTAGGTGGTTCCAGCCTGCACGGCATGTGGTTCTGGTACGTCTCAGAGGTGGTTGCCCATGCCCAACAGGTGATTCCGGACTGTCCGCCACATGGTTCTGGCACGTCTGAGAGGTGGTTCCGGCATGCCCGGCAGGTCATCCCAGAGAGTCCTCCAAGTGGTTCTGGCATAACACGCAGGTGATTTTGGCGTGTCTGCCAGGTTGTTCCGTTGTGCTTGGCAGGTGGTTCAGGCTTGGCCGGCAGGTGGTTCCAGACTGTCCAGGACGTGTTTCCAGCTTCTCCGGCAGGTGGTTCTGGTACGTCTGAGAGGTGGCTCCGCCATGGCTGGCAGGTGATTCCGGACCGTCCCCCAGGTGGTTCTGCTATAGCCAGCAGTTGATATTGGCCTGTCCGGCAGGTGGTTCCAGCGAGTCGAACAGGTGGCTCCAGCGTGCTCGGCAGGTGGTTCCGGTTTGTCTGGTAGGTGATTCCGGCGTGTCCGGCACGTGCTTCCGGCACGTCTGAGAGGTGGTTCCGGCATGCGCGACAGGTGATTTCGGAGTGTCTGCCAGGTGGTTCTGGCGTACCCGGCAGGTGATTTTTCCGTGTCCGGCAGGTGTTTCTGGCGAGTCGAGCAGGTGGCTCCGGCATGCTCGGCAGGTGCTTCCGGCGTCTCCGGCACGTGGTTCTGGTGTGTCTGAGAGCTGGTTCCGTCATGTCCGGAGGATGATTCTGGAGTGTCCGCCAAGTGGTTTTGGCATCCCCGGCTGGTGATTTTGGCATGTCAGGTAGGTGGTTCCGGCGAGTCGAGCAGGTGGCTCCGGCGTGCTCGGCAGGTTGTTCAGACGGGTCTGGCAGGTGTTTTCCGTCTGTTCGGGGTGTGGTTCCAGCATCTCATGCACATGGTTCTGGCACGTCTGAGATGTGGTTCCGGCCGGCCCGACAGGTGTTTCCACAGTGTCCGCCAAGTGGTACTGGCGTAGTTGGCAGGTGATTTTGGCATGACCGGCAGGTGGTTCCAGCAAGCCCGGCAGGTGATTCCGAAGTGTTCCCCAACTGGTTGTGGCGTAGCCGGCAGGTGATTTTTGCGTGTCCGGCAGGTGGTTCTGGCGAGTCGAGCAGGTGGTTCCGGCGTGCTGGGCAGGTGCTTCCGGGGTCATTGGCACGTGGTTCTGGCATATCTGAGAGGTGGTTCCGGCATGCCCGGCAGGTGATTCCGGAGTGTTCGCCAAGTGTTTCCGGCGTAGCCGGCAGGTGATTTTGCATGTCCAGCGGTCGTTCCGGCGGGTCGAGCCGGTGGTTCCGGCGTGTCCGGCAGGTGGTTCCGGTCTGTCCGGCTGGTGGTTCTGTGGTTGCGGCACGAGGTTCAGTCTGAGAGGCTGTGCCGGCATGCCCCTCACGTGATTCTGGCTTGTCCCCGATTGGTGCTGGTGTAGCGGGCAGGTGATTTTGGCGTGTCCGGCAGGTGGTTCAGGCGAGTTGAGCAGGTGGTTGCGACGTGCTGGGCAGGTGCTTCCGGCGTCTCCGGCACGTGTTTCTGGCACATCTGACTGGTGGTTCCGGCATGCCCAAAAGTTGATTCCGGTCTGTCCGGTAGGTGGTTCCGGCGTGCACGGCACGTGGTTCTGGTACGTCTCAGAGGTGGTTGTGTATGCCCAACAGGTGATTCCGGACTGTCCGCCACGTGCTTCTGGCACGTCTGAGAGGTGGTTCCAAGATGCCCGGCAGGTCATTTCGGAGAGTCGTCCAAGTGGTTCTGGCGTAGCCCGCAGGTGATTTTGGCGTGTCGGGCAGGTGGTTCCGCCGGGCTCGGCAGGTGGTTCAGGCATGGCCGTCACGTGGTTCCAGTCTGTCCAGGACGTGTTTCCAGCTTCTCCGGCAGGTGGTTCTGGTACGTCTGAGAGGTGGTTCCGCCATGGCTGGCAGGTGATCCCGGACCGTCCCCCAGGTGGTTCTGGTATAGCCAGCAGTTGATATTGGCCTGTCCGGCAGGTGGTTCCAGCGAGTCGAACAGGTGGCTCCGGCGTTCTTGGCAGGTGGTTCCGGTCTGTCCGGTAGGTGTTTCCGGCGTGTCTGGCACGTGCTTCCGGCACGTCTGAGAGGTGGTTCCGGCATGCGCGGCAGGTGATTCCGTAGTGTCCGCCAGGTGGTTCTGGCATACCCGGCAGGTGATTTTGGCGTGTCCGGCAGGTGTTTCTGGCGAGTCGAGCAGGTGGCTCCGGCATGCTCGGCAGGTGCTTCCGGCGTCTCCGGCACTTGGTTCCGGTGTGTCTGAGAGCTGGTTCCGGCATGTCCGGCAGATGATTCCGCAGTGTCCGCCAAGTGGTTCTGGCATACCCAGCAGGTGATTTTGGCGTGTCAGGGAGGTGGCCCGGTGAGTCGAGCAGGTGGTTCCGGCATGCTCAGGAGGTGGTTCAGGCGGTTCTGGCAGGTGGTATCCGTCTGTTCGTGGTGTGGTTCCAGCATCTCATGAACACGTTTCTGGCACGTCTGAGATGTGGTTCCAGCCGGCCCGACAGGTGTTTCCGCAGTGTCCGCCAAGCGGTTCTGGCGTAGTTGGCACGTGATTTTGGCATGACCGGCAGGTGGTTCCAGCAAGCCTGGCAGGTGATTCCAAAGTGTTCACCCACTGGTTGTGGCGTAGCCGGCAGGTGATTTTTGCGTGATCGGCAGGTGGTTCTGGCGAGTCGAGCAGGTGATTCCGGCATGCTCGGCTGGTGCTTCCGTGGTCATTGGCACGGGGTTATGGCATGTCTGAGAGGTGGTTCCTGCATGCCCGGCAAGTGATTCCGGAGTGTTCGCCAAGTGGTTCTGGCATAGTCGGCAGGTGATTTTGGCATGTCCGGCAGGTGGTTCAGGCGAGTTGAGCAGGTGGTTCCAACGTGCTTGGCAGGTGCTTCCGGCGTCTCCGGCACGTGTTTCTGGCACATCTGAAAGGTGGTTCCGGCATGCCCGAAAGGTGATTCCCGTCTGTCCGGTAGGTGGTTCCAGCCTGCACGGCATGTCGTTCTGGTATGTCTCAGAGGTGGTTGCGCATGCCCAACAGGTGATTCCGGACTATCAGCCACATGGTTCTGGCACGTCTGAGAGGTGGTTCCGGCATGCCCGGCAGGTCATCCCAGAGAGTCCTCCAAGTGGTTCTGGCATAACACGCAGGTGATTTTGGCGTGTCTGGCAGGTTGTTCCGTTGTGCTTGGCAGGTGGTTCAGGCTTGGCCGGCAGGTGGTTCCAGACTGTCCAGGACGTGTTTCCAGCTTCTCCGGCAGGTGGTTCTGGTACGTCTGAGAGGTGGTTCCGCCATGGCTGGCAGGTGATTCCGGACTGTCCCCCAGGTGGTTCTGGCATAGCCAGCAGTTGATATTGGCCTGTCCGGCAGGTGGTTCCAGCGAGTCGAACAGGTGGCTCCGGCGTGCTCGGCAGGTGGTTCCGGTCTGTCCGGTAGGTGATTCCGGCGTGTCCGGCACGTGCTTCCGGCACGTCTGAGAGGTCGTTCCGGCATGCACGACCGGTGATTTCGGAGTGTCCGCCAGGTGGTTCTGGCGTACCCAGCAGGTGATTTTGGCGTGTCCGGCAGGTGTTTCTGGCGAGTCGAGCAGGTGGCTCCGGCATGCTCGGCAGGTGCTTCCGGCGTCTCCGGCACGTGGTTCTGGTGTGTCTGAGAGCTGGTTCCGGCATGTCCGGCAGATGATTCCGGAGTGTCCGCCAAGTGGTTCTGGCATACCCGGCTGGTGATTTTGGCATGTCAGGTAGGTGGTTCCGGCGAGTCGAGCAGGTGGCTCCGGCGTGCTCGGCAGGTTGTTCAGACGGGTCTGGCAGGTGTTTTCCGTCTGTTCGGGGTGTGGTTCCAGCATCTCATGCACATGGTTCTGGCACGTCTGAGATGTGGTTCCGGCCGGCCCGACAGGTGTTTCCACAGTGTCCGCCAAGTGGTACTGGCGTAGTTGGCAGGTGATTTTGGCATGACCGGCAGGTGGTTCCAGGAAGCCCGGCAGGTGATTCCGAAGTGTTCCCCAACTGGTTGTGGCGTAGCCGGCAGGTGACTTTTGCGTGTCCGGCAGGTGGTTCTGGCGAGTCGAGCAGGTGGTTCCGGCGTGCTCGGCAGGTGCTTCCGGGGTCATTGGCTCGTGGTTCTGGCATATCTGAGAGGTGGTTCCGGCATGCCCGGCAGGTGATTCCGGAGTGTTCGCCAAGTGTTTCCGGCGTAGCCGGCAGGTGATTTTGCATATCCAGCTGTCGTTCCGGCGGGTCGAGCCGGTGGTTCCGGCGTGTCCGGCAGGTGGTTCCGGTCTGTCCGGCAGGTGGTTCTGTGGTGTGCGGCACGAGGTTAAGTCTGAGAGGCTGTGCCGGCATGCCCCTCACGTGATTCCGGCTTGTCCCCGAAGTTGTGCTGGTGTAGCGGGCAGGTGATTTTGGCGTGTCCGGCAGGTGGTTCAGGCGAGTTGAGCAGGTGGTTGCGACGTGCTCGGCAGGTGCTTCAGGCGTCTCCGGCACATGTTTCTGGCACATATGACAGGTGGTTCCGGCATGCCCGAAAGGTGATTCCCGTCTGTCCGGTAGGTGGTTCCGGCGTGCACGGCACGTGGTTCTGGTACGTCTCAGAGGTGGTTGCGCATGCCCAACAGGTGATTCCGGACTGTCCGCCACGTGCTTCTGGCACGTCTGAGAGGTGGTTCCAACATGCCCGGCAGGTCATTTCGGAGAGTCGTCCAAGTGGTTCTGGCGTAGCCCGCAGGTGATTTTGGCGTGTCCGGCAGGTGGTTCCGCCGTGCTCGGCAGGTGGTTCAGGCATGGCCGTCACGTGGTTCCAGTCTGTCCAGGACGTGTTTCCAGCTTCTCCGGCAGGTGGTTCTGGTACGTCTGAGAGGTGGTTCCGCCATGGCTGGCAGGTGATCCCGGACTGTCCCCCAGGTGGTTCTGGCATAGCCAGCAGTTGATATTGGCCTGTCCGGCAGGTGGTTTCAGTGAGTCAAACAGGTGGCTCCGGCGTTCTTGGCAGGTGGTTCCGGTCTGTCCGGTAGGTGTTTCCGGGGTGTCTGGCACGTGCTTCCGGCACGTCTGAGAGGTGGTGCCGGCATGCGCGGCAGGTGATTCCGTAGTGTCCGCCAGGTGGTTCTGGCATAGCCGGCAGGTGATTTTGGCGTGTCCGGCAGGTGTTTCTGGCGAGTCGAGCAGGTGGCTCCGGCATGCTCGGCAGGTGCTTCCGGCGTCTCCGGCACGTGGTTCTGGTGTGTCTGAGACCTGGTTCCGGCATGTCCGACAGATGATTCCGGAGTGTCCGCCAAGTGGTTCTGGCATACCCAGCAGGTGATTTTGGCGTGTCAGGGAAATGGTACCGGTGAGTCGAGCAGGTGGTTCCGGCGTGCTCAGCAGGTGGTTCAGGCGGTTCTGGCAGGTGGTATCCGTCTGTTCGGGGTGTGGTTCCAGCATCTCATGAACACGTTTCTGGCACGTCTGAGATGTGGTTCCGGCCGGCCCGACAGGTGTTTCCGCAGTGTCCGCCAAGCGGTTCTGGCGTAGTTGGCAGGTGATTTTGGCATGACTGGCAGGTGGTTCCAGCAAGCCTGGCAGGTGATTCCAAAGTGTTCACTAACTGGTTGTGGCGTAGCCGGCAGGTGATTTTTGCGTGATCCGCAGGTGGTTCTGGCGATTCGAGCAGGTAGTTCCGGCGTGCTCTGCTGGTGCTTCCGGGGTCATTGGCATGGGGTTCTGGCATGTCTGAGAGGTGGTTCCTGCATGCCTGGCAACTGATACCGGAGTGTTCGCCAAGTGGTTCTGGCATAGTCAGCAGGTGATTTTGGAATGTCCGGCAGGTGGTTCAGGCGAGTTGAGCAGGTGGTTCCAACGTGCTTGGCAGGTGCTTCCGGCGTCTCCGGCACGTGTTTCTGGCACATCTGACAGGTGGTTCCGGCATGCCTGGAAGGTGATTCCGGTCTGTCCGGTAGGTGGTTCCAGCCTGCACGGCATGTGGTTCTGGTACGTCTCAGAGGTGGTTGCGCATGCCCAACAGGTGATTCCGGACTGTCCGCCACATGGTTCTGGCACGTCTGAGAGGTGGTTCCGGCATGCCCGGCAGGTCATCCCAGAGAGTCCTCCAAGTGGTTCTGGCATAACACGCAGGTGATTTTGGCGTGTCTGGCAGGTTGTTCCGTTGTGCTTGGCAGGTGGTTCAGGCTTGGCCGGCAGGTGGTTCCTACTGTCCAGGACGTGTTTCCAGCTTCTCCGGCAGGTGGTTCTGGTACGTCTGAGAGGTGGCTCCGCCATGGCTGGCAGGTGATTCCGGACCGTCCCCCAGGTGGTTCTGGCATAGCCAGCAGTTGATATTGGCCTGTCCGGCAGGTGGTTCCAGCGAGTCGAACAGGTGGCTCCGGCGTGCTCGGCAGGTGGTTCCGGTCTGTCCGGTAGGTGATTCCGGCGTGTCCGGCACGTGCTTCCGGCACGTCTGAGAGGTGGTTCCGGCATGCGCGACAGGTGATTTCGGAGTGTCCGCCAGGTGGTTCTGGCGTACCCGGCAGGTGATTTTGGCGTGTCCGGCAGGTGTTTCTGGCGAGTCGAGCAGGTGGCTCCGGCATGCTCGGCAGGTGCTTCCGGCGTCTCCGGCACGTGGTTCTGGTGTGTCTGAGAGCTGGTTCCGGCATGTCCGGCAGATGATTCCGGAGTGTCCGCCAAGTGGTTCTGGCATACCCGGCTGGTGATTTTGGCATGTCAGGTAGGTGGTTCCGGCGAGTCGAGCAGGTGGCTCCGGCGTGCTCGGCAGGTTGTTCAGACGGGTCTGGCAGGTGTTTTCCGTCTGTTCGGGGTGTGGTTCCAGCATCTCATGCACATGGTTCTGGCACGTCTGAGATGTGGTTCCGGCCGGCCCGACAGGTGTTTCCACAGTGTCCGCCAAGTGGTACTGGCGTAGTTGGCAGGTGATTTTGGCATGACCGGCAGGTGGTTCCAGCAAGCCCGGCAGGTGATTCCGAAGTGTTCCCCAACTGGTTGTGGCGTAGCCGGCAGGTGATTTTTGCGTGTCCGGCAGGTGGTTCTGGCGAGTCGAGCAGGTGGTTCCGGCGTGCTCGGCAGGTGCTTCCGGGGTCATTGGCACGTGGTTCTGGCATATCTGAGAGGTGGTTCCGGCATGCCCGGCAGGTGATTCCGGAGTGTTCGCCAAGTGTTTCCGGCGTAGCCGGCAGGTGATTTTGCATGTCCAGCGGTCGTTCCGGCGGGTCGAGCCGGTGGTTCCGGCGTGTCCGGCAGGTGGTTCCGGTCTGTCCGGCAGGTGGTTCTGTGGTGTCCGGCACGAGGCTCAGTCTGAGAGGCTGTGCCGGCATGCCCCTCACGTGATTCCGGCTTGTCCCCGAAGTGGTGCTGGTGTAGCGGGCAGGTGATTTTGGCGTGTCCGGCAGGTGGTTCAGGCGAGTTGAGCAGGTGGTTGCGACGTGCTCGGCAGGTGCTTCCGGCGTCTCCGGCACGTGTTTCTGGCACATCTGACTGGTGGTTCCGGCATGCCCAAAAGTTGATTCCGGTCTGTCGGGTAGGTGGTTCCGGCGTGCACAGCACATGGTTCTGGTACGTCTCAGAGGTGGTTGCGTATGCCCAACACGTGATTCCGGACTGTCCGCCACGTGCTTCTGGCAAGTCTGAGAGGTGGTTCCAACATGCCCGGCAGGTCATTTCGGAGAGTCGTCCAAGTGGTTCTGGCGTAGCCCGCAGGTGATTTTGGCGTGTCGGGCAGGTGGTTCCGCCGTGCTCGGCAGGTGGTTCAGGCATGGCCGTCACGTGGTTCAAGTCTGTCCAGGACGTGTTTCCAGCTTCTCCGGCAGGTGGTTCTGGTACGTCTGAGAGGTGGTTCCGCCATGGCTGGCAGGTGATCCCGGACTGTCCCCCAGGTGGTTCTGGCATAGCCAGCAGTTGATATTGGCCTGTCCGGCAGGTGGTTCCAGCGAGTCGAACAGGTGGCTCCGGCGTGCTCGGCAGGTGGTTCCGGTCTGTCCGGTAGGTGATTCTGGCGTGTCCGGCACGTGCTTCCGGCACGTCTGAGAGGTGGTTCCGGCATGCGCGACAGGTGATTTCGGAGTGTCCGCCAGGTGGTTCTGGCGTACCCGGCAGGTGATTTTGGCGTGTCCGGCAGGTGTTTCTGGCGAGTCGAGCAGGTGGCTCCGGCATGCTCGGCAGGTGCTTCCGGCGTCTCCGGCACGTGGTTCTGGTGTGTCTGAGAGCTGGTTCCGGCATGTCCGGCAGATGATTCCGGAGTGTCCGCCAAGTGGTTCTGGCATACCCGGCTGGTGATTTTGGCATGTCAGGTAGGTGGTTCCGGCGAGTCGAGCAGGTGGCTCCGGCGTGCTCGGCAGGTTGTTCAGACGGGTCTGGCAGGTGTTTTCCGTCTGTTCGGGGTGTGGTTCCAGCATCTCATGCACATGGTTCTGGCACGTCTGAGATGTGGTTCCGGCCGGCCCGACAGGTGTTTCCACAGTGTCCGCCAAGTGGTACTGGCGTAGTTGGCAGGTGATTTTGGCATGACCGGCAGGTGGTTCCAGCAAGCCCGGCAGGTGATTCCGAAGTGTTCCCCAACTGGTTGTGGCGTAGCCGGCAGGTGATTTTTGCGTGTCCTACAGGTGGTTCTGGCGAGTCGAGCAGGTGGTTCCGGCGTGCTCGGCAGGTGCTTCCGGGGTCATTGGCACGTTGTTCTGGCATATCTGAGAGGTGGTTCCGGCATGCCCGGCAGGTGATTCCGGAGTGTTCGCCAAGTGTTTCCGGCGTAGCCGGCAGGTGATTTTGCATGTCCAGCGGTCGTTCCGGCGGGTCGAGCCGGTGGTTCCCGCGTGTCCGGCAGGTGGTTCCGGTCTGTCCGGCAGGTGGTTCTGTGGTGTCCGGCACGAGGCTCAGTCTGAAAGGCTGTGCCGGCATGCCCCTCACGTGATTCCGGCTTGTCCCCGAAGTGGTGCTGGTGTAGCGGGCAGGTGATTTTGGCGTGTCCGGCAGGTGGTTCAGGCGAGTTGAGCAGGTGGTTGCGACGTGCTCGGCAGGTGCTTCCGGCGTCTCCGGCACGTGTTTCTGGCACATCTGACTGGTGGTTCCGGCATGCCCAAAAGTTGATTCCGGTCTGTCGGGTAGGTGGTTCCGGCGTGCACGGCACATGGTTCTGGTACGTCTCAGAGGTGGTTGCGTATGCCCAACACGTGATTCCGGACTGTCCGCCACGTGCTTCTGGCACGTCTGAGAGGTGGTTCCAACATGCCCGGCAGGTCATTTCGGAGAGTCGTCCAAGTGGTTCTGGTGTAGCCCGCAGGTGATTTTGGCATGTCGGGCAGGTGGTTCCGCCGTGCTCGGCAGGTGGTTCAGGCATGGCCGTCACGTGGTTCAAGTCTGTCCAGGACGTGTTTCCAGCTTCTCCGGCAGGTGGTTCTGGTACGTCTGAGAGGTGGTTCCGCCATGGCTGGCAGGTGATCCCGGACTGTCCCCCAGGTGGTTCTGGCATAGCCAGCAGTTGATATTGGCCTGTCCGGCAGGTGGTTCCAGTGAGTCAAACAGGTGGCTCCGGCGTTCTTGGCAGGTGGTTCCGGTCTGTCCGGTAGGTGTTTCCGGCGTGTCTGGCACGTGCTTCCGGCACGTCTGAGAGGTGGTTCCGGCATGCGCGGCAGGTGATTCCGTAGTGTCCGCCAGATGGTTCTGGCATACCCGGCAGGTGATTTTGGCGTGTCCGGCATGTGTTTCTTGCGAGTCGAGCAGGTGGCTCCGGCATGCTCGGCAGGTGCTTCCGGCGTCTCCGGCACTTGGTTCTGGTGTGTCTGAGAGCTGGTTCCGGCATGTCCGGCAGATGATTCCGGAGTGTCCACCAAGTGGTTCTGGCATACCCAGCAGGTGATTTTGGCGTGTCAGGGAGGTGGTACCGGTGAGTCGAGCAGGTGGTTCCGGCGTGCTCAGCAGGTGGTTCAGGCGGTTCTGGCAGGTGGTATCCGTCTATTCGGGGTGTGGTTCCAGCATCTCATGAACACGTTTCTGGCACGTCTGAGATGTGGTTCCGGCCGGCCCGACAGGTGTTTCCGCAGTGTCCGCCAAGCGGTTCTGGCATAGTTGGCAGGTGATTTTCTCATGACCGGCAGGTGGTTCCAGAAAGCCTGGCAGGTGATTCCAAAGTGTTCACCAACTGGTTGTGGCGTAGCCGGCAGGTGATTTTTGCGTGATCGGCAGGTGGTTCTGGCGAGTCGAGCAGGTGGTTCCGGCGTGCTCGGCTGGTGCTTCCGGGGTCATTGGCACGGGGTTCTGGCATGTCTGAGAGGTGGTTCCTGCATGCCCGGCAAGTGATTCCAGAGTGTTCGCCAAGTGGTTCTGGCATAGTCGGCAGGTGATTTTGGCATGTCCGGCAGGTGGTTCAGGCGAGTTGAGCAGGTGGTTCCAACGTGCTTGGCAGGTGCTTCCGGCGTCTCCGGCACGTGTTTCTGGCACATCTGAGAGGTGGTTCCGGCATGCCCGAAAGGTGATTCCGGTCTGTACGGTAGGTGGTTCCAGCCTGCACGGCATGTGGTTCTGGTACGTCTCAGAGGTGGTTGCGCATGCCCAACAGGTGATTCCACTCTGTCCGCCACATGGTTCTGGCACGTCTGAGAGGTGGTTCCGGCATGCCCGTCAGGTCATCCCAGAGAGTCCGCCAAGTGGTTCTGGCATACCCAGCAGGTGATTTTGGCGTGTCAGGGAGCTGGTACCGGTGAGTCGAGCAGGTGGTTCCGGCGTGCTCAGCAGGTGGTTCAGGCGGTTCTGGCAGGTGGTATCCGTGTGTTCGGGGTGTGGTTCCAGCATCTCATGAACACGTTTCTGGCACGTCTGCAGATGTGGTTCCGGCCGGTCCCGACAGGCGTTTCCGCAGTGTCCGCCAAGCGGTTCTGGCATAGTTGGCAGGTGATTTTGGCATGACTGGCAGGTGGTTCCAGCAAGCCGGCAGGTGATTCCAAAGTGTTCACCAACTGGTTGTGGCGTAGCCGGCAGGTGATTTTTGCGTGATCGGCAGGTGTTTCTGGCGAGTCGAGCAGGTGGCTCCGGCATGCTCCGCAGGTGCTTCCGGCGTCTCCGGCACGTGGTTCTGGTGTGTCTGAGAGCTGGTTCCGGCATGTCCGGCAGATGATTCCGGAGTGTCCGCCAAGTGGTTCTGGCATACCCGGCTGGTGATTTTGGCATGTCAGGTAGGTGGTTCCGGCGAGTCGAGCAGGTGGCTCTGGCGTGCTCGGCAGGTTGTTCAGACGGGTCTGGCAGGTGTTTTCCGTCTGTTCGTGGTGTGGTTCCAGCATCTCATGCACATGGTTCTGGCACGTCTGAGATGTGGTTCCGGCCGGCCCGACAGGTGTTTCCACAGTGTCCGCCAAGTGGTACTGGCGTAGTTGGCAGGTGATTTTGGCATGACCGGCAGGTGGTTCCAGCAAGCCCGGCAGGTGATTCCGAAGTGTTCCCCAACTGGTTGTGGCGTAGCCGGCAGGTGATTTTTGCGTGTCCGGCAGGTGGTTCTGGCGAGTCGAGCAGGTGGTTCCGGCGTGCTCGGCAGGTGCTTCCGGGGTCATTGGCACGTGGTTCTGGCATATCTGAGAGGTGGTCCGGCATGCCCGGCAGGTGATTCCGGAGTGTTCGCCAAGTGTTTCCGGCGTAGCCGGCAGGTGATTTTGCATGTCCAGCGGTCGTTCCGGCGGGTCGAGCCGGTGGTTCCGGCGTGTCCGGCAGGTGGTTCCGGTCTGTCCGGCAGGTGGTTCTGTGGTGTCCGGCACGAGGTTCAGTCTGAGAGGCTGTGCCGGCATGCCCCTCACGTGATTCCGGCTTGTCCCCGAAGTGGTGCTGGTGTAGCGGGCAGGTGATTTTGGCGTGTCCGGCAGGTGGTTCAGGCGAGTTGAGCAGGTGGTTGCGACGTGCTCGGCAGGTGCTTCCGGCGTCTCCGGCACGTGTTTCTGGCACATCTGACTGGTGGTTCCGGCATGCCCAAAAGTTGATTCCGGTCTGTCCGGTAGGTGGTTCCGGCGTGCACGGCACGTGGTTCTGGTACGTCTCAGAGGTGGTTGCGTATGCCCAACCAGGTGATTCCGGACTGTCCGCCACGTGCTTCTGGCACGTCTGAGAGGTGGTTCCAACATGCCCGGCAGGTCATTTCGGAGAGTCGTCCAAGTGGTTCTGGCGTAGCCCGCAGGTGATTTTGGCGTGTCCGGACAGGTGGTTCCGCCGTGCTCGGCAGGTGGTTCAGGCATGGCCGTCACGTGGTTCCAGTCTGTCCAGGACGTGTTTCCAGCTTCTCCGGCAGGTGGTTCTGGTACGTCTGAGAGGTGGTTCCGCCATGGCTGGCAGGTGATCCCGGACTGTCCCCCAGGTGGTTCTGGCATAGCCAGCAGTTGATATTGGCCTGTCCGGCAGGTGGTTCCAGCGAGTCGAACAGTGGCTCCGGCGTTCTTGGCAGGTGGTTCCGGTCTGTCCGGTAGGTGTTTCCGGCGTGTCTGGCACGTGCTTCCGGCACGTCTGAGAGGTGGTTCCGGCATGCGCGGCAGGTGATTCCGTAGTGTCCGCCAGGTGGTTCTGGCATACCCGGCAGGTGATTTTGGCGTGTCCGGCAGGTGTTTCTGGCGAGTCGAGCAGGTGGCTCCGGCATGCTCGGCAGGTGCTTCCGGCGTCTCCGGCACGTGGTTCTGGTGTGTCTGAGAGCTGGTTCCGGCATGTCCGGCAGATGATTCCGGAGTGTCCGCCAAGTGGTTCTGGCATACCCAGCAGGTGATTTTGGCGTGTCAGGGAGGTGGTACCGGTGAGTCGAGCAGGTGGTTCCGGCGTGCTCAGCAGGTGGTTCAGGCGGTTCTGGCAGGTGGTATCCGTCTGTTCGGGGTGTGGTTCCAGCATCTCATGAACACGTTTCTGGCACGTCTGAGATGTGGTTCCAGCCGGCCCGACAGGTGTTTCCGCAGTGTCCGCCAAGCGGTTCTGGCGTAGTTGGCAGGTGATTTTGGCATGACTGGCAGGTGGTTCCAGCAAGCCTGGCAGGTGATTCCAAAGTGTTCACCAACTGGTTGTGGCGTAGCCGGCAGGTGATTTTTGCGTGATCGGCAGGTGGTTCTGGCGAGTCGAGCAGGTGGTTCCGGCGTGCTCGGCTGGTGCTTCCGGGGTCATTGGCACGGGTTCTGGCATGTCTGAGAGGTGGTTCCTGCATGCCCGGCAAGTGATTCCGGAGTGTTCGCCAAGTGGTTCTGGCATAGTCGGCAGGTGATTTTGGCATGTCCGGCAGGTGGTTCAGGCGAGTTGAGCAGGTGGTTCCAACGTGCTTGGCAGGTGCTTCCGGCGTCTCCGGCACGTGTTTCTGGCACATCTGACAGGTGGTTCCGGCATGCCCGAAAGGTGATTCCGGTCTGTCCGGTAGGTGGTTCCAGCCTGCACGGCATGTGGTTCTGGTACGTCTCAGAGGTGGTTGCGCATGCCCAACAGGTGATTCCGGACTGTCCGCCACATGGTTCTGGCACGTCTGAGAGGTGGTTCCGGCATGCCCGGCAGGTCATCCCAGAGAGTCCTCCAAGTGGTTCTGGCGTAACACGCAGGTGATTTTGGCGTGTCTGGCAGGTTGTTCCGTTGTGCTTGGCAGGTGGTTCAGCTTGGCCGGCAGGTGGTTCCAGACTGTCCAGGACGTGTTTCCAGCTTCTCCGGCAGGTGGTTCTGGTTCCGTCTGAGAGGTGGTTCCGCCATGGCTGGCAGGTGATTCCGGACCGTCCCCAGGTGGTTCTGGCATAGCCAGCAGTTGATATTGGCCTGTCCGGCAGGTGGTTCCAGCGAGTCGACAGGTGGCTCCGGCGTGCTCGGCAGGTGGTTCCGGTCTGTCCGGTCAGGTGATTCCGGCGTGTCCGGCACGTGCTTCCGGCACGTCTGAGAGGTGGTTCCGGCATGCGCGACAGGTGGTTTCGGAGTGTCCGCCAGGTGGTTCTGGCGTACCCGGCAGGTGATTTTGGCGTGTCCGGCAGGTGTTTCTGGCGAGTCGAGCAGTGGCTCCGGCATGCTCGGCAGGTGCTTCCGGCGTCTCCGGCACGTGGTTCTGGTGTGTCTGAGAGCTGGTTCCGGCATGTCCGGCAGATGATTCCGGAGTGTCCGCCAAGTGGTTCTGGCATACCCGGCTGGTGATTTGGGCATGTCAGGTCAGGTGGTTCCGGCGAGTCGAGCAGGTGGCTCCGGCGTGCTCGGCAGGTTGTTCAGACGGGTCTGGCAGGTGTTTTCCGTCTGTTCGGGGTGTGGTTCCAGCATCTCATGCACATGGTTCTGGCACGTCTGAGATGTGGTTCCGGCCGGCCCGACAGTGTTTCCACAGTGTCCGCCAAGTGGTACTGGCGTAGTTGGCAGGTGATTTTGGCATGACCGGCAGGTGGTTCCAGCAAGCCCGGCAGGTGATTCCGAAGTGTTCCCCAACTGGTTGTGGCGTAGCCGGCAGGTGATTTTTGCGTGTCCGGCAGGTGGTTCTGGCGGAGTCGAGCAGGTGGTTCCGGCGTGCTCGGCCAGGTGCTTCCGGGGTCATTGGCACGTGGTTCTGGCATATCTGAGAGGTGGTTCCGGCATGCCCGGCAGGTGATTCCGGAGTGTTCGCCAAGTGTTTCCGGCGTAGCCGGCAGGTGATTTTGCATGTCCAGCGGTCGTTCCGGCGGGTCGAGCCGATGGTTCCGGCGTGTCCGGCAGGTGGTTCCGGTCTGTCCGGCAGGTGGTTCTGTGGTGTCCGGCACGAGGTTCAGTCTGAGAGGCTGTGCCGGCATGCCCCTCACGTGATTCCGGCTTGTCCCGAAGTGGTGCTGGTGTCAGCGGGCAGGTGATTTTGGCGTGTCCGGCAGGTGGTTCAGGCGAGTTGAGCAGGTGGTTGCGACGTGCTCGGCAGGTGCTTCCGGCGTCTCCGGCACGTGTTTCTGGCACATCTGACTGGTGGTTCCGGCATGCCCAAAAGTTGATTCCGGTCTGTCCGGTAGGTGGTTCCGGCGTGCACGGCACGTGGTTCTGGTACCGTCTCAGAGGTGGTTGCGTATGCCCAACAGGTGATTCCGGACTGTCCGCCACGTGCTTCTGGCACGTCTGAGAGGTGGTTCCAACATGCCCGGCAGGTCATTTCGGAGAGTCGTCCAAGTGGTTCTGGCGTAGCCCGCAGGTGATTTTGGCGTGTCCGGCAGGTGGTTCCGCCGTGCTCGGCAGGTGGTTCAGGCATGGCCGTCACGTGGTTCCAGTCTGTCCAGGACGTGTTTCCAGCTTCTCCGGCAGGTGGTTCTGGTACGTCTGAGAGGTGGTTCCGCCATGGCTGGCAGGTGATCCCGGACTGTCCCCCAGGTGGTTCTGGCATAGCCAGCAGTTGATATTGGCCTGTCCGGCAGGTGGTTCCAGCGAGTCGAACAGTGGCTCCGGCGTTCTTGGCAGGTGGTTCCGGTCTGTCCGGTAGGTGTTTCCGGCGTGTCTGGCACGTGCTTCCGGCACGTCTGGAGGTGGTTCCGGCATGCGCGGCAGGTGATTCCGTAGTGTCCGCCAGGTGGTTCTGGCGTACCCGGCAGGTGATTTTGGCGTGTCCGGCAGTGTTTCTGGCGGAGTCGAGCAGGTGGCTCCGGCATGCTCGGCCAGGTGCTTCCGGCGTCTCCGGCACTTGGTTCTGGTGTGTCTGAGAGCTGGTTCCGGCATGTCCGGCAGATGATTCCGGAGTGTCCGCCAAGTGGTTCTGGCATACCCAGCAGGTGATTTTGGCGTGTCAGGGAGGTGGTACCGGTGAGTCGAGCAGGTGGTTCCGGCGTGCTCAGCCAGGTGGTTCAGGCGGTTCTGGCAGGTGGTATCCGTCTGTTCGGGGTGTGGTTCCAGCATCTCATGAACACGTTTCTGGCACGTCTGAGATGTGGTTCCAGCCGGCCCGACAGTGTTTCCGCAGTGTCCGCCAAGCGGTTCTGGCGTAGTTGGCAGGTGATTTTGGCATGACTGGCAGGTGGTTCCAGCAGAGCCTGGCAGGTGATTCCAAAGTGTTCACCAACTGGTTGTGGCGTAGCCGGCAGGTGATTTTGCGTGATCGGCAGGTGGTTCTGGCGAGTCGAGCAGGTGGTTCCGGCGTGCTCGGCTGGTGCTTCCGGGGTCATTGGCACCGGGTTCTGGCATGTCTGAGAGGTGGTTCCTGCATGCCCGGCAAGTGATTCCGGAGTGTTCGCCAAGTGGTTCTGGCATAGTCGGCAGGTGATTTTGGCATGTCCGGCAGGTGGTTCAGGCGAGTTGAGCAGGTGGTTCCAACGTGCTTGGCAGGTGCTTCCGGCGTCTCCGGCACGTGTTTCTGGCACATCTGACAGTGGTTCCGGCATGCCCGAAAGGTGATTCCGGTCTGTCCGGTAGGTGGTTCCAGCCTGCACGGCATGTGGTTCTGGTACGTCTCAGAGGTGGTTGCGCATGCCCAACCAGGTGATTCCGGACTGTCCGCCACATGGTTCTGGCACGTCTGAGAGGTGGTTCCGGCATGCCCGGCAGGTCATCCCAGAGTCCTCCAAGTGGTTCTGGCATAACCCGCAGGTGATTTTGGCGTGTCTGGCAGCTGCTCCGTTGTGCTTGGCAGGTGGTTCAGGCTTGGCCGGCAGGTGGTTCCAGACTGTCCAGGACGTGTTCCAGCTTCTCCGGCAGGTGGTTCTGGTCCGTCTGAGAGGTGGTTCCGCCATGGCTGGCAGGTGATTCCGGACCGTCCCCAGGTGGTTCTGGCATCAGCCAGCAGTTGATATTGGCCTGTCCGGCAGGTGGTTCCAGCGAGTCGACAGTGGCTCCGGCGTGCTCGGCCAGTGGTTCCGGTCTGTCCGGTCAGGTGATTCCGGCGTGTCCGGCACGTGCTTCCGCACGTCTGGAGGTGGTTCCGGCATGCGCGACAGGTGGTTCGGAGTGTCCGCCAGGTGGTTCTGGCGTACCCGGCAGGTGATTTTGGCGTGTCCGGCAGGTGTTTCTGGCGGAGTCGAGCAGTGGCTCCGGCATGCTCGGCAGGTGCTTCCGGCGTCTCCGGCACGTGGTTCTGGTGTGTCTGAGAGCTGGTTCCGGCATGTCCGGCAGATGATTCCGGAGTGTCCGCCAAGTGGTTCTGGCATACCCGGCTGGTGATTTGGGCATGTCAGGTAGGTGGTTCCGGCGAGTCGAGCAGGTGGCTCCGGCGTGCTCGGCAGGTTGTTCAGACGGGTCTGGCAGGTGTTTCCGTCTGTTCGGGGTGTGGTTCCAGCATCTCATGCACATGGTTCTGGCACGTCTGAGATGTGGTTCCGGCCGGCCCGACAGTGTTTCCACAGTGTCCGCCAAGTGGTACTGGCGTAGTTGGCAGGTGATTTTGGCATGACCGGCAGGTGGTTCCAGCAGGCCCGGCAGGTGATTCCGAAGTGTTCCCCAACTGGTTGTGGCGTAGCCGGCAGGTGATTTTTGCGTGTCCGGCAGGTGGTTCTGGCGAGTCGAGCAGTGGTTCCGGCGTGCTCGGCAGGTGCTTCCGGGTCATTGGCACGTGGTTCTGGCATCTGTGAGAGGTGGTTCCGGCATGCCCGGCAGGTGATTCCGAAGTGTTCGCCAGTGTTTCCGGCGTAGCCGGCAGGTGATTTTGCATGTCCAGCGATCGTTCCGACGGGTCGAGCCGATGGTTCCGGCGTGTCCGGCAGGTGGTTCCGGTCTGTCCGGCAGTGGTTCTGTGGTGTCCGGCACGAGGTTCAGTCTGAGAGGCTGTGCCGGCATGCCCCTCACGTGATTCCGGCTTGTCCCCGAAGTGGTGCTGGTGTAGCGGGCAGGTGATTTTGGCGTGTCCGGCCAGTGGTTCAGGCGAGTCGGCAGGTGGTTGCGACGTGCTCGGCAGGTGCTTCCGGCGTCTCCGGCACGTGTTTCTGGCACATCTGACTGGTGGTTCCGGCATGCCCAAAAGTTGATTCCGGTCTGTCCGGTCAGGTGGTTCCGGCGTGCACGGCACGTGGTTCTGGTACGTCGTCAGAGGTGGTTCGTCTGCCAACAGTGATTCCGACTGTCCGCCACGTGCTTCTGGCACGTCTGAGGTGGTTCCGACATGCCCGGCAGTCATTCGAAAGTCGTCCAGTGGTTCTGGCGTAGCCCGCAGTGATTTGGCGTGTCCGGCAGTGGTTCCGCCGTGCTCGGCAGTGGTTCAGGCATGGCCGTCACGTGGTCCAGTCTCCAGGACGTGTTCAGCTTCTCCGGCAGGTGGTTCTGGTCCGTCTGGAGGTGGTTCCGCCATGGCTGGCAGTGATCCCGACTGTCCCAGTGGTTCTGGCATACCAGCAGTGATATTGGCCTGTCCGGCAGTGGTTCCAGCGGTCGACAGTGGCTCCGCGTTCTTGGCAGTGGTTCCGGTCTCCGGTCAGTGTTCCGGCGTGTCGGCACGTGCTTCCGCACGTCGAGGTGGTCCGGCATGCGCGGCAGGTGATTCCGTAGTGTCCGCCAGTGGTTCTGGCGTACCCGGCAGGTGATTTTGGCGTGTCCGGCAGTGTTTCTGGCGGATCGAGCAGTGGCTCCGGCATGCTCGGCAGGTGCTCCGGCGTCTCCGGCACTTGGTTCTGGTGTGTCTGGAGCTGGTTCCGGCATGTCCGGCAGATGATTCCGAAGTGTCCGCCAGTGGTTCTGGCATACCCAGCAGTGATTTGGCGTGTCAGGAGGTGGTACCGGTGAGTCGAGCAGTGGTTCCGGCGTGCTCGGCAGTGGTTCAGGCGGTTCTGGCAGGTGGTTATCCGTCTGTTCGGGGTCTGGTTCCAGCATCTCATGAACACGTTCTGGCACGTCTGAGATGTGGTTCCAGCCGGCCCGACAGTGTTTCCGCAGTGTCCGCCAAGCGGTTCTGGCGTAGTTGGCAGGTGATTTTGGCATGACTGGCAGGTGGTTCCAGCAGACCTGGCAGGTGATTCCGAAGTGTTCACCAACTGGTTGTGGCGTAGCCGGCAGGTGATTTTTGCGTGATCGGCAGGTGGTTCTGGCGGAGTCGAGCAGGTGGTTCCGGCGTGCTCGGCTGGTGCTTCCGAGGTCATTGGCACGGGTTCTGGCATGTCTGAGAGGTGGTTCCTGCATGCCCGGCAAGTGATTCCGAAGTGTTCGACAAGTGGTTCTGGCATCAGTCGGCAGGTGATTTTGGCATGTCCGGCAGGTGGTTCAGGCGAGTTGAGCAGGTGGTTCCGACGTGCTTGGCAGGTGCTTCCGGCGTCTCCGGCACGTGTTTCTGGCACATCTGACAGGTGGTTCCGGCATGCCCGAAAGGTGATTCCGGTCTGTCCGGTAGGTGGTTCCAGCCTGCACGGCATGTGGTTCTGGTACGTCTCAGAGGTGGTTGCGCATGCCCAACAGGTGATTCCGGACTGTCCGCCACATGGTTCTGGCACGTCTGGAGGTGGTTCCGACATGCCCGGCAGGTCATCCGCAGAGTCCTCCAAGTGGTTCTGGCATAGCCCGCAGGTGATTTTGGCGTGTCTGGCAGGTTGTTCCGTTGTGCTTGGCAGGTGGTTCAGCTTGGCCGGCAGGTGGTTCCAGACTGTCCAGGACGTGTTTCCAGCTTCTCCGGCAGGTGGTTCTGGTACCGTCTGAGAGGTGGTTCCGCCATGGCTGGCAGGTGATTCCGGACCGTCCCCCAGGTGGTTCTGGCATAGCCAGCAGTTGATATTGGCCTGTCCGGCAGGTGGTTCCAGCGAGTCGAACAGTGGCTCCGGCGTGCTCGGCAGGTGGTTCCGGTCTGTCCGGTCAGGTGATTCCGGCGTGTCCGGCACGTGCTTCCGGCACGTCTGAGAGGTGGTTCCGGCATGCGCGACAGGTGATTCCGAGTGTCCGCCAGGTGGTTCTGGCGTACCCGGCAGGTGATTTTGGCGTGTCCGGCAGGTGTTTCTGGCGAGTCGAGCAGTGGCTCCGGCATGCTCGGCAGGTGCTTCCGGCGTCTCCGGCACGTGGTTCTGGTGTGTCTGAGAGCTGGTTCCGGCATGTCCGGCAGATGATTCCGGAGTGTCCGCCAAGTGGTTCTGGCATACCCGGCTGGTGATTTGGGCATGTCAGGTAGGTGGTTCCGGCGAGTCGAGCAGGTGGCTCCGGCGTGCTCGGCAGGTTGTTCAGACGGGTCTGGCAGGTGTTTCCGTCTGTTCGGGGTGTGGTTCCAGCATCTCATGCACATGGTTCTGGCACGTCTGAGATGTGGTTCCGGCCGGCCCGACAGTGTTTCCACAGTGTCCGCCAAGTGGTTCTGGCGTAGTTGGCAGGTGATTTTGGCATGACCGGCAGGTGGTTCCAGCAAGCCCGGCAGGTGATTCCGAAGTGTTCCCCAACTGGTTGTGGCGTAGCCGGCAGGTGATTTTGCGTGTCCGGCAGGTGGTTCTGGCGAGTCGAGCAGGTGGTTCCGGCGTGCTCGGCCGGTGCTTCCGGGTCATTGGCACGTGGTTCTGGCATATCTGGAGGTGGTTCCGCATGCCCGGCAGTGATTCCGAGTGTCGCCAGTGTTCCGGCGTAGCCGGCAGGTGATTTGCATGTCCAGCGTCGTTCCGGCGGTCGAGCCGATGGTTCGGCGTGTCCGGCAGTGGTCCGGTCTCCGGCAGTGGTTCTGGTGTCCGGCACGAGGTTCAGTCTGAGGCTGTGCCGGCATGCCCCTCACGTGATTCCGGCTTGTCCCGAAGTGGTGCTGGTGTCGCGGCAGTGATTTGGCGTGTCCGGCAGGTGGTTCAGGCGAGTTGAGCAGGTGGTTCCGACGTGCTTGGCAGGTGCTTCCGGCGTCTCCGGCACGTGTTTCTGGCACATCTGACTGGTGGTTCCGGCATGCCCGAAAGTCGATTCCGGTCTGTCCGGTCAGGTGGTTCCGGCGTGCACGGCACGTGGTTCTGGTACGTCTCAGAGGTGGTTGCGCATGCCCAACAGTGATTCCGGACTGTCCGCCACGTGCTTCTGGCACGTCTGAGAGGTGGTTCCGACATGCCCGGCAGGTCATCCCGGAGAGTCGTCCAAGTGGTTCTGGCGTAGCCCGCAGGTGATTTTGGCGTGTCCGGCAGGTGGTTCCGCCGTGCTTGGCAGGTGGTTCAGGCTTGGCCGTCACGTGGTTCCAGTCTGTCCAGGACGTGTTTCCAGCTTCTCCGGCAGGTGGTTCTGGTACCGTCTGAGAGGTGGTTCCGCCATGGCTGGCAGGTGATTCCGGACTGTCCCCCAGGTGGTTCTGGCATAGCCAGCAGTTGATCTTGGCCTGTCCGGCAGGTGGTTCCAGCGAGTCGAACAGTGGCTCCGGCGTTCTTGGCAGGTGGTTCCGGTCTGTCCGGTCAGGTGATTCCGGCGTGTCCGGCACGTGCTTCCGGCACGTCTGAGAGGTGGTTCCGGCATGCGCGGCAGGTGATTCCGTAGTGTCCGCCAGGTGGTTCTGGCGTACCCGGCAGGTGATTTTGGCGTGTCCGGCAGGTGTTTCTGGCGAGTCGAGCAGGTGGCTCCGGCATGCTCGGCAGGTGCTTCCGGCGTCTCCGGCACGTGGTTCTGGTGTGTCTGAGAGCTGGTTCCGGCATGTCCGGCAGATGATTCCGGAGTGTCCGCCAAGTGGTTCTGGCATACCCAGCTGGTGATTTTGGCATGTCAGGTAGGTGGTTCCGGCGAGTCGAGCAGGTGGCTCCGGCGTGCTCGGCAGGTTGTTCAGACGGGTCTGGCAGGTGTTTTCCGATCTGTTCGGGGTCTGGTTCCAGCATCTCATGCACATGGTTCTGGCACGTCTGAGATGTGGTTCCAGCCGGCCCGACAGTGTTTCCACAGTGTCCGCCAAGTGGTTCTGGCGTAGTTGGCAGGTGATTTTGGCATGACCGGCAGGTGGTTCCAGCAAGCCCGGCAGGTGATTCCAAAGTGTTCCCCAACTGGTTGTGGCGTAGCCGGCAGGTGATTTTTGCGTGTCCGGCAGGTGGTTCTGGCGAGTCGAGCAGTGGTTCCGGCGTGCTCGGCAGGTGCTTCCGGGGTCATTGGCACGTGGTTCTGGCATATCTGAGAGGTGGTTCCGGCATGCCCGGCAGGTGATTCCGGAGTGTTCGCCAAGTGTTTCCGGCGTAGCCGGCAGGTGATTTTGCATGTCCAGCGGTCGTTCCGACGGGTCTGAGCCGGTGGTTCCGGCGTGTCCGGCAGGTGGTTCCGGTCTGTCCGGCAGGTGGTTCTGTGGTGTCCGGCACGAGGTTCAGTCTGAGAGGCTGTGCCGACATGCCCCTCACGTGATTCCGGCTTGTCCCCGAAGTGGTGCTGGTGTAGCGGGCAGGTGATTTTGGCGTGTCCGGCAGGTGGTTCAGGCGAGTTGAGCAGTGGTTCCGACGTGCTCGGCAGGTGCTTCCGGCGTCTCCGGCACGTGTTTCTGGCACATCTGACTGGTGGTTCCGGCATGCCCAAAAGTTGATTCCGGTCTGTCCGGTAGGTGGTTCCGGCGTGCACGGCACGTGGTTCTGGTACGTCTCAGAGGTGGTTGCGTATGCCCAACAGGTGATTCCGGACTGTCCGCCACGTGCTTCTGGCACGTCTGAGAGGTGGTTCCGACATGCCCGGCAGGTCATTTCGGAGAGTCGTCCAAGTGGTTCTGGCGTAGCCCGCAGGTGATTTTGGCGTGTCCGGCAGGTGGTTCCGCCGTGCTCGGCAGGTGGTTCAGGCATGGCCGTCACGTGGTTCCAGTCTGTCCAGGACGTGTTTCCAGCTTCTCCGGCAGGTGGTTCTGGTACGTCTGAGAGGTGGTTCCGCCATGGCTGGCAGTTGATCCCGGACTGTCCCCCAGGTGGTTCTGGCATAGCCAGCAGTTGATATTGGCCTGTCCGGCAGGTGGTTCCAGCGAGTCGAACAGGTGGCTCCGGCGTTCTTGGCAGGTGGTTCCGGTCTGTCCGGTAGATGTTTCCGGCGTGTCTGGCACGTGCTTCCGGCACGTCTGAGATGTGGTTCCGGCATGCGCGGCAGGTGATTCCGTAGTGTCCGCCAGGTGGTTCTGGCGTACCCGGCAGGTGATTTTGGCGTGTCCGGCAGGTGTTTCTGGCGAGTCGAGCAGTGGCTCCGGCATGCTCGGCAGGTGCTTCCGGCGTCTCCGGCACTTGGTTCTGGTGTGTCTGAGAGCTGGTTCCGGCATGTCCGGCAGATGATTCCGGAGTGTCCGCCAAGTGGTTCTGGCATACCCAGCAGGTGATTTTGGCGTGTCAGGGAGGTGGTACCGGTGAGTCGAGCAGGTGGTTCCGGCGTGCTCAGCAGGTGGTTCAGGCGGTTCTGGCAGGTGGTATCCGTCTGTTCGGGGTGTGGTTCCAGCATCTCATGAACACGTTTCTGGCACGTCTGAGATGTGGTTCCAGCCGGCCCGACAGGTGTTTCCGCAGTGTCCGCCAAGCGGTTCTGGCGTAGTTGGCAGGTGATTTTGGCATGACCGGCAGGTGGTTCCAGCAAGCCTGGCAGGTGATTCCAAAGTGTTCACCAACTGGTTGTGGCGTAGCCGGCAGGTGATTTTTGCGTGATCGGCAGGTGGTTCTGGCGAGTCGAGCAGGTGGTTCCGGCGTGCTCGGCTGGTGCTTCCGGGGTCATTGGCACGGGGTTCTGGCATGTCTGAGAGGTGGTTCCTGCATGCCCGGCAAGTGATTCCGGAGTGTTCGCCAAGTGGTTCTGGCATAGTCGGCAGGTGATTTTGGCATGTCCGGCAGGTGGTTCAGGCGAGTTGAGCAGGTGGTTCCAACGTGCTTGGCAGGTGCTTCCGGCGTCTCCGGCACGTGTTTCTGGCACATCTGACAGGTGGTTCCAGCAGGCCCGAAAGGTGATTCCGGTCTGTCCGGTAGGTGGTTCCAGCCTGCACGGCATGTGGTTCTGGTACGTCTCAGAGGTGGTTGCGCATGCCCAACAGGTGATTCCGGACTGTCCGCCACATGGTTCTGGCACGTCTGAGAGGTGGTTCCGGCATGCCCGGCATGTCATCCCAGAGAGTCCTCCAAGTGGTTCTGGCATAACACGCAGGTGATTTTGGCGTGTCTGGCAGGTTGTTCCGTTGTGCTTGGCAGGTGGTTCAGGCTTGGCGGGCAGGTGGTTCCAGACTGTCCAGGACGTGTTTCCAGCTTGTCCGGCAGGTGGTTCCGGTACGTCTGAGAGGTGGTTCCGCCATGGCTGGCAGGTGATTCTGGACCGTCCCCCAGGTGGTTCTGCCATAGCCAGCAGTTGATATTGGCCTGTCCGGCAGGTGGTTCCAGCGAGTCGAACAGGTGGCTCCGGCGTGCTCGGCAGGTGGTTCCGGTCTTTCCGGTAGGTGATTCCGGCGTGTCCGGCACGTGCTTCCGGCACGTCTGAGAGGTGGTTCCGGCATGCGCGACAGGTGATCTCGGAGTGTCCGCCAGGTGGTTCTGGCGTACCCGGCAGGTGATTTTGGCGTGTCCGGCAGGTGTTTCTGGCGAGTCGAGCAGGTGGCTCCGGCATGCTCGGCAGGTGCTTCCGGCGTCTCCGGCACGTGGTTCTGGTGTGTCTGAGAGCTGGTTCCGGCATGTCCGGCAGATGATTCCGGAGTGTCCGCCAAGTGGTTCTGGCATACCCGGCTGGTGATTTTGGCATGTCAGGTAGGTGGTTCCGGCGAGTCGAGCAGGTGGCTCCGGCGTGCTCGGCAGGTTGTTCAGACGGGTCTGGCAGGTGTTTTCCGTGTGTTCGGGGTGTGGTTCCAGCATCTCATGCACATGGTTCTGGCACGTCTGAGATGTGGTTCCGGCCGGCCCGACAGGTGTTTCCACAGTGTCCGCCAAGTGGTACTGGCGTAGTTGGCAGGTGATTTTGGCATGACCAGCAGGTGGTTCCAGCAAGCCCGGCAGGTGATTCCGAAGTGTTCCCCAACTGGTTGTGGCGTAGCCGGCAGGTCATTTTTGCGTGTCCGGCAGGTGGTTCTGGCGAGTCGAGGAGGTGGTTCCGGCATGCTCGGCAGGTGCTTCCGGGGTCATTGGCACGTGGTTCTGGCATATCTGAGAGGTGGTTCCGGCATGCCCGGCAGGTGATTCCGGAGTGTTCGCCAAGTGTTTCCGGCGTAGCCGGCAGGTGAATTTGCATGTCCAGCGGTCGTTCCGGCGGGTCGAGCCGGTGGTTCCGGCGTGTCCGGCAGGTGGTTCCGGTCTGTCCGGCAGGTGGTTCTGTGGTGTCCGGCACGAGGTTCAGTCTGAGAGGCTGTGCCGGCATGCCCCTCACGTGATTCCGGCTTGTCCCCGAAGTGGTGCTGGTGTAGCGGGCAGGTGATTTTGTCGTGTCCGGCAGGTGGTTCAGGCGAGTTGAGCAGGTGGTTGCGACGTGCTCGGCAGGTGCTTCCGGCGTCTCCGGCACGTGTTTCTGGCACATCTGACTGGTGGTTCCGGCATGCCCAAAAGTTGATTCCGGTCTGTCCGGTAGGTGGTTCCGGCGTGCACGGCACGTGGTTCTGGTACGTCTCAGAGGTGGTTGCGTATGCCCAACAGGTGATTCCGGACTCTCCGCCACGTGCTTCTGGCACGTCTGAGAGGTGGTTCCAACATGCCCGGCAGGTCATTTCGGAGAGTCGTCCAAGTGGTTCTGGCGTAGCCCGCAGGTGATTTTGGCGTGTCGGGCAGGTGGCTCCGCCGTGGTCGGCAGGTGGTTCAGGCATGGCCGTCACGTGGTTCCAGTCTGTCCAGGACGTGTTTCCAGCTTCTCTGGCAGGTGGTTCTGGTACGTCTGAGATGTGGTTCCGCCATGGCTGGCAGGTGATCCCGGACTGTCCCCCAGGTGGTTCTGGCATAGCCAGCAGTTGATGTTGGCCTGTCCGGCAGGTGGTTCCAGCGAGTCGGACAGGTGGCTCCAGCGTTCTTGGCAGGTGGTTCCGGTCTGTCCGGTAGATGTTTCCGGCGTGTCTGGCACGTGCTTCCGGCACGTCTGAGAGGTGGTTCCGGTATGCGCCACAGGTGATTCCGTAGTGTCCGCCAGGTGGTTCTGGCATACCCGGCAGGTGATTTTGGCGTGTCCGGCAGGTGTTTCTGGCGAGTCGAGCAGGTGGCTCCGGCATGCTCGGCAGGTGCTTCCGGCGTCTCCGGCACTTGGTTCTGGTGTGTCTGAGAGCTGGTTCCGGCATGTCCGGCAGATGATTCTGGAGTGTCCGCCAAGTGGTTCTGGCATACCCAGCAGGTGATTTTGGCGTGTCAGGGAGGTGGTACCGGTGAGTCGAGCAGGTGGTTCCGGCGTGCTCAGCAGGTGGTTCAGGCGGTTCTGGCAGGTGGTATCCGTCTGTTCGGGGTGTGGTTCCAGGATCTCATGAACACGTTTCTGGCACGTCTGAGATGTGGTTCCAGCCGGCCCGACAGGTGTTTCCGCAGTGTCCGCCAAGCAGTTCTGGCGTAGTTGGCAGCTGATTTTGGCATGACCGGCAGGTGGTTCCAGCAAGCCTGGCAGGTGATTCCAAAGTGTTCACCAACTGGTTGTGGCGTAGCCGGCAGGTGATTTTTGCGTGATCGGCAGGTGGTTCTGGCGAGTCGAGCAGGGGGTTCCGGCGTGCTCGGCTGGTGCTTCCGGGGTCATTGGCACGGGGTTCTGGCATGTCTGAGAGGTGGTTCCTGCATGCCCGGCAAGTGATTCCGGAGTGTTCGCCAAGTGGTTCTGGCATAGTCGGCATGTGATTTTGGCATGTCTGGCAGGTGGTTCAGGCGAGTTGAGCTGGTGGTTCCAACGTGCTTGGCAGGTGCTTCCGGCGTCTCCGGCACGTGTTTCTGGCACATCTGACAGGTGGTTCCAGCATGCCCGAAAGGTGATTCCGGTCTGTCCGGTAGGTGGTTCCAGCCTGCACGGCATGTGGTTCTGGTACGTCTCAGAGGTGGTTGCGCATGCCCAACAGGTGATTCCGGACTGTCCGCCACATGGTTCTGGCACGTCTGAGAGGTGGTTCCGGCATGCCCGGCAGGTCATCCCAGAGAGTCCTCCAAGGGGTTCTGGCCTAACACGCAGGTGATTTGGGCGTGTCTGGCAGGTTGTTCCGTTGTGCTTGGCAGGTGGTTCAGGCTTGGCCGGCTAGTGGTTCCAGACTGTCCAGGACGTGTTTCCAGCTTGTCCGGCAGGTGGTTCTGGTACGTCTGAGAGGTGGTTCCGCCATGGCTGGCAGGTGATTCCGGACCGTCCCCCAGGTGGTTCTGGCATAGCCAGCAGTTGATATTGGCCTGTCCGGCCGGTGGTTCCAGCGAGTCGAACAGGTGGCTCCGGCGTGCTCGGCAGGTGGTTCCGGTCTTTCCGGTAGGTGATTCTGGCGTGTCCGGCACGTGCTTCCGGCACGTCTGAGAGGTGGTTCCGGCATGCGCGACAGGTGATTTCGGAGTGTCCGCCAGGTGGTTCTGGCGTACCCGGCAGGTGATTTTGGCGTGTCCGGCAGGTGTTTCTGGCGAGTCGAGCAGGTGGCTCCGGCATGCTCGGCAGGTGCTTCCGGCGTCTCCGGCACGTGGTTCTGGTGTGTCTGAGAGCTGGTTCCGGCATGTCCGGTAGATGATTCCGGAGTGTCCGCCAAGTGGTTCTGGCATACCCGGCTGGTGATTTTGGCATGTCAGGTAGGTGGTTCCGGCGAGTCGAGCAGGTGGCTCCGGCGTGCTCGGCAGGTTGTTCAGACGGGTCTGGCAGGTGTTTTCCGTCTGTTCGGGGTGTGGTTCCAGCATCTCATGCACATGGTTCTGGCACGTCTGAGATGTGGTTCCGGCCGGCCCGACAGGTGTTTCCACAGTGTCCGCCAAGTGGTACTGGCGTAGTTGGCAGGTGATTTTGGCATGACCGGCAGGTGGTTCCAGCAAGCCCGGCAGGTGATTCCGAAGTGTTCCCCAACTGGTTGTGGCGTAGCCGGCAGGTGATTTTTGCGTGTCCGGCAGGTGGTTCTGGCGAGTCGAGCAGGTGGTTCCGGCGTGCTCGGCAGGTGCTTCCGGGGTCATTGGCACGTGGTTCTGGCATATCTGAGAGGTGGTTCCGGCATGCCCGGCAGGTGATTCCGGAGTGTTCGCCAAGTGTTTCCGGCGTAGCCGGCAGGTGAATTTGCATGTCCAGCGGTCGTTCCGGCGGGTCGAGCCGGTGGTTCCGGCGTGTCCGGCAGGTGGTTCCGGTCTGTCCGGCAGGTGGTTCTGTGGTGTCCGGCACGAGGTTCAGTCTGAGAGGCTGTGCCGGCATGCCCCTCACGTGATTCCGGCTTGTCCCCGAAGTGGTGCTGGTGTAGCGGGCAGGTGATTTTGGCGTGTCCGGCAGGTGGTTCAGGCGAGTTGAGCAGGTGGTTGCGACGTGCTCGGCAGGTGCTTCCGGCGTCTCCGGCACGTGTTTCTGGCACATCTGACTGGTGGTTCCGGCATGCCCAAAAGTGGATTCCGGTCTGTCCGGTAGGTGGTTCCGGCGTGCACGGCACGTGGTTCTGGTACGTCTCAGAGGTGGTTGCGTATGCCCAACAGGTGATTCCGGACTGTCCGCCACGTGCTTCTGGCACGTCTGAGAGGTGGTTCCAACATGCCCGGCAGGTCATTTCGGAGAGTCGTGCAAGTGGTTCTGGCGTAGCCCGCAGGTGATTTTGGCGTGTCGGGCAGGTGGCTCCGCCGTGGTCGGCAGGTGGTTCAGGCATGGCCGTCACATGGTTCCAGTCTGTCCAGGACGTGTTTCCAGCTTCTCTGGCAGGTGGTTCTGGTACGTCTGAGATGTGGTTCCGCCATGGCTGGCAGGTGATCCCGGACTGTCCCCCAGGTGGTTCTGGCATAGCCAGCAGTTGATGTTGGCCTGTCCGGCAGGTGGTTCCAGCGAGTCGAACAGGTGGCTCCAGCGTTCTTGGCAGGTGGTTCCGGTCTGTCCGGTAGATGTTTCCGGCGTGTCTGGCACGTGCTTCCGGCACGTCTGAGAGGTGGTTCCGGTATGCGCCACAGGTGATTCCGTAGTGTCCGCCAGGTGGTTCTGGCATACCCGGCAGGTGATTTTGGCGTGTCCGGCAGGTGTTTCTGGCGAGTCGAGCAGGTGGCTCCGGCATGCTCGGCAGGTGCTTCCGGCGTCTCCGGCACTTGGTTCTGGTGTGTCTGAGAGCTGGTTCCGGCATGTCCGGCAGATGATTCTGGAGTGTCCGCCAAGTGGTTCTGGCATACCCAGCAGGTGATTTTGGCGTGTCAGGGAGGTGGTACCGGTGAGTCGAGCAGGTGGTTCCGGCGTGCTCAGCAGGTGGTTCAGGCGGTTCTGGCAGGTGGTATCCGTCTGTTCGGGGTGTGGTTCCAGGATCTCATGAACACGTTTCTGGCACGTCTGAGATGTGGTTCCAGCCGGCCCGACAGGTGTTTCCGCAGTGTCCGCCAAGCGGTTCTGGCGTAGTTGGCAGGTGATTTTGGCATGACCGGCAGGTGGTTCCAGCAAGCCTGGCAGGTGATTCCAAAGTGTTCACCAACTGGTTGTGGCGTAGGCGGCAGGTGATTTTTGCGTGATCGGCAGGTGGTTCTGGCGAGTCGAGCAGGTGGTTCCGGCGTGCTCGGCTGGTGCTTCCGGGGTCATTGGCACGGGGTTCTGGCATGTCTGAGAGGTGGTTCCTGCATGCCCGGCAAGTGATTCCGGAGTGTTCGCCAATTGGTTCTGGCATAGTCGGCATGTGATTTTGGCATGTCTGGCAGGTGGTTCAGGCGAGTTGAGCAGGTGGTTACAACGTGCTTGGCAGGTGCTTCCGGCGTCTCCGGCACGTGTTTCTGGCACATCTGACAGGTGGTTCCAGCATGCCCGAAATGTGATTCCGGTCTGTCCGGTAGGTGGTTCCAGCCTGCACGGCATGTGGTTCTGGTACGTCTCAGAGGTGGTTGCGCATGCCCAACAGGTGATTCCGGACTGTCCGCCACATGGTTCTGGCACGTCTGAGAGGTGGTTCCGGCATGCCCGGCAGGTCATCCCAGAGAGTCCTCCAAGTGGTTCTGGCCTAACACGCAGGTGATTTGGGCGTGTCTGGCAGGTTGTTCCGTTGTGCTTGGCAGGTGGTTCAGGCTTGGCCGGCTAGTGGTTCCAGACTGTCCAGGACGTGTTTCCAGCTTGTCCGGCAGGTGGTTCTGGTCCGTCTGAGAGGTGGTTCCGCCATGGCTGGCAGGTGATTCCGGACCGTCCCCCAGGTGGTTCTGGCATAGCCAGCAGTTGATATTGGCCTGTCCGGCAGGTGGTTCCAGCGAGTCGAACAGGTGGCTCCGGAGTGCTCGGCAGGTGGTTCCGGTCTTTTCGGTAGGTGATTCTGGCATGTCCGGCACGTGCTTCCGGCACGTCTGAGAGGTGGTTCCGGCATGCGCGACAGGTGATTTCGGAGTGTCCGCCAGGTGGTTCTGGCGTACCCGGCAGGTGATTTTGGCGTGTCCGGCAGGTGTTTCTGGCGAGTCGAGCAGGTGGCTCCGGCATGCTCGGCAGGTGCTTCCGGCGTCTCCGGCACGTGGTTCTGGTGTGTCTGAGAGCTGGTTCCGGCATGTCCGGCAGATGATTCCGGAGTGTCCGCCAAGTGGTTCTGGCATACCCGGCTGGTGATTTTGGCATGTCAGGTAGGTGGTTCCGGCGAGTCGAGCAGGTGGCTCCGGCGTGCTCGGCAGGTTGTTCAGACGGGTCTGGCAGGTGTTTTCCGTCTGTTCGGGGTGTGGTTCCAGCATCTCATGCACATGGTTCTGGCACGTCTGAGATGTGGTTCCGGCCGGCCCGACAGGTGTTTCCACAGTGTCCGCCAAGTGGTACTGGCGTAGTTGGCAGCTGATTTTGGCATGACCGGCAGGTGGTTCCAGCAAGCCCGGCAGGTGATTCCGAAGTGTTCCCCAACTGGTTGTGGCGTAGCCGGCAGGTGATTTTTGCGTGTCCGGCAGGTGGTTCTGGCGAGTCGAGCAGGTGGTTCCGGCGTGCTCGGCAGGTGCTTCCGGGGTCATTGGCACGTGGTTCTGGCATATCTGAGAGGTGGTTCCGGCATGCCCGGCAGGTGATTCCGGAGTGTTCGCCAAGTGTTTCCGGCGTAGCCGGCAGGTGAATTTGCATGTCCAGCGGTCGTTCCGGCGGGTCGAGCCGGTGGTTCCGGCGTGTCCGGCAGGTGGTTCCGGTCTGTCCGGCAGGTGGTTCTGTGGTGTCCGGCACGAGGTTCAGTCTGAGAGGCTGTGCCGGCATGCCCCTCACGTGATTCCGGCTTTTCCCCGAAGTGGTGCTGGTGTAGCGGGCAGGTGATTTTGGCGTGTCCGGCAGGTGGTTCAGGCGAGTTGAGCAGGTGGTTGCGACGTGCTTGGCAGGTGCTTCCGGCGTCTCCGGCACGTGTTTCTGGCACATCTGACTGGTGGTTCCGGCATGCCCAAAAGTGGATTCCGGTCTGTCCGGTAGGTGGTTCCGGCGTGCACGGCACGTGGTTCTGGTACGTCTCAGAGGTGGTTGCGTATGCCCAACAGGTGATTCCGGACTCTCCGCCACGTGCTTCTGGCACGTCTGAGAGGTGGTTCCAACATGCCCGGCAGGTCATTTCGGAGAGTCGTCCAAGTGGTTCTGGCGTAGCCCGCAGGTGATTTTGGCGTGTCGGGCAGGTGGTTCCGCCGTGGTCGGCAGGTGGTTCAGGCATGGCCGTCACGTGGTTCCAGTCTGTCCAGGACGTGTTTCCAGCTTCTCTGGCAGGTGGTTCTGGTACGTCTGAGATGTGGTTCCGCCATGGCTGGCAGGTGATCCCGGACTGTCCCCCAGGTGGTTCTGGCATAGCCAGCAGTTGATATTGGCCTGTCCGGCAGGTGGTTCCAGCGAGTCGAACAGGTGGCTCCGGCGTTCTTGGCAGGTGGTTCCGGTCTGTCCGGTAGATGTTTCCGGCGTGTCTGGCATGTGCTTCCGGCACGTCTGACAGGTGGTTCCGGTATGCGCGGCAGGTGATTCCGTAGTGTCCGCCAGGTGGTTCTGGCATACCCGGCAGGTGATTTTGGCGTGTCCGGCAGGTGTTTCTGGCGAGTCGAGCAGGTGGCTCCGGCATGCTCGGCAGGTGCTTCCGGCGTCTCCGGCACTTGGTTCTGGTGTGTCTGAGAGCTGGTTCCGGCATGTCCGGCAGATGATTCTGGAGTGTCCGCCAAGTGGTTCTGGCATACCCAGCAGGTGATTTTGGCGTGTCAGGGAGGTGGTACCGGTGAGTCGAGCAGGTGGTTCCGGCGTGCTCAGCAGGTGGTTCAGGCGGTTCTGGCAGGTGGTATCCGTCTGTTCGGGGTGTGGTTCCAGGATCTCATGAACACGTTTCTGGCACGTCTGAGATGTGGTTCCAGCTGGCCCGACAGGTGTTTCCGCAGTGTCCGCCAAGCGGTTCTGGCGTAGTTGGCAGGTGATTTTGGCATGACCGGCAGGTGGTTCCAGCAAGCCTGGCAGGTGATTCCAAAGTGTTCACCAACTGGTTGTGGCGTAGCCGGCAGATGATTTTTGCGTGATCGGCAGGTGGTTCCGGCGAGTCGAGCAGGTGGTTCCGGCGTGCTCGGCTGGTGCTTCCGGGGTAATTGGCACGGGGTTCTGGCATGTCTGAGAGGTGGTTCCTGCATGCCCGGCAAGTGATTCCGGAGTGTTCGCCAAGTGGTTCTGGCATAGTCGGCAGGTGATTTTGGCATGTCCGGCAGGTGGTTCAGGCGAGTTGAGCAGGTGGTTCCAACGTGCTTGGCAGGTGCTTCCGGCGTCTCCGGCACGTGTTTCTGGCACATCTGACTGGTGGTTCCGGCATGCCCAAAAGTTGATTCCGGTCTGTCCGGTAGGTGGTTCCGGCGTGCACGACACGTGGTTCTAGTACGTCTCAGAGGTGGTTGCGTATGCCCAACAGGTGATTCCGGACTGTCCGCCACATGGTTCTGGCACGTCTGAGAGGTGGTTCCGGCATGCCAGGCAGGTCATCCCAGAGAGTCCTCCAAGTGGTTCTGGCATAACACGCAGGTGATTTGGGCGTGTCTGGCAGGTTGTTCCGTTGTGCTTGGCAGGTGGTTCAGGCTTGGCCGGCAGGTGGTTCCAGACTGTCCAGGACGTGTTTCCAGCTTGTCCGGCAGGTGGTTCTGGTACGTCTGAGAGGTGGTTCCGCCATGGCTGGCAGGTGATTCCGGACCGTCCCCCAGGTGGTTCTGGCATAGCCAGCAGTTGATATTGGCCTGTCCGGCAGGTGGTTCCAGCGAGTCGAACAGGTGGCTCCGGCCTGCTCGGCAGGTGTTTCCGGTCTGTCCGGTAGGTGATTCCGGCGTGTCCGGCACGTGCTTCCGGCACGTCTGAGAGGTGGTTCCGGCATGCGCGACAGGTGATTTCGGAGTGTCCGCCAGGTGGTTCTGGCGTACCCGGCAGGTGATTTTGGCGTGTCCGGCAGGTGTTTCTGGCGAGTCGAGCAGGTGGCTCCGGCATGCTCGGCAGGTGCTTCCGGCGTCTCCGGCACGTGGTTCTGGTGTGTCTGAGAGCTGGTTCCGGCATGTCCGGCAGATGATTCCGGAGTGTCCGCCAAGTGGTTCTGGCATACCCGGCTGGTGATTTTGGCATGTCAGGTAGGTGGTTCCGGCGAGTCGAGCAGGTGGCTCCGGCATGCTCGGCAGGTTGTTCAGACGGGTCTGGCAGGTGTTTTCCGTCTGTTCGGGGTGTGGTTCCAGCATCTCATGCACATGGTTCTGGCACGTCTGAGATGTGGTTCCGGCCGGCCCGACAGGTGTTTCCACAGTGTCCGCCAAGTGGTACTGGCGTAGTTGGCAGGTGATTTTGGCATGACCGGCAGGTGGTTCCAGCAAGCCCGGCAGGTGATTCCGAAGTGTTCCCCAACTGGTTGTGGCGTAGCCGGCAGGTGATTTTTGCGTGTCTGGCAGGTGGTTCTGGCGAGTCGAGCAGGTGGTTCCGGCGTGCTCGGCAGGTGCTTCCGGGGTCATTGGCACGTGGTTCTGGCATATCTGAGAGGTGGTTCCGGCATGCCCGGCAGGTGATTCCGGAGTGTTCGCCAAGTGTTTCCGGCGTAGCCGGCAGGTGAATTTGCATGTCCAGCGGTCGTTCCGGCGGATATGAGCCGGTGGTTCCGGCGTGTCCGGCAGGTGGTTCTGGTCTGTCCGGCAGGTGGTTCTGTGGTGTGCGGCCCGAGATTCAGTCTGAGAGGCTGTGCCGGCATGCCCCTCACGTGATTCCGGCTTGTCCCCGAAGTGGTGCTGGTGTAGCGGGCAGGTGATTTTGGCGTGTCCGGCAGGTGGTTCAGGCGAGTTGAGCAGGTGGTTGCGACGTGCTCGGCAGGTGCTTCCGGCGTCTCCGGCACGTGTTTCTGGCACATCTGACTGGTGGTTCCGGCATGCCCAACAGTTGATTCCGGTCTGTCCGTTAGGTGGTTCCGGCGTGCACGGCACGTGGTTCTGGTACGTCTCAGAGGTGGTTGCGTATGCCCAACAGGTGATTCTGGACTGTCCGCCACGTGCTTCTGGCACGTCTGAGAGGTGGTTCCAACATGCCCGGCAGGTCATTTCGGAGAGTCGTCCAAGTGGTTCTGGCGTAGCCCGCAGGTGATTTTGGCGTGTCCGGCAGGTGGTTCCGCCGTGCTCGGCAGGTGGTTCAGGCATGGCCGTCACGTGGTTCCAGTCTGTCCAGGACGTGTTTCCAGCTTCTCCGGCAGGTGGTTCTGGTACGTCTGAGATGTGGTTCCGCCATGGCTGGCAGTTGATCCCGGACTGTCCCCCAGGTGGTTCTGGCATAGCCAGCAGTTGATATTGGCCTGTCCGGCAGGTGGTTCCAGCGAGTCGAACAGGTGGCTCCGGCGTTCTTGGCAGTTGGTTCCGGTCTGTCCGGTAGATGTTTCCGGCGTGTCTGGAACGTGCTTCCGGCACGTCTGAGAGGTGGTTCCTGCATGCCCGGCAAGTGATTCCGGAGTGTTCGCCAAGTGGTTCTGGCATAGTCGGCATGTGATTTTGGCATGTCTGGCAGGTGGTTCAGGCGAGTTGAGCAGGTGGTTCCAACGTGCTTGGCAGGTGCTTCCGGCGTCTCCGGCACGTGTTTCTGGCACATCTGACAGGTGGTTCCAGCATGCCCGAAAGGTGATTCCGGTCTGTCCGGTAGGTGGTTCCAGCCTGCACGGCATGTGGTTCTGGTACGTCTCAGAGGTGGTTGCGCATGCCCAACAGGTGATTCCGGACTGTCCGCCACATGGTTCTGGCACGTGTGAGAGGTGGTTCCGGCATGCCAGGCAGGTCATCCCAGAGAGTCCTCCAAGTGGTTCTGGCATAACACGCAGGTGATTTTGGCCTGTCTGGCAGGTTGTTCCGTTGTGCTTGGCAGGTGGTTCAGGCTTGGCCGGCAGGTGGTTCCAGACTGTCCAGGACGTGTTTCCAGCTTGTCCGGCAGGTGGTTCTGGTACGTCTGAGAGGTGGTTCCGCCATGGCTGGCAGGTGATTCCGGACCGTCCCCCAGGTGGTTCTGGCATAGCCAGCAGTTGATATTGGCCTGTCCGGCAAGTGGTTCCAGCGAGTCGAACAGGTGGCTCCGGCGTGCTCGGCAGGTGGTTCCGGTCTTTCCGGTAGGTGATTCCGGCGTGTCCGGCACGTGCTTCCGGCACGTCTGAGAGGTGGTTCCGGCATGCGCGACAGGTGATTTCGGAGTGTCCGCCAGGTGGTTCTGGCGTACCCGGCAGGTGATTTTGGCGTGTCCGGCAGGTGTTTCTGGCGAGTCGAGCAGGTGGCTCCGGCATGCTCGGCAGGTGCTTCCGGCGTCTCCGGCACGTGGTTCTGGTGTGTCTGAGAGCTGGTTCCGGCATGTCCGGCAGATGATTCCGGAGTGTCCGCCAAGTGGTTCTGGCATACCCGGCTGGTGATTTTGGCATGTCAGGTAGGTGGTTCCGGCGAGTCGAGCAGGTGGCTCCGGCGTGCTCGGCAGGTTGTTCAGACGGGTCTGGCAGGTGTTTTCCGTCTGTTCGGGGTGTGGTTCCAGCATCTCATGCACATGGTTCTGGCACGTCTGAGATGTGGTTCCGGCCGGCCCGACAGGTGTTTCCACAGTGTCCACCAAGTGGTACTGGCGTAGTTGGCAGCTGATTTTGGCATGACCGGCAGGTGGTTCCAGCAAGCCCGGCAGGTGATTCCGAAGTGTTCCCCAACTGGTTGTGGCGTAGCCGGCAGGTGATTTTTGCGTGTCCGGCAGGTGGTTCTGGTGAGTCGAGCAGGTGGTTCCGGCGTGCTCGGCAGGTGCTTCCGGGGTCATTGGCACGTGGTTCTGGCATATCTGAGAGGTGGTTCCGGCATGCCCGGCAGGTGATTCCGGAGTGTTCGCCAAGTGTTTCCGGCGTAGCCGGCAGGTGAATTTGCATGTCCAGCGGTCGTTCCGGCGGATATGAGCCGGTGGTTCCGGCGTGTCCGGCAGGTGGTTCCGGTCTGTCCGGCAGGTGGTTCTGTGGTGTGCGGCACGAGATTCAGTCTGAGAGGCTGTGCCGGCATGCCCCTCACGTGATTCCGGCTTGTCCCCGAAGTGGTGCTGGTGTAGCGGGCAGGTGATTTTGGCGTGTCCGGCAGGTGGTTCAGGCGAGTTGAGCAGGTGGTTGCGACGTGCTCGGCAGGTGCTTCCGGCGTCTCCGGCACGTGTTTCTGGCACATCTGACTGGTGGTTCCGGCATGCCCAACAGTTGATTCCGGTCTGTCCGGTAGGTGGTTCCGGCGTGCACGGCACGTGGTTCTGGTACGTCTCAGAGGTGGTTGCGTATGCCCAACAGGTGATTCTGGACTGTCAGCCACGTGCTTCTGGCACGTCTGAGAGGTGGTTCCAACATGCCCGGCAGGTCATTTCGGAGAGTCGTCCAAGTGGTTCTGGCGTAGCCCGCAGGTGATTTTGGCGTGTCCGGCAGGTGGTTCCGCCGTGCTCGGCAGGTGGTTCAGGCATGGCCGTCACGTGGTTCCAGTCTGTCCAGGACGTGTTTCCAGCTTCTCCGGCAGGTGGTTCTGGTACGTCTGAGATGTGGTTCCGCCATGGCTGGCAGTTGATCCCGGACTGTCCCCCAGGTGGTTCTGGCATAGCCAGCAGTTGATATTGGCCTGTCCGGCAGGTGGTTCCAGCGAGTCGAACAGGTGGCTCCGGCGTTCTTGGCAGTTGGTTCCGGTCTGTCCGGTAGATGTTTCCGGCGTGTCTGGCACGTGCTTCCGGCACGTCTGAGAGGTGGTTCCGGTATGCGCGGCAGGTGATTCCGTAGTGTCCGCCAGGTGGTTCTGGCATACCCGGCAGGTGATTTTGGCGTGTCCGGCAGGTGTTTCTGGCGAGTCGAGCAGGTGGCTCCGGCATGCTCGGCAGGTGCTTCCGGCGTCTCCGGCACTTGGTTCTGGTGTGTCTGAGAGCTGGTTCCGGCATGTCCGGCAGATGATTCTGGAGTGTCCGCCAAGTGGTTCTGGCATACCCAGCAGGTGATTTTGGCGTGTCAGGGAGGTGGTACCGGTGAGTCGAGCAGGTGGTTCCGGCGTGCTCAGCAGGTGGTTCAGGCGGTTCTGGCAGGTGGTATCCGTCTGTTCGGGGTGTGGATCCAGGATCTCATGAACACGTTTCCGGCACGTCTGAGATGTGGTTCCAGCCGGCCCGACAGGTGTTTCCGCAGTGTCCGCCAAGCGGTTCTGGCGTAGTTGTCAGGTGATTTTGGCATGACCGGCAGGTGGTTCCAGCAAGCCTGGCAGGTGATTCCAAAGTGTTCAGCAACTGGTTGTGGCGTAGCCGGCAGGTGATTTTTGCATGATCGGCAGGTGGTTCTGGCGAGTCGAGCAGGTGGTTCCGGCGTGCTCGGCTGGTGCTTCCGGGGTCATTGGCACGGGGTTCTGGCATGTCTGAGAGGTGGTTCCTGCATGCCCGGCAAGTGATTCCGGAGTGTTCGCCAAGTGGTTCTGGCATAGTCGGCAGGTGATTTTGGCATGTCCGGCAGGTGGTTCAGGCGAGTTGAGCACGTGGTTCCAACGTGCTTGGCAGGTGCTTCCGGCGTCTCCGGCACGTGTTTCTGGCACATCTGACAGGTGGTTCCAGCATGCCCGAAAGGTGATTCCGGTCTGTCCGGTAGGTGGTTCCAGCCTGCACGGCATGTGGTTCTGGTACGTCTCAGAGGTGGTTGCGCATGCCCAACAGGTGATTCCGGACTGTCCACCACATGGTTCTGGCACGTCTGAGAGGTGGTTCCGGCATGCCAGGCAGGTCATCCCAGAGAGTCCTCCAAGTGGTTCTGGCATAACACGCAGGTGATTTTGGCCTGTCTGGCAGGTTGTTCCGTTGTGCTTGGCAGGTGGTTCAGGCTTGGCCGGCAGGTGGTTCCAGACTGTCCAGGACGTGTTTCCAGCTTGTCCGGCAGGTGGTTCTGGTACGTCTGAGAGGTGGTTCCGCCATGGCTGGCAGGTGATTCCGGACCGTCCCCCAGGTGGTTCTGGCATAGCCAGCAGTTGATATTGGCCTGTCCGGCAGGTGGTTCCAGCGAGTCGAACAGGTGGCTCCGGCGTGCTCGGCAGGTGGTTCCGGTCTTTCCGGTAAGTGATTCCGGCGTGTCCGGCACGTGCTTCCGGCACGTCTGAGAGGTGGTTCCGGCATGCGCGACAGGTGATTTCGGAGTGTCCGCCAGGTGGTTCTGGCGTACCCGGCAGGTGATTTTGGCGTGTCCGGCAGGTGTTTCTGGCGAGTCGAGCAGGTGGCTCCGGCATGCTCGGCAGGTGCTTCCGGCGTCTCCGACACATGGTTCTGGTGTGTCTGAGAGCTGGTTCCGGCATGTCCGGCAGATGATTCCGGAGTGTCCGCCAAGTGGTTCTGGCATACCCGGCTGGTGATTTTGGCATGTCAGGTAGGTGGTTCCGGCGAGTCGAGCAGGTGGCTCCGGCGTGCTCGGCAGGTTGTTCAGACGGGTCTGGCAGGTGTTTTCCGTCTGTTCGGGGTGTGGTTCCAGCATCTCATGCACAGGGTTCTGGCACGTCTGAGATGTGGTTCCGGCCGGCCCGACAGGTGTTTCCACAGTGTCCGCCAAGTGGTACTGGCGTAGTTGGCAGGTGATTTTGGCATGACCGGCAGGTGGTTCCAGCAAGCCCGGCAGGTGATTCCGAAGTGTTCCCCAACTGGTTGTGGCGTAGCCGGCAGGTGATTTTTGCGTGTCCGGCAGGTGGTTCTGGCGAGTCGAGCAGGTGGTTCCGGCGTGCTCGGCAGGTGCTTCCGGGGTCATTGGCACGTGGTTCTGGCATATCTGAGAGGTGGTTCCGGCATGCCCGGCAGGTGATTCCGGAGTGTTCGCCAAGTGTTTCCGGCGTAGCCGGCAGGTGAATTTGCATGTCCAGCGGTCGTTCCGGCGGATATGAGCCGGTGGTTCCGGCGTGTCCGGCAGGTGGTTCCGGTCTGTCCGGCAGGTGGTTCTGTGGTGTGCGGCACGAGGTTCAGTCTGAGAGGCTGTGCCGGCATGCCCCTCACGTGATTCCGGCTTGTCCCCGAAGTGGTGCTGGTGTAGCGGGCAGGTGATTTTGGGGTGTCCGGCAGGTGGTTCAGGCAAGTTGAGCAGGTGGTTGCGACGTGCTCGGCAGGTGCTTCCGGCGTCTCCGGCACGTGTTTCTGGCACATCTGACTGGTGGTTCCGGCATGCCCAACAGTTGATTCCGGTCTGTCCGGTAGGTGGTTCCGGCGTGCACGGCACGTGGTTCTGGTACGTCTCAGAGGTGGTTGCGTATGCCCAACAGGTGATTCTGGACTGTCCGCCACGTGCTTCTGGCACGTCTGAGAGGTGGTTCCAACATGCCCGGCAGGTCATTTCGGAGAGTCGTCCAAGTGGTTCTGGCGTAGCCCGCAGGTGATTTTGGCGTGTCCGGCAGGTGGTTCCGCCGTGCTCGGCAGGTGGTTCAGGCATGGCCGTCACGTGGTTCCAGTCTGTCCAGGACGTGTTTCCAGCTTCTCCGGCAGGTGGTTCTGGTACGTCTGAGATGTGGTTCCGCCATGGCTGGCAGTTGATCCCGGACTGTCCCCCAGGTGGTTCTGGCATAGCCAGCAGTTGATATTGGCCTGTCCGGCAGGTGGTTCCAGCGAGTCGAACAGGTGGCTCCGGCGTTCTTGGCAGTTGGTTCCGGTCTGTCCGGTAGATGTTTCCGGCGTGTCTGGCACGTGCTTCCGGCACGTCTGAGAGGTGGTTCCGGTATGCGCGGCAGGTGATTCCGTAGTGTCCGCCAGGTGGTTCTGGCATACCCGGCAGGTGATTTTGGCGTGTCCGGCAGGTGTTTCTGGCGAGTCGAGCAGGTAGCTCCGGCATGCTCGGCAGGTGCTTCCGGCGTCTCCGGCACTTGGTTCTGGTGTGTCTGAGAGCTGGTTCCGGCATGTCCGGCAGATGATTCTGGAGTGTCCGCCAAGTGGTTCTGGCATACCCAGCAGGTGATTTTGGCGTGTCAGGGAGGTGGTACCGGTGAGTCGAGCAGGTGGTTCCGGCGTGCTCAGCAGGTGGTTCAGGCGGTTCTGGCAGGTGGTATCCGTCTGTTCGGGGTGTGGTTCCAGGATCTCATGAACACGTTTCTGGCACGTCTGAGATGTGGTTCCAGCCGGCCCGACAGGTGTTTCCGCAGTGTCCGCCAAGCGGTTCTGGCGTAGTTGGCAGGTGATTTTGGCATGACCGGCAGGTGGTTCCAGCAAGCCTGGCAGGTGATTCCAAAGTGTTCACCAACTGGTTGTGGCGTAGGCGGCAGGTGATTTTTGCGTGATCGGCAGGTGGTTCCGGCGAGTCGAGCAGGTGGTTCCGGCGTGCTCAGCAGGTGGTTCAGGCGGTTCTGGCAGGTGGTATCCGTCTGTTCGGGGTGTGGTTCCAGGATCTCATGAACACGTTTCTGGCACGTCTGAGATGTGGTTCCAGCCGGCCCGACAGGTGTTTCCGCAGTGTCCGCCAAGCGGTTCTGGCGTAGTTGGCAGGTGATTTTGGCATGACCGGCAGGTGGTTCCAGCAAGCCTGGCAGGTGATTCCAAAGTGTTCACCAACTGGTTGTGGCGTAGCCGGCAGATGATTTTTGCGTGATCGGCAGGTGGTTCCGGCGAGTCGAGCAGGTGGTTCCGGCGTGCTCGGCTGGTGCTTCCGGGGTAATTGGCACGGGGTTCTGGCATGTCTGAGAGGTGGTTCCTGCATGCCCGGCAAGTGATTCCGGAGTGTTCGCCAAGTGGTTCTGGCATAGTCGGCAGGTGATTTTGGCATGTCCGGCAGGTGGTTCAGGCGAGTTGAGCAGGTGGTTCCAACGTGCTTGGCAGGTGCTTCCGGCGTCTCCGGCACGTGTTTCTGGCACATCTGACAGGTGGTTCCAGCATGCCCGAAAGGTGATTCCGGTCTGTCCGGTAGGTGGTTCCAGCCTGCACGGCATGTGGTTCTGGTACGTCTCAGAGGTGGTTGCGCATGCCCAACAGGTGATTCCGGACTGTCCGCCACATGGTTCTGGCACGTGTGAGAGGTGGTTCCGGCATGCCAGGCAGGTCATCCCAGAGAGTCCTCCAAGTGGTTCTGGCATAACACGCAGGTGATTTTGGCCTGTCTGGCAGGTTGTTCCGTTGTGCTTGGCAGGTGGTTCAGGCTTGGCCGGCAGGTGGTTCCAGACTGTCCAGGACGTGTTTCCAGCTTGTCCGGCAGGTGGTTCTGGTACGTCTGAGAGGTGGTCCCGCCATGGCTGGCAGGTGATTCCGGACCGTCCCCCAGGTGGTTCTGGCATAGCCAGCAGTTGATATTGGCCTGTCCGGCAAGTGGTTCCAGCGAGTCGAACAGGTGGCTCCGGCGTGCTCGGCAGGTGGTTCCGGTCTTTCCGGTAGGTGATTCCGGCGTGTCCGGCACGTGCTTCCGGCACGTCTGAGAGGTGGTTCCGGCATGCGCGACAGGTGATTTCGGAGTGTCCGCCAGGTGGTTCTGGCGTACCCGGCAGGTGATTTTGGCGTGTCCGGCAGGTGTTTCTGGCGAGTCGAGCAGGTGGCTCCGGCATGCTCGGCAGGTGCTTCCGGCGTCTCCGGCACGTGGTTCTGGTGTGTCTGAGAGCTGGTTCCGGCATGTCCGGCAGATGATTCCGGAGTGTCCGCCAAGTGGTTCTGGCATACCCGGCTGGTGATTTTGGCATGTCAGGTAGGTGGTTCCGGCGAGTCGAGCAGGTGGCTCCGGCGTGCTCGGCAGGTTGTTCAGACGGGTCTGGCAGGTGTTTTCCGTCTGTTCGGGGTGTGGTTCCAGCATCTCATGCACATGGTTCTGGCACGTCTGAGATGTGGTTCCGGCCGGCCCGACAGGTGTTTCCACAGTGTCCGCCAAGTGGTACTGGCGTAGTTGGCAGCTGATTTTGGCATGACCGGCAGGTGGTTCCGAAGTGTTCCCCAACTGGTTGTGGCGTAGCCGGCAGGTGATTTTTGCGTGTCCGGCAGGTGGTTCTGGCGAGTCGAGCAGGTGGTTCCGGCGTGCTCGGCAGGTGCTTCCGGGGTCATTGGCACGTGGTTCTGGCATATCTGAGAGGTGGTTCCGGCATGCCCGGCAGGTGATTCCGGAGTGTTCGCCAAGTGTTTCCGGCGTAGCCGGCAGGTGATTTTGCATGTCCAGCGGTCGTTCCGGCGGATATGAGCCGGTGGTTCCGGCGTGTCCGGCAGGTGGTTCTGGTCTGTCCGGCAGGTGGTTCTGTGGTGTGCGGCACGAGATTCAGTCTGAGAGGCTGTGCCGGCATGCCCCTCACGTGATTCCGGCTTGTCCCCGAAGTGGTGCTGGTGTAGCGGGCAGGTGATTTTGGCGTGTCCGGCAGGTGGTTCAGGCGAGTTGAGCAGGTGGTTGCGACGTGCTCGGCAGCTGCTTCCGGCGTCTCCGGCACGTGTTTCTGGCACATCTGACTGGTGGTTCCGGCATGCCCAACAGTTGATTCCGGTCTGTCCGGTAGGTGGTTCCGGCGTGCACGGCACGTGGTTCTGGTACGTCTCAGAGGTGGTTGCGTATGCCCAACAGGTGATTCTGGACTGTCCGCCACGTGCTTCTGGCACGTCTGAGAGGTGGTTCCAACATGCCCGGCAGGTCATTTCGGAGAGTCGTCCAAGTGGTTCTGGCGTAGCCCGCAGGTGATTTTGGCGTGTCCGGCAGGTGGTTCCGCCGTGCTTGGCAGGTGGTTCAGGCATGGCCGTCACGTGGTTCCAGTCTGTCCAGGACGTGTTTCCAGCTTCTCCGGCAGGTGGTTCTGGTACGTCTGAGATGTGGTTCCGCCATGGCTGGCAGTTGATCCCGGACTGTCCCCCAGGTGGTTCTGGCATAGCCAGCAGTTGATATTGGCCTGTCCGGCAGGTGGTTCCAGCGAGTCGAACAGGTGGCTCCGGCGTTCTTGGCAGTTGGTTCCGGTCTGTCCGGTAGATGTTTCCGGCGTGTCTGGCACGTGCTTCCGGCACGTCTGAGAGGTGGTTCCGGTATGCGCGGCAGGTGATTCCGTAGTGTCCGCCAGGTGGTTCTGGCATACCCGGCAGGTGATTTTGGCGTGTCCGGCAGGTGTTTCTGGCGAGTCGAGCAGGTAGCTCCGGCATGCTCGGCAGGTGCTTCCGGCGTCTCCGGCACTTGGTTCTGGTGTGTCTGAGAGCTGGTTCCGGCATGTCCGGCAGATGATTCTGGAGTGTCCGCCAAGTGGTTCTGGCATACCCAGCAGGTGATTTTGGCGTGTCAGGGAGGTGGTACCGGTGAGTCGAGCAGGTGGTTCCGGCGTGCTCAGCAGGTGGTTCAGGCGGTTCTGGCAGGTGGTATCCGTCTGTTCGGGGTGTGGATCCAGGATCTCATGAACACGTTTCCGGCACGTCTGAGATGTGGTTCCAGCCGGCCCGACAGGTGTTTCCGCAGTGTCCGCCAAGCGGTTCTGGCGTAGTTGGCAGGTGATTTTGGCATGTCCGGCAGGTGGTTCAGGCGAGTTGAGCAGGTGGTTCCAACGTGCTTGGCAGGTGCTTCCGGCGTCTCCGGCACGTGTTTCTGGCACATCTGACAGGTGGTTCCAGCATGCCCGAAAGGTGATTCCGGTCTGTCCGGTAGGTGGTTCCAGCCTGCACGGCATGTGGTTCTGGTACGTCTCAGAGGTGGTTGCGCATGCCCAACAGGTGATTCCGGACTGTCCGCCACATGGTTCTGGCACGTGTGAGAGGTGGTTCCGGCATGCCAGGCAGGTCATCCCAGAGAGTCCTCCAAGTGGTTCTGGCATAACACGCAGGTGATTTTGGCCTGTCTGGCAGGTTGTTCCGTTGTGCTTGGCAGGTGGTTCAGGCTTGGCCGGCAGGTGGTTCCAGACTGTCCAGGACGTGTTTCCAGCTTGTCCGGCAGGTGGTTCTGGTACGTCTGAGAGGTGGTTCCGCCATGGCTGGCAGGTGATTCCGGACCGTCCCCCAGGTGGTTCTGGCATAGCCAGCAGTTGATATTGGCCTGTCCGGCAAGTGGTTCCAGCGAGTCGAACAGGTGGCTCCGGCGTGCTCGGCAGGTGGTTCCGGTCTTTCCGGTAGGTGATTCCGGCGTGTCCGGCACGTGCTTCCGGCACGTCTGAGAGGTGGTTCCGGCATGCGCGACAGGTGATTTCGGAGTGTCCGCCAGGTGGTTCTGGCGTACCCGGCAGGTGATTTTGGCGTGTCCGGCAGGTGTTTCTGGCGAGTCGAGCAGGTGGCTCCGGCATGCTCGGCAGGTGCTTCCGGCGTCTCCGGCACGTGGTTCTGGTGTGTCTGAGAGCTGGTTCCGGCATGTCCGGCAGATGATTCCGGAGTGTCCGCCAAGTGGTTCTGGCATACCCGGCTGGTGATTTTGGCATGTCAGGTAGGTGGTTCCGGCGAGTCGAGCAGGTGGCTCCGGCGTGCTCGGCAGGTTGTTCAGACGGGTCTGGCAGGTGTTTTCCGTCTGTTCGGGGTGTGGTTCCAGCATCTCATGCACATGGTTCTGGCACGTCTGAGATGTGGTTCCGGCCGGCCCGACAGGTGTTTCCACAGTGTCCACCAAGTGGTACTGGCGTAGTTGGCAGCTGATTTTGGCATGACCGGCAGGTGGTTCCAGCAAGCCCGGCAGGTGATTCCGAAGTGTTCCCCAACTGGTTGTGGCGTAGCCGGCAGGTGATTTTTGCGTGTCCGGCAGGTGGTTCTGGTGAGTCGAGCAGGTGGTTCCGGCGTGCTCGGCAGGTGCTTCCGGGGTCATTGGCACGTGGTTCTGGCATATCTGAGAGGTGGTTCCGGCATGCCCGGCAGGTGATTCCGGAGTGTTCGCCAAGTGTTTCCGGCGTAGCCGGCAGGTGAATTTGCATGTCCAGCGGTCGTTCCGGCGGATATGAGCCGGTGGTTCCGGCGTGTCCGGCAGGTGGTTCCGGTCTGTCCGGCAGGTGGTTCTGTGGTGTGCGGCACGAGATTCAGTCTGAGAGGCTGTGCCGGCATGCCCCTCACGTGATTCCGGCTTGTCCCCGAAGTGGTGCTGGTGTAGCGGGCAGGTGATTTTGGCGTGTCCGGCAGGTGGTTCAGGCGAGTTGAGCAGGTGGTTGCGACGTGCTCGGCAGGTGCTTCCGGCGTCTCCGGCACGTGTTTCTGGCACATCTGACTGGTGGTTCCGGCATGCCCAACAGTTGATTCCGGTCTGTCCGGTAGGTGGTTCCGGCGTGCACGGCACGTGGTTCTGGTACGTCTCAGAGGTGGTTGCGTATGCCCAACAGGTGATTCTGGACTGTCAGCCACGTGCTTCTGGCACGTCTGAGAGGTGGTTCCAACATGCCCGGCAGGTCATTTCGGAGAGTCGTCCAAGTGGTTCTGGCGTAGCCCGCAGGTGATTTTGGCGTGTCCGGCAGGTGGTTCCGCCGTGCTTGGCAGGTGGTTCAGGCATGGCCGTCACGTGGTTCCAGTCTGTCCAGGACGTGTTTCCAGCTTCTCCGGCAGGTGGTTCTGGTACGTCTGAGATGTGGTTCCGCCATGGCTGGCAGGTGATCCCGGACTGTCCCCCAGGTGGTTCTGGCATAGCCAGCAGTTGATATTAGCCTGTCCGGCAGGTGGTTCCAGCGAGTCGAACAGGTGGCTCCGGCGTTCTTGGCAGGTGGTTCCGGTCTGTCCGGTAGATGTTTCCGGCGTGTCTGGCACGTGCTTCCGGCACGTCTGAGAGGTGGTTCCGGCATGCGCGACAGGTGATTTCGGAGTGTCCGCCAGGTGGTTCTTGCATAGTCGGCAGTTGATTTTGGCATGTCCGGCAGGTGGTTCAGGCGAGTTGAGCAGGTGGTTCCAACGTGCTTGGCAGGTGCTTCCGGCATCTCCGGCACGTGTTTCTGGCACATCTGACAGGTGGTTCCGGCATGCCCGAAAGGTGATTCCCGTCTGTCCGGTAGGTGGTTCCAGCCTGCACGGCATGTGGTTGTGGTACGTCTCAGAGGTGGTTGCGCATGCCCAACAGGTGATTCCGGACTGTCCGCCACATGGTTCTGGCACGTCTGAGAGGTGGTTCCGGCATGCCCGGCAGGTCATCCCAGAGAGTCCTCCAAGTGGTTCTGGCCTAACACGCAGGTGATTTGGGCGTGTCTGGCAGGTTGTTCCGTTGTGCTTGGCAGGTGGTTCAGGCTTGGCCGGCAGGTGGTTCCAGACTGTCCAGGACGTGTTTCCAGCTTCTCCGGCAGGTGATTCTGGTACGTCTGAGAGGTGGTTCCGCCATGGCTGGCAGTTGATTCCGGACCGTCCCCCAGGTGGTTTTGGCATAGCCAGCAGTTGATATTGGCCTGTCCGGCAGGTGGTTCCAGCCAGTCGAACAGGTGGCTCCGGCGTTCCTGCCAGGTGGTTCCGGTCTTTCCGGTAGGTGTTTCCGGCGTGTCTGGCACGTGCTTCCGGCACGTCTGAGAGGTGGTTCCGGCATGCGCGGCAGGTGATTCCGTAGTGTCCGCCAAGTGGTTCTGGCATACCCGGCAGGTGATTTTGGCGTGTCCGGCAGGTGTTTCTGGCGAGTCGAGCAGGTGGCTCCGGCATGCTCGGCAGGTGCTTCCGGCGTCTCCGGCACTTGGTTCTGGTGTGTCTGAGAGCTGGTTCCGGCATGTCCGGCAGATGATTCCGGAGTGTCCGCCAAGTGGTTCTGGCATACCCAGCAGGTGATTTTGGCGTGTCAGGGAGGTGGTACCGGTGAGTCGAGCAGGTGGTTCCGGCGTGCTCAGCAGGTGGTTCAGGCGGTTCTTGCAGGTGGTATCCGTCTGTTCGGGGTGTGGTTCCAGCATCTCATGAACACGTTTCTGGCACGTCTGAGATGTGGTTCCGGCCGGCCCGACAGGTGTTTCCGCAGGGTCCGCCAAGCGGTTCTGGCGTAGTTGGCAGGTGATTTTGGCATGACCGGCATGTGGTTCCAGCAAGCCTGGCAGGTGATTCCAAAGTGTTCACCAACTGGTTGTGGCGTAGCCGGCAGGCGATTTTTGCGTGATCGGCAGGTGGTTCTGGCGAGTCGAGCAGGTGGTTCCGGCGTGCTCGGCTGGTGCTTCCGGGGTCAGTGGCACGGGGTTCTGGCATGTCTGAGAGGTGGTTCCTGCATGCCCGGCAAGTGATTCCGGAGAGTTCGCCAAGTGGTTCTGGCATAGTCGGCAGGTGATTTTGGCATGTCTGGCAGGTGGTTCAGGCGAGTTGAGCAGGTGGTTCCAACGTGCTTGGCAGGTGCTTCCGGCGTCTCCGGCACGTGTTTCTGGCACATCTGACAGGTGGTTCCGGCATGCCCGGCAGGTCATCCCAGAGAGTCCTCCAAGTGGTTCTGGCCTAACACGCAGGTGATTTGGGCGTGTCTGGCAGGTTGTTCCGTTGTGCTTGGCAGGTGGTTCAGGCTTGGCCGGCAGGTGGTTCCAGACTGTCCAGGACGTGTTTCCAGATTCTCCGGCAGGTGGTTCTGGAACGTCAGAGAGGTGGTTCCGCCATGGCTGGCAGGTGATTCCGGACCGTCCCCCAGGTGGTTCTGGCATAGCCAGCAGTTGATATTGGCCTGTCCGGCAGGTGGTTCCAGCGAGTCGAACAGGTGGCTCCGGCGTTCTTGGCAGGTGATTCCGGTCTGTCCGGTAGGTGTTTCCGGCGTGTCTGGCACGTGCTTCCGGCACGTCTGAGAGGTGGTTCCGGCATGCGGGGCAGGTGATTCCGTAGTGTCCGCCAGGTGGTTCTGGCATAGCCGGCAGGTGATTTTGGCGTGTCCGGCAGGTGTTTCTGGCGAGTCGAGCAGGTGGCTCCGGCATGCTCGGCAGGTTCTTCCGGCGTCTCCGGCACTTGATTCTGGTGTGTCTGAGAGCTGGTTCCGGCATGTCCGGCAGATGATTCCGCAGTGTCCGCCAAGTGGTTCTGGCATACCCAGCAGGTGATTTTGGCGTGTCAGGGAGCTGGTACCGGTGAGTCGAGCAGGTGGTTCCGGCGTGCTCAGCAGGTGGTTCAGGCGGTTCTGGCAGGTGGTATCCGTCTGTTCGGGGTGTGGTTCCAGCATCTCATGAACACGTTTCTGGCACGTCTGAGATGTGGTTCCGGCCGGCCCGACAGGTGTTTCCGCAGTGTCCGCCAAGCGGTTCTGGCGTAGTTGTCAGGTGATTTTGGCATGACCGGCAGGTGGTTCCAGCAAGCCTGGCAGGTGATTCCAAAGTGTTCACTAACTGGTTGTGGCGTAGCCGGCAGGTGATTTTTGCGTGATAGGCAGGTGGTTCTGGCGAGTCGAGCAGGTGGTTCCGGCGTGCTTGGCAGGTGCTTCCGGCGTCTCCGGCACGTGTTTCTGGCACATCTGACAGGTGGTTCCGGCATGCCCGAAAGGTGATTCCCGTCTGTCCGGTAGGTGGTTCCAGCCTGCACGGCATGTGATTCTGGTACGTCTCAGAGGTGGTTGCGCATGCCCAACAGGTGATTCCGGACTGTCCGCCACATGGTTCTGGCACGTCTGAGAGGTGGTTCCAGCATGCCCGGCAGGTCATCCCAGAGAGTCCTCCAAGTGGTTCTGGCATAACACGCAGGTGATTTTGGCGTGTCTGGCAGGTTGTTCCGTTGTGCTTGGCAGGTGGTTCAGGCTTGGCCGGCAGGTGGTTCCAGACTGTCCAGGACGTGTTTCCAGCTTGTCCGGCAGGTGCTTCTGGCACGTCTGAGAGGTGGTTCCAACATGCCCTGCAGGTCATTTCGGAGAGTCGTCCAAGTGGTTCTGGCGTAGCCCGCAGGTGATTTTGGTGTGTCCGGCAGGTGGTTCCGCCGTGCTCGGCAGGTGGTTCAGGCATGGCCGTCACGTGGTTCCAGTCTGTCCAGGACGTGTTTCCAGCTTCTCCGGCAGGTGGTTCTGGTACGTCTGAGAGGTGGTTCCGCCATGGCTGGCAGGTGATCCCGGACTGTCCCCCAGGTGGTTCTGGCATAGCCAGCAGTTGATATTGGCCTGTCCGGCAGGTGGTTCCAGCGAGTCGAACAGGTGTTTCCGGCGTTCTTGGCAGGTGATTCCGGTCTGTCCGGTAGGTGTTTCCGGCGTGTCTGGCACGTGCTTCCGGCACGTCTGCGAGGTGGTTCCGGCATGCGGGGCAGGTGATTCCGTAGTGTCCGCCAGGTGGTTCTGGCATAGCCGGCAGGTGATTTTGGCGTGTCCGGCAGTTGTTTCTGGCGAGTCGAGCAGGTGGCTCCGGCATGCTCGGCAGGTGCTTCCGGCGTCTCCGGCACTTGATTCTGGTGTGTCTGAGAGCTGGTTCCGGCATGTCCGGCAGATGATTCCGGAGTGTCCGCCAAGTGGTTCTGGCATACCCAGCAGGTGAGTTTGGCGTTTCAGGGAGCTGGTACCGGTGAGTCGAGCAGGTGGTTCCGGCGTGCTCAGCAGGTGGTTCAGGCGGTTCTGGCAGGTGGTATCCGTCTGTTCGGGGTGTGGTTCCAGCATCTCATGAACACGTTTCTGGCACGTCTGAGATGTGGTTCCGGCCGGCCCGACAGGTGTTTCCGCAGTGTCCGCCAAGCGGTTCTGGCGTAGTTGTCAGGTGATTTTGGCATGACCGGCAGGTGGTTCCAGCAAGCCTGGCAGGTGATTCCAAAGTGTTCACTAACTGGTTGTGGCGTAGCCGGCAGGTGATTTTTGCGTGATCGGCAGGTGGTTCTGGCGAGTCGAGCAGGTGGTTCCGGCGTGCTCGGCTGGTGCTTCCGGGGTCATTGGCCCGGGGTTCTGGCATGTCTGAGAGGTGGTTCCTGCATGCCCGGCAAGTGATTCCGGAGTGTTCGCCAAGTGGTTCTGGCATAGTCGGCAGGTGATTTTGGCATGTCCGGCAGGTGGTTCAGGCGAGTGAGCAGGTGGTTCCAACGTGCTTGGCAGGTGCTTCCGGCGTCTCCGTCACGTGTTTCTGGCACATCTGACAGGTGGTTCCGGCATGCCCGAAAGGTGATTCCCGTCTGTCCGGTAGGTGGTTCCAGCCTGCACGGCATGTGGTTCTGGTACGTCTCAGAGGTGGTTGCGCATGCCCAACAGGTGATTCCGGACTGTCCGCCACATGGTTCTGGCACGTCTGAGAGGTGGTTCCGGCATGCCCGGCAGGTCATCCCAGAGAGTCCTCCAAGTGGTTCTGGCATAACACGCAGGTGATTTTGGCGTGTCTGGCAGGTTGTTCCGTTGTGCTTGGCAGGTGGTTCAGGCTTGGCCGGCAGGTGGTTCCAGACTGTCCAGGACGTGTTTCCAGCTTGTCCGGCAGGTGCTTCTGGCACGTCTGAGAGGTGGTTCCAACATGCCCTGCAGGTCATTTCGGAGAGTCGTCCAAGTGGTTCTGGCGTAGCCCGCAGGTGATTTTGGCGTGTCCGGCAGGTGGTTCCGCAGTGCTCGGAAGGTGGTTCAGGCATGGCCGTCACGTGGTTCCAGTCTGTCCAGGACGTGTTTCCAGCTTCTCCGGCAGGTGGTTCTGGTACGTCTGAGAGGTGGTTCCGCCATGGCTGGCAGGTGATTCCGGGCCGTCCCCCAGGTGGTTCTGGCATAGCCAGCAGTTGATATTGGCCTGTCCGGCAGGTGGTTCCAGCGAGTCGAACAGGTGGCTCCGGCGTGCTCGGCAGGTGGTTCCGGTCTGTCCGGTAGGTGATTCCGGCGTGTCCGGCACGTGCTTCCGGCACGTCTGAGAGGTGGTTCCGGCATGCGCGACAGGTGATTTCGGAGTGTCCGCCAGGTGGTTCTGGCGTACCCGGCAGGTGATTTTGGCGTGTCCGGCAGGTGTTTCTGGCGAGTCGAGCAGGTGGCTCCGGCATGCTCGGCAGGTGCTTCCGGCGTCTCCGGCACGTGGTTCTGGTGTGTCTGAGAGCTGGTTCCGGCATGTCCGGCAGATGATTCCGGAGTGTCCGCCAAGTGGTTCTGGCATACCCGGCTGGTGATTTTGGCATGTCAGGTAGGTGGTTCCGGCGAGTCGAGCAGGTGGCTCCGGCGTGCTCGGCAGGTTGTTCAGACGGGTCTGGCAGGTGTTTTCCGTCTGTTCGGGGTGTGGTTCCAGCATCTCATGCACATGGTTCTGGCACGTCTGAGATGTGGTTCCGGCCGGCCCGACAGGTGTTTCCAGAGTGTCCGCCAAGTGGTACTGGCGTAGTTGGCAGGTGATTTTGGCATGACCGGCAGGTGGTTCCAGCAAACCCGGCAGGTGATTCCGAAGTGTTCCCCAACTGGTTGTGGCGTAGCCGGCAGGTGATTTTTGCGTGTCCGGCAGGTGGTTCTGGCGAGTCGAGCAGGTGGTTCCGGCGTGCTCGGCAGGTGCTTCCGGGGTCATTGGCACGTGGTTCTGGCATATCTGAGAGGTGGTTCCGGCATGCCCGGCAGGTGATTCCGGAGTGTTCGCCAAGTGTTTCTGGCGTAGCCGGCAGGTGATTTTGCATGTCCAGCGGTCGTTCCGGCGGGTCGAGCCGGTGGTTCCGGCGTGTCCGGCAGGTGGTTCCGGTCTGTCCGGCAGGTGGTTCTGTGGTGTCCGGCACGAGGTTCAGTCTGAGAGGCTGTGCCGGCATGCCCCTCACGTGATTCCGGCTTGTCCCCGAATTGGTGCTGGTGTTGCGGGCAGGTGATTTTGGCGTGTCCGGCAGGTGGTTCCGGCGAGTTGAGCAGGTGGTTGCGACGTGCTCGGCAGGTGCTTCCGGCGTCTCCGGCACGTGTTTCTGGCACATCTGACTGGTGGTTCCGGCATGCCCAAAAGTTGATTCCGGTCTTTCCGGTAGGTGGTTCCGGCGTGTACGGCACGTGGTTCTGGTACGTCTCAGAGGTGGTTGCGTATGCCCAACAGGTGATTCCGGACTGTCCGCCACGTGCTTCTGGCACGTCTGAGAGGTGGTTCCAACTTGCCCGGCAGGTCATTTCGGAGAGTCGTCCAAGTGGTTCTGGCGTAGCCCGCAGGTGATTTTGGCGTGTCCGGCAGGTGGTTCCGCCGTGCTCGGCAGGTGGTTCAGGCATGGCCGTCACGTGGTTCCAGTCTGTCCAGGACGTGTTTCCAGCTTCTCTGGCAGGTGGTTCTGGTACGTCTGAGAGGTGGTTCCGCCATGGCTGGCAGGTGATCCCGGACTGTCCCCCAGGTGGTTCTGGCATAGCCAGCAGTTGATATTGGCCTGTTCGGCAGGTGATTCCAGCGAGTCGAACAGGTGGCTCCGGTCTGTCCAGTAGGTGTTTCTGGCGTGTCTGGCACGTGCTTCCGGCACGTCTGAGAGGTGGTTCCGGCATGCGCGGCAGGTGATTCCGTAGTGTCCGCCAGGTGGTTCTGGCATACCCGGCAGCTGATTTTGGCGTGTCCGGCAGGTGTTTCTGGCGAGTCGAGCAGGTGGCTCCGGCATGCTCGGCAGGTGCTTCCGGCGTCTCCGGCACTTGGTTCTGGTGTGTCTGAGAGCTGGTTCCGGCATGCACGGCAGATGATTCCGGAGTGTCCCCCAAGTGGTTCTGGCATACCCAGCAGGTGATTTTGGCGTGTCAGGGAGGTGGTACCGGTGAGTCGAGCAGGTGGTTCCGGCGTGCTCAGCAGGTGGTTCAGGCGGTTCTGGCAGGTGGTATCCGTCTGTTCGGGGTGTGGTTCCAGCATCTCATGAACACGTTTCTGGCACGTCTGAGATGTGGTTCCGGCCGGCCCGACAGGTGTTTCCGAGGGTCCGCCAAGTGGTTCTGGCGTAGTTGGCAGGTGATTTTGGCATGACCGGCAGGTGGTTCCAGCAAGCCTGGCAGGTGATTCCAAAGTGTTCACCAACTGGTTGTGGCGTAGCCGGCAGGTGATTTTTGCGTGATCGGCAGGTGGTTCTGGCGAGTCGAGCAGGTGGTTCCGGCGTGCTCGGCTGGTGCTTCCGGGGTCATTGGCACGGGGTTCTGGCATGTCTGAGAGGTGGTTCCTGCATGCCCGGCAAGTGATTCCAGAGTGTTCGCCAAGTGGTTCTGGCATAGTCGGCAGGTGATTTTGGCATGTCCGGCAGGTGGTTCAGGCGAGTTGAGCAGGTGGTTCCAACGTGCTTGGCAGGTGCTTCCGGCGTCTCCGGCACGTGTTTCTGGCACATCTGACAGGTGGTTCCGGCATGCCCGAAAGGTGATTCCGGTCTGTCCGGTAGGTGGTTCCAGCCTGCACGGCATGTGGTTCTTTTACGTCTCAGAGGTGGTTGCGCATGCCCAACAGGTGATTCCGGACTGTCCGCCACATGGTTCTGGCACGTCTGAGAGGTGGTTCCGGCATGCCCGGCAGGTCATCCCAGAGAGTCCTCCAAGTGGTTCTGGCATAACACGCAGGTGATTTTGGCGTGTCTGGCAGGTTGTTCCGTTGTGCTTGGCAGGTGGTTCAGGCTTGGCCGGCAGGTGGTTCCAGACTGTCCAGGACGTGTTTCCAGCTTGTCCGGCAGGTGCTTCTGGCACGTCTGAGAGGTGGTTCCAACATGCCCTGCAGGTCATTTCGGAGAGTCGTCCAAGTGGTTCTGGCGTAGCCCGCAGGTGATTTTGGCGTGTCCGGCAGGTGGTTCCGCAGTGCTCGGAAGGTGGTTCAGGCATGGCCGTCACGTGGTTCCAGTCTGTCCAGGACGTGTTTCCAGCTTCTCCGGCAGGTGGTTCTGGTACGTCTGAGAGGTGGTTCCGCCATGGCTGGCAGGTGATTCCGGGCCGTCCCCCAGGTGGTTCTGGCATAGCCAGCAGTTGATATTGGCCTGTCCGGCAGGTGGTTCCAGCGAGTCGAACAGGTGGCTCCGGCGTGCTCGGCAGGTGGTTCCGGTCTGTCCGGTAGGTGATTCCGGCGTGTCCGGCACGTGCTTCCGGCACGTCTGAGAGGTGGTTCCGGCATGCGCGACAGGTGATTTCGGAGTGTCCGCCAGGTGGTTCTGGCGTACCCGGCAGGTGATTTTGGCGTGTCCGGCAGGTGTTTCTGGCGAGTCGAGCAGGTGGCTCCGGCATGCTCGGCAGGTGCTTCCGGCGTCTCCGGCACGTGGTTCTGGTGTGTCTGAGAGCTGGTTCCGGCATGTCCGGCAGATGATTCCGGAGTGTCCGCCAAGTGGTTCTGGCATACCCGGCTGGTGATTTTGGCATGTCAGGTAGGTGGTTCCGGCGAGTCGAGCAGGTGGCTCCGGCGTGCTCGGCAGGTTGTTCAGACGGGTCTGGCAGGTGTTTTCCGTCTGTTCGGGGTGTGGTTCCAGCATCTCATGCACATGGTTCTGGCACGTCTGAGATGTGGTTCCGGCCGGCCCGACAGGTGTTTCCAGAGTGTCCGCCAAGTGGTACTGGCGTAGTTGGCAGGTGATTTTGGCATGACCGGCAGGTGGTTCCAGCAAACCCGGCAGGTGATTCCGAAGTGTTCCCCAACTGGTTGTGGCGTAGCCGGCAGGTGATTTTTGCGTGTCCGGCAGGTGGTTCTGGCGAGTCGAGCAGGTGGTTCCGGCGTGCTCGGCAGGTGCTTCCGGGGTCATTGGCACGTGGTTCTGGCATATCTGAGAGGTGGTTCCGGCATGCCCGGCAGGTGATTCCGGAGTGTTCGCCAAGTGTTTCTGGCGTAGCCGGCAGGTGATTTTGCATGCCCAGCGGTCGTTCCGGCGGGTCGAGCCGGTGGTTCCGGCGTGTCCGGCAGGTGGTTCCGGTCTGTCCGGCAGGTGGTTCTGTGGTGTCCGGCACGAGGTTCAGTCTGAGAGGCTGTGCCGGCATGCCCCTCACGTGATTCCGGCTTGTCCCCGAATTGGTGCTGGTGTTGCGGGCAGGTGATTTTGGCGTGTCCGGCAGGTGGTTCCGGCGAGTTGAGCAGGTGGTTGCGACGTGCTCGGCAGGTGCTTCCGGCGTCTCCGGCACGTGTTTCTGGCACATCTGACTGGTGGTTCCGGCATGCCCAAAAGTTGATTCCGGTCTTTCCGGTAGGTGGTTCCGGCGTGTACGGCACGTGGTTCTGGTACGTCTCAGAGGTGGTTGCGTATGCCCAACAGGTGATTCCGGACTGTCCGCCACGTGCTTCTGGCACGTCTGAGAGGTGGTTCCAACTTGCCCGGCAGGTCATTTCGGAGAGTCGTCCAAGTGGTTCTGGCGTAGCCCGCAGGTGATTTTGGCGTGTCCGGCAGGTGGTTCCGCCGTGCTCGGCAGGTGGTTCAGGCATGGCCGTCACGTGGTTCCAGTCTGTCCAGGACGTGTTTCCAGCTTCTCTGGCAGGTGGTTCTGGTACGTCTGAGAGGTGGTTCCGCCATGGCTGGCAGGTGATCCCGGACTGTCCCCCAGGTGGTTCTGGCATAGCCAGCAGTTGATATTGGCCTGTTCGGCAGGTGATTCCAGCGAGTCGAACAGGTGGCTCCGGTCTGTCCAGTAGGTGTTTCTGGCGTGTCTGGCACGTGCTTCCGGCACGTCTGAGAGGTGGTTCCGGCATGCGCGGCAGGTGATTCCGTAGTGTCCGCCAGGTGGTTCTGGCATACCCGGCAGCTGATTTTGGCGTGTCCGGCAGGTGTTTCTGGCGAGTCGAGCAGGTGGCTCCGGCATGCTCGGCAGGTGCTTCCGGCGTCTCCGGCACTTGGTTCTGGTGTGTCTGAGAGCTGGTTCCGGCATGCACGGCAGATGATTCCGGAGTGTCCCCCAAGTGGTTCTGGCATACCCAGCAGGTGATTTTGGCGTGTCAGGGAGGTGGTACCGGTGAGTCGAGCAGGTGGTTCCGGCGTGCTCAGCAGGTGGTTCAGGCGGTTCTGGCAGGTGGTATCCGTCTGTTCGGGGTGTGGTTCCAGCATCTCATGAACACGTTTCTGGCACGTCTGAGATGTGGTTCCGGCCGGCCCGACAGGTGTTTCCGAGGGTCCGCCAAGTGGTTCTGGCGTAGTTGGCAGGTGATTTTGGCATGACCGGCAGGTGGTTCCAGCAAGCCTGGCAGGTGATTCCAAAGTGTTCACCAACTGGTTGTGGCGTAGCCGGCAGGTGATTTTTGCGTGATCGGCAGGTGGTTCTGGCGAGTCGAGCAGGTGGTTCCGGCGTGCTCGGCTGGTGCTTCCGGGGTCATTGGCACGGGGTTCTGGCATGTCTGAGAGGTGGTTCCTGCATGCCCGGCAAGTGATTCCAGAGTGTTCGCCAAGTGGTTCTGGCATAGTCGGCAGGTGATTTTGGCATGTCCGGCAGGTGGTTCAGGCGAGTTGAGCAGGTGGTTCCAACGTGCTTGGCAGGTGCTTCCGGCGTCTCCGGCACGTGTTTCTGGCACATCTGACAGGTGGTTCCGGCATGCCCGAAAGGTGATTCCGGTCTGTCCGGTAGGTGGTTCCAGCCTGCACGGCATGTGGTTCTGGTACGTCTCAGAGGTGGTTGCGCATGCCCAACAGGTGATTCCGGACTGTCCGCCACATGGTTCTGGCACGTCTGAGAGGTGGTTCCGGCATGCCCGGCAGGTCATCCCAGAGAGTCCTCCAAGTGGTTCTGGCCTAACACGCAGGTGATTTTGGCGTGTCTGGCAGGTTGTTCCGTTGTGCTTGGCAGGTGGTTCAGGCTTGGCCGGCAGGTGGTTCCAGACTGTCCAGGACGTGTTTCCGGCGTCTCTGGCAGGTGGTTCTGGTATGTCTGAGAGGTGGTTCCGCCATGGCTGGCAGGTGATTCCGGACCGTCCCCCAGGTGGTTCTGGCATAGCCAGCAGTTGATATTGGCCTGTCCGGCAGGTGGTTCCAGCGAGTCGAACAGGTGGCTCCGGCGTGCTCGGCAGGTGGTTCCGGTCTGTCCGGTAGGTGATTCCGGCGTGTCCGGCACGTGCTTCCGGCACGTCTGAGAGGTGGTTCCGGCATGCGCGACAGGTGATTTCGGAGTGTCCGCCAGGTGGTTCTGGCGTACCCGGCAGGTGATTTTGGCGTGTCCGGCAGGTGTTTCTGGCGAGTCGAGCAGGTGGCTCCGGCATGCTCGGCAGGTGCTTCCGGCGTCTCCGGCACGTGGTTCTGGTGTGTCTGAGAGCTGGTTCCGGCATGTCCGGCAGATGATTCCGGAGTGTCCGCCAAGTGGTTCTGGCATACCCGGCTGGTGATTTTGGCATGTCAGGTAGGTGGTTCCGGCGAGTCGAGCAGGTGGCTCCGGCGTGCTCGGCAGGTTGTTCAGACGGGTCTGGCAGGTGTTTTCCGTCTGTTCGGGGTGTGGTTCCAGCATCTCATGCACATGGTTCTGGCACGTCTGAGATGTGGTTCCGGCCGGCCCGACAGGTGTTTCCAGAGTGTCCGCCAAGTGGTACTGGCGTAGTTGGCAGGTGATTTTGGCATGACCGGCAGGTGGTTCCAGCAAGCCCGGCAGGTGATTCCGAAGTGTTCCCCAACTGGTTGTGGCGTAGCCGGCAGGTGATTTTTGCGTGTCCGGCAGGTGGTTCTGGCGAGTCGAGCAGGTGGTTCCGGCGTGCTCGGCACGTGCTTCCGGGGTCATTGGCACGTGGTTCTGGCATATCTGAGAGGTGGTTCCGGCATGCCCGGCAGGTGATTCCGGAGTGTTCGCCAAGTGTTTCCGGCGTAGCCGGCAGGTGATTTTGCATGTCCAGCGGTCGTTCCGGCGGGTCGAGCCGGTGGTTCCGGCGTGTCCGGCAGGTGGTTCCGGTCTGTCCGGCAGGTGGTTCTGTGGTGTCCGGCACGAGGTTCAGTCTGAGAGGCTGTGCCGGCATGCCCCTCACGTGATTCCGGCTTGTCCCCGAATTGGTGCTGGTGTTGCGGGCAGGTGATTTTGGCGTGTCCGGCAGGTGGTTCCGGCGAGTTGAGCAGGTGGTTGCGACGTGCTCGGCAGGTGCTTCCGGCGTCTCCGGCACGTGTTTCTGGCACATCTGACTGGTGGTTCCGGCATGCCCAAAAGTTGATTCCGGTCTTTCCGGTAGGTGGTTCCGGCGTGTACGGCACGTGGTTCTGGTACGTCTCAGAGGTGGTTGCGTATGCCCAACAGGTGATTCCGGACTGTCCGCCACGTGCTTCTGGCACGTCTGAGAGGTGGTTCCAACTTGCCCGGCAGGTCATTTCGGAGAGTCGTCCAAGTGGTTCTGGCGTAGCCCGCAGGTGATTTTGGCGTGTCCGGCAGGTGGTTCCGCCGTGCTCGGCAGGTGGTTCAGGCATGGCCGTCACGTGGTTCCAGTCTGTCCAGGACGTGTTTCCAGCTTCTCTGGCAGGTGGTTCTGGTACGTCTGAGAGGTGGTTCCGCCATGGCTGGCAGGTGATCCCGGACTGTCCCCCAGGTGGTTCTGGCATAGCCAGCAGTTGATATTGGCCTGTTCGGCAGGTGATTCCAGCGAGTCGAACAGGTGGCTCCGGCGTTCTTGGCAGGTGGTTCCGGTCTGTCCAGTAGGTGTTTCTGGCGTGTCTGGCACGTGCTTCCGGCACGTCTGAGAGGTGGTTCCGGCATGCGCGGCAGGTGATTCCGTAGTGTCCGCCAGGTGGTTCTGGCATACCCGGCAGCTGATTTTGGCGTGTCCGGCAGGTGTTTCTGGCGAGTCGAGCAGGTGGCTCCGGCATGCTCGGCAGGTGCTTCCGGCGTCTCCGGCACTTGGTTCTGGTGTGTCTGAGAGCTGGTTCCGGCATGCACGGCAGATGATTCCGGAGTGTCCCCCAAGTGGTTCTGGCATACCCAGCAGGTGATTTTGGCGTGTCAGGGAGGTGGTACCGGTGAGTCGAGCAGGTGGTTCCGGCGTGCTCAGCAGGTGGTTCAGACGGTTCTGGCAGGTGGTATCCGTTTGTTCGGGGTGTGGTTCCAGCATCTCATGAACACGTTTCTGGCACGTCTGAGATGTGGTTCCGGCCGGCCCGACAGGTGTTTCCGAGGGTCCGCCAAGTGGTTCTGGCGTAGTTGGCAGGTGATTTTGGCATGACCGGCAGGTGGTTCCAGCAAGCCTGGCAGGTGATTCCAAAGTGTTCACCAACTGGTTGTGGCGTAGCCGGCAGGTGATTTTTGCGTGATCGGCAGGTGGTTCTGGCGAGTCGAGCAGGTGGTTCCGGCGTGCTCGGCTGGTGCTTCCGGGGTCATTGGCACGGGGTTCTGGCATGTCTGAGAGGTGGTTCCTGCATGCCCGGCAAGTGATTCCGGAGTGTTCGCCAAGTGTTTCCGGCGTAGCCGGCAGGTGATTTTGCATGTCCAGCGGTCGTTCCGGCGGGTCGAGCCGGTGGTTCCGGCGTGTCCGGCAGGTGGTTCCGGTCTGTCCGGCAGGTGGTTCTGTGGTGTCCGGCACGAGGTTCAGTCTGAGAGGCTGTGCCGGCATGCCCCTCACGTGATTCCGGCTTGTCCCCGAATTGGTGCTGGTGTTGCGGGCAGGTGATTTTGGCGTGTCCGGCAGGTGGTTCCGGCGAGTTGAGCAGGTGGTTGCGACGTGCTCGGCAGGTGCTTCCGGCGTCTCCGGCACGTGTTTCTGGCACATCTGACTGGTGGTTCCGGCATGCCCAAAAGTTGATTCCGGTCTTTCCGGTAGGTGGTTCCGGCGTGTACGGCACGTGGTTCTGGTACGTCTCAGAGGTGGTTGCGTATGCCCAACAGGTGATTCCGGACTGTCCGCCACGCTTCTGGCACGTCTGAGAGGTGGTTCCAACATGCCCTGCAGGTCATTTCGGAGAGTCGTCCAAGTGGTTCTGGCGTAGCCCGCAGGTGATTTTGGTGTGTCCGGCAGGTGGTTCCGCCGTGCTCGGCAGGTGGTTCAGGCATGGCCGTCACGTGGTTCCAGTCTGTCCAGGACGTGTTTCCAGCTTCTCCGGCAGGTGGTTCTGGTACGTCTGAGAGGTGGTTCCGCCATGGCTGGCAGGTGATCCCGGACTGTCCCCCAGGTGGTTCTGGCATAGCCAGCAGTTGATATTGGCCTGTCCGGCAGGTGATTCCAGCGAGTCGAACAGGTGTTTCCGGCGTTCTTGGCAGGTGATTCCGGTCTGTCCGGTAGGTGTTTCCGGCGTGTCTGGCACGTGCTTCCGGCACGTCTGAGAGGTGGTTCCGGCATGCGCGGCAGGTGATTCCGTAGTGTCCGCCAGGTGGTTCTGGCATACCCGGCAGCTGATTTTGGCGTGTCCGGCAGGTGTTTCTGGCGAGTCGAGCAGGTGGCTCCGGCATGCTCGGCAGGTGCTTCCGGCGTCTCCGGCACTTGATTCTGGTGTGTCTGAGAGCTGGTTCCGGCATGTCCGGCAGATGATTCCGGAGTGTCCGCCAAGTGGTTCTGGCATACCCAGCAGGTGAGTTTGGCGTTTCAGGGAGCTGGTACCGGTGAGTCGAGCAGGTGGTTCTGGCGTGCTCAGCAGGTGGTTCAGGCGGTTCTGGCAGGTGGTATCCGTCTGTTCGGGGAGTGGTTCCAGCATCTCATGAACACGTTTCTGGCACGTCTGAGATGTGGTTCCGGCCGGCCCGACAGGTGTTTCCGCAGTGTCCGCCAAGCGGTTCTGGCGTAGTTGTCAGGTGATTTTGGCATGACCGGCAGGTGGTTCCAGCAAGCCTGGCAGGTGATTCCAAAGTGTTCACTAACTGGTTGTGGCGTAGCTGGCAGGTGATTTTTGCGTGATCGGCAGGTGGTTCTGGCGAGTCGAGCAGGTGGTTCCGGCGTGCTCGGCTGGTGCTTCCGGGGTCATTGGCCCGGGGTTCTGGCATGTCTGAGAGGTGGTTCCTGCATGCCCGGCAAGTGATTCCGGAGTGTTCGCCTAGTGGTTCTGGCATAGTCGGCAGGTGATTTTGGCATGTCCGGCAGGTGGTTCAGGCGAGTGAGCAGGTGGTTCCAACGTGCTTGGCAGGTGCTTCCGGCGTCTCCGGCACGTGTTTCTGGCACATCTGACAGGTGGTTCCGGCATGCCCGAAAGGTGATTCCCGTCTGTCCGGTAGGTGGTTCCAGCCTGCACGGCATGTGGTTCTGGTACGTCTCAGAGGTGGTTGCGCATGCCCAACAGGTGATTCCGGACTGTCCGCCACATGGTTCTGGCACGTCTGAGAGGTGGTTCCGGCATGCCCGGCAGGTCATCCCAGAGAGTCCTCCAAGTGGTTCTGGCATAACACGCAGGTGATTTTGGCGTGTCTGGCAGGTTGTTCCGTTGTGCTTGGCAGGTGGTTCAGGCTTGGCCGGCAGGTGGTTCCAGACTGTCCAGGACGTGTTTCCAGCTTGTCCGGCAGGTGCTTCTGGCACGTCTGAGAGGTGGTTCCAACATGCCCTGCAGGTCATTTCGGAGAGTCGTCCAAGTGGTTCTGGCGTAGCCCGCAGGTGATTTTGGCGTGTCCGGCAGGTGGTTCCGCAGTGCTCGGAAGGTGGTTCAGGCATGGCCGTCACGTGGTTCCAGTCTGTCCAGGAAGTGTTTCCAGCTTCTCCGGCAGGTGGTTCTGGTACGTCTGAGAGGTGGTTCCGCCATGGCTGGCAGGTGATTCCGGGCCGTCCCCCAGGTGGTTCTGGCATAGCCAGCAGTTGATATTGGCCTGTCCGGCAGGTGGTTCCAGCGAGTCGAACAGGTGGCTCCGGCGTGCTCGGCAGGTGGTTCCGGTCTGTCCGGTAGGTGATTCCGGCGTGTCCGGCACGTGCTTCCGGCACGTCTGAGAGGTGGTTCCGGCATGCGCGACAGGTGATTTCGGAGTGTCCGCCAGGTGGTTCTGGCGTACCCGGCAGGTGATTTTGGCGTGTCCGGCAGGTGTTTCTGGCGAGTCGAGCAGGTGGCTCCGGCATGCTCGGCAGGTGCTTCCGGCGTCTCCGGCACGTGGTTCTGGTGTGTCTGAGAGCTGGTTCCGGCATGTCCGGCAGATGATTCCGGAGTGTCCGCCAAGTGGTTCTGGCATACCCGGCTGGTGATTTTGGCATGTCAGGTAGGTGGTTCCGGCGAGTCGAGCAGGTGGCTCCGGCGTGCTCGGCAGGTTGTTCAGACGGGTCTGGCAGGTGTTTTCCGTCTGTTCGGGGTGTGGTTCCAGCATCTCATGCACATGGTTCTGGCACGTCTGAGATGTGGTTCCGGCCGGCCCGACAGGTGTTTCCACAGTGTCCGCCAAGTGGTACTGGCGTAGTTGGCAGGTGATTTTGGCATGACCGGCAGGTGGTTCCAGCAAGCCCGGCAGGTGATTCCGAAGTGTTCCCCAACTGGTTGTGGCGTAGCCGGCATGTGATTTTTGCGTGTCCGACAGGTGGTTCTGGCGAGTCGAGCAGGTGGTTCCGGCGTGCTCGGCAGGTGCTTCCGGGGTCATTGGCACGTGGTTCTGGCATGTCTGAGAGGTGGTTCCGGCATGCCCGGCAGGTGATTCCGGAGTGTTCGCCAAGTGTTTCCGGCGTAGCCGGCAGGTGATTTTGCATGTCCAGCGGTCGTTCCGGCGGGTCGAGCCGGTGGTTCCGGCGTGTCCGGCAGGTGGTTCCGGTCTGTCCGGCAGGTGGTTCTGTGGTGTCCGGCACGAGGTTCAGTCTGAGAGGCTGTGCCGGCATGCCCCTCACGTGATTCCGGCTTGTCCCCGAATTGGTGCTGGTGTTGCGGGCAGGTGATTTTGGCGTGTCCGGCAGGTGGTTCCGGCGAGTTGAGCAGGTGGTTGCGACGTGCTCGGCAGGTGCTTCCGGCGTCTCCGGCACGTGTTTCTGGCACATCTGACTGGTGGTTCCGGCATGCCCAAAAGTTGATTCCGGTCTTTCCGGTAGGTGGTTCCGGCGTGTACGGCACGTGGTTCTGGTACGTCTCAGAGGTGGTTGCGTATGCCCAACAGGTGATTCCGGACTGTCCGCCACGTGCTTCTGGCACGTCTGAGAGGTGGTTCCAACTTGCCCGGCAGGTCATTTCGGAGAGTCGTCCAAGTGGTTCTGGCGTAGCCCGCAGGTGATTTTGGCGTGTCCGGCAGGTGGTTCCGCCGTGCTCGGCAGGTGGTTCAGGCATGGCCGTCACGTGGTTCCAGTCTGTCCAGGACGTGTTTCCAGCTTCTCTGGCAGGTGGTTCTGGTACGTCTGAGAGGTGGTTCCGCCATGGCTGGCAGGTGATCCCGGACTGTCCCCCAGGTGGTTCTGGCATAGGCAGCAGTTGATATTGGCCTGTTCGGCAGGTGATTCCAGCGAGTCGAACAGGTGGCTCCGGCGTTCTTGGCAGGTGGTTCCGGTCTGTCCAGTAGGTGTTTCTGGCGTGTCTGGCACGTGCTTCCGGCACGTCTGAGAGGTGGTTCCGGCATGCGCGGCAGGTGATTCCGTAGTGTCCGCCAGGTGGTTCTGGCATACCCGGCAGCTGATTTTGGCGTGTCTGGCAGGTGTTTCTGGCGAGTCGAGCAGGTGGCTCCGGCATGCTCGGCAGGTGCTTCCGGCGTCTCCGGCACGTGGTTCTGGTGTGTCTGAGAGCTGGTTCCGGCATGCACGGCAGATGATTCCGGAGTGTCCCCCAAGTGGTTCTGGCATACCCAGCAGGTGATTTTGGCGTGTCAGGGAGGTGGTACCGGTGAGTCGAGCAGGTGGTTCCGGCGTGCTCAGCAGGTGGTTCAGACGGTTCTGGCAGGTGGTATCCGTTTGTTCGGGGTGTGGTTCCAGCATCTCATGAACACGTTTCTGGCACGTCTGAGATGTGGTTCCGGCCGGCCCGACAGGTGTTTCCGAGGGTCTGCCAAGTGGTTCTGGCGTAGTTGGCAGGTGATTTTGGCATGACCGGCAGGTGGTTCCAGCAAGCCCGGCAGGTGATTCCGAAGTGTTCCCCAACTGGTTGTGGCGTAGCCGGCAGGTGATTTTTGCGTGATCGGCAGGTGGTTCTGGCGAGTCGAGCAGGTGGTTCCGGCGTGCTCGGCTGGTGCTTCCGGGGTCATTGGCACGTGGTTCTGGCATATCTGAGAGGTGGTTCCGGCATGCCCGGCAGGTGATTCCGGAGTGTTCGCCAAGTGTTTCCGGCGTAGCCGGCAGGTGATTTTGCATGTCCAGCGGTCGTTCCGGCGGGTCGAGCCGGTGGTTCCGGCGTGTCCGGCAGGTGGTTCCGGTCTGTCCGGCAGGTGGTTCTGTGGTGTCCGGCACGAGGTTCAGTCTGAGAGGCTGTGCCGGCATGCCCCTCACGTGATTCCGGCTTGTCCCCGAATTGGTGCTGGTGTTGCGGGCAGGTGATTTTGGCGTGTCCGGCAGGTGGTTCCGGCGAGTTGAGCAGGTGGTTGCGACGTGCTCGGCAGGTGCTTCCGGCGTCTCCGGCACGTGTTTCTGGCACATCTGACTGGTGGTTCCGGCATGCCCAAAAGTTGATTCCGGTCTTTCCGGTAGGTGGTTCCGGCGTGTACGGCACGTGGTTCTGGTACGTCTCAGAGGTGGTTGCGTATGCCCAACAGGTGATTCCGGACTGTCCGCCACGTGCTTCTGGCACGTCTGAGAGGTGGTTCCAACTTGCCCGGCAGGTCATTTCGGAGAGTCGTCCAAGTGGTTCTGGCGTAGCCCGCAGGTGATTTTGGCGTGTCCGGCAGGTGGTTCCGCCGTGCTCGGCAGGTGGTTCAGGCATGGCCGTCACGTGGTTCCAGTCTGTCCAGGACGTGTTTCCAGCTTCTCTGGCAGGTGGTTCTGGTACGTCTGAGAGGTGGTTCCGCCATGGCTGGCAGGTGATCCCGGACTGTCCCCCAGGTGGTTCTGGCATAGCCAGCAGTTGATATTGGCCTGTTCGGCAGGTGATTCCAGCGAGTCGAACAGGTGGCTCCGGCGTTCTTGGCAGGTGGTTCCGGTCTGTCCAGTAGGTGTTTCTGGCGTGTCTGGCACGTGCTTCCGGCACGTCTGAGAGGTGGTTCCGGCATGCGCGGCAGGTGATTCCGTAGTGTCCGCCAGGTGGTTCTGGCATACCCGGCAGCTGATTTTGGCGTGTCTGGCAGGTGTTTCTGGCGAGTCGAGCAGGTGGCTCCGGCATGCTCGGCAGGTGCTTCCGGCGTCTCCGGCACGTGGTTCTGGTGTGTCTGAGAGCTGGTTCCGGCATGCACGGCAGATGATTCCGGAGTGTCCCCCAAGTGGTTCTGGCATACCCAGCAGGTGAGTTTGGCGTTTCAGGGAGCTGGTACCGGTGAGTCGAGCAGGTGGTTCTGGCGTGCTCAGCAGGTGGTTCAGGCGGTTCTGGCAGGTGGTATCCGTCTGTTCGGGGAGTGGTTCCAGCATCTCATGAACACGTTTCTGGCACGTCTGAGATGTGGTTCCGGCCGGCCCGACAGGTGTTTCCGCAGTGTCCGCCAAGCGGTTCTGGCGTAGTTGTCAGGTGATTTTGGCATGACCGGCAGGTGGTTCCAGCAAGCCTGGCAGGTGATTCCAAAGTGTTCACTAACTGGTTGTGGCGTAGCTGGCAGGTGATTTTTGCGTGATCGGCAGGTGGTTCTGGCGAGTCGAGCAGGTGGTTCCGGCGTGCTCGGCTGGTGCTTCCGGGGTCATTGGCCCGGGGTTCTGGCATGTCTGAGAGGTGGTTCCTGCATGCCCGGCAAGTGATTCCGGAGTGTTCGCCTAGTGGTTCTGGCATAGTCGGCAGGTGATTTTGGCATGTCCGGCAGGTGGTTCAGGCGAGTGAGCAGGTGGTTCCAACGTGCTTGGCAGGTGCTTCCGGCGTCTCCGGCACGTGTTTCTGGCACATCTGACAGGTGGTTCCGGCATGCCCGAAAGGTGATTCCCGTCTGTCCGGTAGGTGGTTCCAGCCTGCACGGCATGTGGTTCTGGTACGTCTCAGAGGTGGTTGCGCATGCCCAACAGGTGATTCCGGACTGTCCGCCACATGGTTCTGGCACGTCTGAGAGGTGGTTCCGGCATGCCCGGCAGGTCATCCCAGAGAGTCCTCCAAGTGGTTCTGGCATAACACGCAGGTGATTTTGGCGTGTCTGGCAGGTTGTTCCGTTGTGCTTGGCAGGTGGTTCAGGCTTGGCCGGCAGGTGGTTCCAGACTGTCCAGGACGTGTTTCCAGCTTGTCCGGCAGGTGCTTCTGGCACGTCTGAGAGGTGGTTCCAACATGCCCTGCAGGTCATTTCGGAGAGTCGTCCAAGTGGTTCTGGCGTAGCCCGCAGGTGATTTTGGCGTGTCCGGCAGGTGGTTCCGCAGTGCTCGGAAGGTGGTTCAGGCATGGCCGTCACGTGGTTCCAGTCTGTCCAGGAAGTGTTTCCAGCTTCTCCGGCAGGTGGTTCTGGTACGTCTGAGAGGTGGTTCCGCCATGGCTGGCAGGTGATTCCGGGCCGTCCCCCAGGTGGTTCTGGCATAGCCAGCAGTTGATATTGGCCTGTCCGGCAGGTGGTTCCAGCGAGTCGAACAGGTGGCTCCGGCGTGCTCGGCAGGTGGTTCCGGTCTGTCCGGTAGGTGATTCCGGCGTGTCCGGCACGTGCTTCCGGCACGTCTGAGAGGTGGTTCCGGCATGCGCGACAGGTGATTTCGGAGTGTCCGCCAGGTGGTTCTGGCGTACCCGGCAGGTGATTTTGGCGTGTCCGGCAGGTGTTTCTGGCGAGTCGAGCAGGTGGCTCCGGCATGCTCGGCAGGTGCTTCCGGCGTCTCCGGCACGTGGTTCTGGTGTGTCTGAGAGCTGGTTCCGGCATGTCCGGCAGATGATTCCGGAGTGTCCGCCAAGTGGTTCTGGCATACCCGGCTGGTGATTTTGGCATGTCAGGTAGGTGGTTCCGGCGAGTCGAGCAGGTGGCTCCGGCGTGCTCGGCAGGTTGTTCAGACGGGTCTGGCAGGTGTTTTCCGTCTGTTCGGGGTGTGGTTCCAGCATCTCATGCACATGGTTCTGGCACGTCTGAGATGTGGTTCCGGCCGGCCCGACAGGTGTTTCCGCAGGGTCCGCCAAGCGGTTCTGGTGTAGTTGGCAGGTGATTTTGGCATGACCGGCAGGTGGTTCCAGCAAGCCTGGCAGGTGATTCCAAAGTGTTCACCAACTGGTTGTGGCGTAGCCGGCAGGTGTTTTTTGCGTGATCGGCAGGTGGTTCTGGCGAGTCGAGCAGGTGGTTCCGGCGTGCTCGGCAGGTGCTTCCGGGGTCAGTGGCACGTGGCTCTGGCATATCTGAGAGGTGGTTCCGGCATGCCCGGCAGGTGATTCCGGAGTGTTCGCCAAGTGTTTCTGGCGTAGCCGGCAGGTGATTTTGCATGTCCAGCGGTCGTTCCGGTGGGTCGAGCCGGTGGTTCCGGCGTGTCCGGCAGGTGGTTCCGGTCTGTCCGGCAGGTGGTTCTGTGGTGTCCGGCACGAGGTTCAGTCTGAGAGGCTGTGCCGGCATGCCCCTCACGTGATTCTGGCTTGTCCCCGAAGTGGTGCTGGTGTAGCGGGCAGGTGATTTTGGCGTGTCCGGCAGGTGGTTCAGGCGAGTTGAGCTGGTGGTTCCAACGTGCTTTGCAGGTGCTTCCGGCGTCTCCGGCACGTGTTTCTGGCACATCTGACAGGTGGTTCCGGCATGCCCGAAAGGTGATTCCGGTCTGTCCGGTAGGTGGTTCCAGCCTGCACGGCATGTGGTTCTGGTACGTCTCAGAGGTGGTTGCGCATGCCCAACAGGTGATTCCGGACTGTCCGCCACATGGTTCTGGCACGTCTGAGAGGTGGTTCCGGCATGCCCGGCAGGTCATCCCAGAGAGTCCTCCAAGTGGTTCTGGCCTAACACGCAGGTGATTTTGGCGTGTCTGGCAGGTTGTTCCGTTGTGCTTGGCAGGTGGTTCAGGCTTGGCCGGCAGGTGGTTCCAGACTGTCCAGGACGTGTTTCCGGCGTCTCTGGCAGGTGGTTCTGGTACGTCTGAGAGGTGGTTCCGCCATGGCTGGCAGGTGATTCCGGACCGTCCCCCAGGTGGTTCTGGCATAGCCAGCAGTTGATATTGGCCTGTCCGGCAGGTGGTTCCAGCGAGTCGAACAGGTGGCTCCGGCGTGCTCAGCAGGTGGTTCCGGTCTGTCCGGTAGGTGATTCCGGCGTGTCCGGCACGTGCTTCCGGCACGTCTGAGATGTGGTTCCGGCATGCGCGACAGGTGATTTCGGAGTGTCCGCCAGGTGGTTCTGGCGTACCCGGCAGGTGATTTTGGCGTGTCCGGCAGGTGTTTCTGGCGAGTCGAGCAGGTGGCTCCGGCATGCTCGGCAGGTGCTTCCGGCGTCTCCGGCACGTGGTTCTGGTGTGTCTGAGAGCTGGTTCCGGCATGTCCGGCAGATGATTCCGGAGTGTCCGCCAAGTGGTTCTGGCATACCCGGCTGGTGATTTTGGCATGTCAGGTAGGTGGTTCCGGCGAGTCGAGCAGGTGGCTCCGGCGTGCTCGGCAGGTTGTTCAGACGGGTCTGGCAGGTGTTTTCCGTCTGTTCGGGGTGTGGTTCCAGCATCTCATGCACATGGTTCTGGCACGTCTGAGATGTGGTTCCGGCCGGCCCGACAGGTGTTTCCACAGTGTCCGCCAAGTGGTACTGGCGTAGTTGGCAGATGATTTTGGCATGACCGGCAGGTGGTTCCAGCAAGCCCGGCAGGTGATTCCGAAGTGTTCCCCAACTGGTTGTGGCATAGCCGGCAGGTGATTTTTGCGTGTCCGGCAGGTGGTTCTGGCGAGTCGAGCAGGTGGTTCCGGCGTGCTCGGCAGGTGCTTCCGGGGTCATTGGCACGTGGTTCTGGCATATCTGAGAGGTGGTTCCGGCATGCCCGGCAGGTGATTCCGGAGTGTTCGCCAAGTGTTTCCGGCGTAGCCGGCAGGTGATTTTGCATGTCCAGCGGTCGTTCCGGCGGGTCGAGCCGGTGGTTCCGGCGTGTCCGGCAGGTGGTTCCGGTCTGTCCGGCAGGTGGTTCTGTGGTGTCCGGCACGAGGTTCAGTCTGAGAGGCTGTGCCGGCATGCCCCTCACGTGATTCCGGCTTGTCCCCGAATTGGTGCTGGTGTTGCGGGCAGGTGATTTTGGCGTGTCCGGCAGGTGGTTCCGGCGAGTTGAGCAGGTGGTTGCGACGTGCTCGGCAGGTGCTTCCGGCGTCTCCGGCACGTGTTTCTGGCACATCTGACTGGTGGTTCCGGCATGCCCAAAAGTTGATTCCGGTCTTTCCGGTAGGTGGTTCCGGCGTGTACGGCACGTGGTTCTGGTACGTCTCAGAGGTGGTTGCGTATGCCCAACAGGTGATTCCGGACTGTCCGCCACGTGCTTCTGGCACGTCTGAGAGGTGGTTCCAACTTGCCCGGCAGGTCATTTCGGAGAGTCGTCCAAGTGGTTCTGGCGTAGCCCGCAGGTGATTTTGGCGTGTCCGGCAGGTGGTTCCGCCGTGCTCGGCAGGTGGTTCAGGCATGGCCGTCACGTGGTTCCAGTCTGTCCAGGACGTGTTTCCAGCTTCTCTGGCAGGTGGTTCTGGTACGTCTGAGAGGTGGTTCCGCCATGGCTGGCAGGTGATCCCGGACTGTCCCCCAGGTGGTTCTGGCATAGCCAGCAGTTGATATTGGCCTGTTCGGCAGGTGATTCCAGCGAGTCGAACAGGTGGCTCCGGCGTTCCTGCCAGGTGGTTCCGGTCTGTCCAGTAGGTGTTTCTGGCGTGTCTGGCACGTGCTTCCGGCACGTCTGAGAGGTGGTTCCGTCATGCGCGGCAGGTGATTCCGTAGTGTCCGCCAGGTGGTTCTGGCATACCCGGCAGCTGATTTTGGCGTGTCCGGCAGGTGTTTCTGGCGAGTCGAGCAGGTGGCTCCGGCATGCTCGGCAGGTGCTTCCGGCGTCTCCGGCACTTGGTTCTGGTGTGTCTGAGAGCTGGTTCCGGCATGCACGGCAGATGATTCCGGAGTGTCCCCCAAGTGGTTCTGGCATACCCAGCAGGTGATTTTGGCGTGTCAGGGAGGTGGTACCGGTGAGTCGAGCAGGTGGTTCCGGCGTGCTCAGCAGGTGGTTCAGGCGGTTCTGGCAGGTGGTATCCGTTTGTTCGGGGTGTGGTTCCAGCATCTCATGAACACGTTTCTGGCACGTCTGAGATGTGGTTCCGGCCGGCCCGACAGGTGTTTCCGAGGGTCCGCCAAGTGGTTCTGGCGTAGTTGGCAGGTGATTTTGGCATGACCGGCAGGTGGTTCCAGCAAGCCTGGCAGGTGATTCCAAAGTGTTCACCAACTGGTTGTGGCGTAGCCGGCAGGTGATTTTTGCGTGATCGGCAGGTGGTTCTGGCGAGTCGAGCAGGTGGTTCCGGCGTGCTCGGCTGGTGCTTCCGGGGTCATTGGCACGGGGTTCTGGCATGACTGAGAGGTGGTTCCTGCATGCCCGGCAAGTGATTCCGGAGTGTTCGCCAAGTGGTTCTGGCACGTCTGAGAGGTGGTTCCAACATGCCCTGCAGGTCATTTCGGAGAGTCGTCCAAGTGGTTCTGGCATAGCCCGCAGGTGATTTTGGTGTGTCCGGCAGGTGGTTCCGCCGTGCTCGGCAGGTGGTTCAGGCATGGCCGTCACGTGGTTCCAGTCTGTCCAGGACGTGTTTCCAGCTTCTCCGGCAGGTGGTTCTGGTACGTCTGAGAGGTGGTTCCGCCATGGCTGGCAGGTGATCCCGGACTGTCCCCCAGGTGGTTCTGGCATAGCCAGCAGTTGATATTGGCCTGTCCGGCAGGTGGTTCCAGCGAGTCGAACAGGTGTTTCCGGCGTTCTTGGCAGGTGATTCCGGTCTGTCCGGTAGGTGTTTCCGGCGTGTCTGGCACGTGCTTCCGGCACGTCTGAGAGGTGGTTCCGGCATGCGGGGCAGGTGATTCCGTAGTGTCCGCCAGGTGGTTCTGGCATAGCCGGCAGGTGATTTTGGCGTGTCCGGCAGGTGTTTCTGGCGAGTCGAGCAGGTGGCTCCGGCATGCTCGGCAGGTGCTTCCGGCGTCTCCGGCACTTGATTCTGGTGTGTCTGAGAGCTGGTTCCGGCATGTCCGGCAGATGATTCCGCAGTGTCCGCCAAGTGGTTCTGGCATACCCAGCAGGTGAGTTTGGCGTTTCAGGGAGCTGGTACCGGTGAGTCGAGCAGGTGGTTCTGGCGTGCTCAGCAGGTGGTTCAGGCGGTTCTGGCAGGTGGTATCCGTCTGTTCGGGGAGTGGTTCCAGCATCTCATGAACACGTTTCTGGCACGTCTGAGATGTGGTTCCGGCCGGCCCGACAGGTGTTTCCGCAGTGTCCGCCAAGCGGTTCTGGCGTAGTTGTCAGGTGATTTTGGCATGACCGGCAGGTGGTTCCAGCAAGCCTGGCAGGTGATTCCACAGTGTTCACCAACTGGTTGTGGCGTAGCCGGCAGGTGATTTTTGCGTGATCGGCAGGTGGTTCTGGCGAGTCGAGCAGGTGGTTCCGGCGTGCTCGGCTGGTGCTTCCGGGGTCATTGGCACGGGGTTCTGGCATGTCTGAGAGGTGGTTCCTGCATGCCCGGCAAGTGATTCCGGAGTGTTCGCCAAGTGGTTCTGGCATAGTCGGCAGGTGATTTTGGCATGTCCGGCAGGTGGTTCAGGCGAGTGAGCAGGTGGTTCCAACGTGCTTGGCAGGTGCTTCCGGCGTCTCCGGCACGTGTTTCTGGCACATCTGACAGGTGGTTCCGGCATGCCCGAAAGGTGATTCCCGTCTGTCCGGTAGGTGGTTCCAGCCTGCACGGCATGTGGTTCTGGTACGTCTCAGAGGTGGTTGCGCATGCCCAACAGGTGATTCCGGACTGTCCGCCACATGGTTCTGGCACGTCTGAGAGGTGGTTCCGGCATGCCCGGCAGGTCATCCCAGAGAGTCCTCCAAGTGGTTCTGGCATAACACGCAGGTGATTTTGGCGTGTCTGGCAGGTTGTTCCGTTGTGCTTGGCAGGTGGTTCAGGCTTGGCCGGCAGGTGGTTCCAGACTGTCCAGGACGTGTTTCCAGCTTGTCCGGCAGGTGCTTCTGGCACGTCTGAGAGGTGGTTCCAACATGCCCTGCAGGTCATTTCGGAGAGTCGTCCAAGTGGTTCTGGCGTAGCCCGCAGGTGATTTTGGCGTGTCCGGCAGGTGGTTCCGCAGTGCTCGGAAGGTGGTTCAGGCATGGCCGTCACGTGGTTCCAGTCTGTCCAGGAAGTGTTTCCAGCTTCTCCGGCAGGTGGTTCTGGTACGTCTGAGAGGTGGTTCCGCCATGGCTGGCAGGTGATTCCGGGCCGTCCCCCAGGTGGTTCTGGCATAGCCAGCAGTTGATATTGGCCTGTCCGGCAGGTGGTTCCAGCGAGTCGAACAGGTGGCTCCGGCGTGCTCGGCAGGTGGTTCCGGTCTGTCCGGTAGGTGATTCCGGCGTGTCCGGCACGTGCTTCCGGCACGTCTGAGAGGTGGTTCCGGCATGCGCGACAGGTGATTTCGGAGTGTCCGCCAGGTGGTTCTGGCGTACCCGGCAGGTGATTTTGGCGTGTCCGGCAGGTGTTTCTGGCGAGTCGAGCAGGTGGCTCCGGCATGCTCGGCAGGTGCTTCCGGCGTCTCCGGCACGTGGTTCTGGTGTGTCTGAGAGCTGGTTCCGGCATGTCCGGCAGATGATTCCGGAGTGTCCGCCAAGTGGTTCTGGCATACCCGGCTGGTGATTTTGGCATGTCAGGTAGGTGGTTCCGGCGAGTCGAGCAGGTGGCTCCGGCGTGCTCGGCAGGTTGTTCAGACGGGTCTGGCAGGTGTTTTCCGTCTGTTCGGGGTGTGGTTCCAGCATCTCATGCACATGGTTCTGGCACGTCTGAGATGTGGTTCCGGCCGGCCCGACAGGTGTTTCCACAGTGTCCGCCAAGTGGTACTGGCGTAGTTGGCAGGTGATTTTGGCATGACCGGCAGGTGGTTCCAGCAAGCCCGGCAGGTGATTCCGAAGTGTTCCCCAACTGGTTGTGGCGTAGCCGGCAGGTGATTTTTGCGTGTCCGGCAGGTGGTTCTGGCGAGTCGAGCAGGTGGTTCCGGCGTGCTCGGCACGTGCTTCCGGGGTCATTGGCACGTGGTTCTGGCATATCTGAGAGGTGGTTCCGGCATGCCCGGCAGGTGATTCCGGAGTGTTCGCCAAGTGTTTCCGGCGTAGCCGGCAGGTGATTTTGCATGTCCAGCGGTCGTTCCGGCGGGTCGAGCCGGTGGTTCCGGCGTGTCCGGCAGGTGGTTCCGGTCTGTCCGGCAGGTGGTTCTGTGGTGTCCGGCACGAGGTTCAGTCTGAGAGGCTGTGCCGGCATGCCCCTCACGTGATTCCGGCTTGTCCCCGAATTGGTGCTGGTGTTGCGGGCAGGTGATTTTGGCGTGTCCGGCAGGTGGTTCCGGCGAGTTGAGCAGGTGGTTGCGACGTGCTCGGCAGGTGCTTCCGGCGTCTCCGGCACGTGTTTCTGGCACATCTGACTGGTGGTTCCGGCATGCCCAAAAGTTGATTCCGGTCTTTCCGGTAGGTGGTTCCGGCGTGTACGGCACGTGGTTCTGGTACGTCTCAGAGGTGGTTGCGTATGCCCAACAGGTGATTCCGGACTGTCCGCCACGTGCTTCTGGCACGTCTGAGAGGTGGTTCCAACTTGCCCGGCAGGTCATTTCGGAGAGTCGTCCAAGTGGTTCTGGCGTAGCCCGCAGGTGATTTTGGCGTGTCCGGCAGGTGGTTCCGCCGTGCTCGGCAGGTGGTTCAGGCATGGCCGTCACGTGGTTCCAGTCTGTCCAGGACGTGTTTCCAGCTTCTCTGGCAGGTGGTTCTGGTACGTCTGAGAGGTGGTTCCGCCATGGCTGGCAGGTGATCCCGGACTGTCCCCCAGGTGGTTCTGGCATAGCCAGCAGTTGATATTGGCCTGTTCGGCAGGTGATTCCAGCGAGTCGAACAGGTGGCTCCGGCGTTCTTGGCAGGTGGTTCCGGTCTGTCCAGTAGGTGTTTCTGGCGTGTCTGGCACGTGCTTCCGGCACGTCTGAGAGGTGGTTCCGGCATGCGCGGCAGGTGATTCCGTAGTGTCCGCCAGGTGGTTCTGGCATACCCGGCAGCTGATTTTGGCGTGTCTGGCAGGTGTTTCTGGCGAGTCGAGCAGGTGGCTCCGGCATGCTCGGCAGGTGCTTCCGGCGTCTCCGGCACGTGGTTCTGGTGTGTCTGAGAGCTGGTTCCGGCATGCACGGCAGATGATTCCGGAGTGTCCCCCAAGTGGTTCTGGCATACCCAGCAGGTGATTTTGGCGTGTCAGGGAGGTGGTACCGGTGAGTCGAGCAGGTGGTTCCGGCGTGCTCAGCAGGTGGTTCAGACGGTTCTGGCAGGTGGTATCCGTTTGTTCGGGGTGTGGTTCCAGCATCTCATGAACACGTTTCTGGCACGTCTGAGATGTGGTTCCGGCCGGCCCGACAGGTGTTTCCGAGGGTCTGCCAAGTGGTTCTGGCGTAGTTGGCAGGTGATTTTGGCATGACCGGCAGGTGGTTCCAGCAAGCCCGGCAGGTGATTCCGAAGTGTTCCCCAACTGGTTGTGGCGTAGCCGGCAGGTGATTTTTGCGTGATCGGCAGGTGGTTCTGGCGAGTCGAGCAGGTGGTTCCGGCGTGCTCGGCTGGTGCTTCCGGGGTCATTGGCACGGGGTTCTGGCATGTCTGAGAGGTGGTTCCTGCATGCCCGGCAAGTGATTCCGGAGTGTTCGCCAAGTGGTTCTGGCATAGTCGGCAGGTGATTTTGGCATGTCCGGCAGGTGGTTCAGGCGAGTTGAGCAGGTGGTTCCAACGTGCTTGGCAGGTGCTTCCGGCGTCTCCGGCACGTGTTTCTGGCACATCTGACAGGTGGTTCCGGCATGCCCGAAAGGTGATTCCGGTCTGTCCGGTAGGTGGTTCCAGCCTGCACGGCATGTGGTTTTTTTACGTCTCAGAGGTGGTTGCGCATGCCCAACAGGTGATTCCGGACTGTCCGCCACATGGTTCTGGCACGTCTGAGAGGTGGTTCCGGCATGCCCGGCAGGTCATCCCAGAGAGTCCTCCAAGTGGTTCTGGCATAACACGCAGGTGATTTTGGCGTGTCTGGCAGGTTGTTCCGTTGTGCTTGGCAGGTGGTTCAGGCTTGGCCGGCAGGTGGTTCCAGACTGTCCAGGAGGTGTTTCCGGCGTCTCCAGCAGGTGGTTCTGGAACGTCTGAGAGGTGGTTCCGCCATGGCTGGCAGGTGATTCCGGACCGTCCCCCAGGTGGTTCTGGCATAGCCAGCAGTTGATATTGGCCTGTCCGGCAGGTGGTTCCAGCGAGTCGAACAGGTGGCTCCGGAGTGCTCGGCAGGTGGTTCCGGTCTGTCCGGTAGGTGATTCCGGCGTGTCCGGCACGTGCTTCCGGCACGTCTGAGATGTGGTTCCGGCATGCGCGACAGGTGATTTCGGAGTGTCCGCCAGGTGGTTCTGGCGTACCCGGCAGGTGATTTTGGCGTGTCCGGCAGGTGTTTCTGGCGAGTCCAGCAGGTGGCTCCGGCATGCTCGGCAGGTGCTTCCGGCGTCTCCGGCACGTGGTTCTGGTGTGTCTGAGAGCTGGTTCCGGCATGTCCGGCAGATGATTCCGGAGTGTCCGCCAAGTGGTTCTGGCATACCCGGCTGGTGATTTTGGCATGTCAGGTAGGTGGTTCCGGCGAGTCGAGCAGGTGACTCCGGCGTGCTCGGCAGGTTGTTCAGACGGGTCTGGCAGGTGTTTTCCGTCTGTTCGGGGTGTGGTTCCAGCATCTCATGCACATGGTTCTGGCACGTCTGAGATGTGGTTCCGGCCGGCCCGACAGGTGTTTCCACAGTGTCCGCCAAGTGGTACTGGCGTAGTTGGCAGGTGATTTTGGCATGACCGGCAGGTGGTTCCAGCAAGCCCGGCAGGTGATTCCGAAGTGTTCCCCAACTGGTTGTGGCGTAGCCGGCAGGTGATTTTTGCGTGTCCGACAGGTGGTTCTGGCGAGTCGAGCAGGTGGTTCCGGCGTGCTCGGCAGGTGCTTCCGGGGTCATTGGCACGTGGTTCTGGCATGTCTGAGAGGTGGTTCCGGCATGCCCGGCAGGTGATTCCGGAGTGTTCGCCAAGTGTTTCCGGCGTAGCCGGCAGGTGATTTTGCATGTCCAGCGGTCGTTCCGGCGGGTCGAGCCGGTGGTTCCGGCGTGTCCGGCAGGTGGTTCCGGTCTGTCCGGCAGGTGGTTCTGTGGTGTCCGGCACGAGGTTCAGTCTGAGAGGCTGTGCCGGCATGCCCCTCACATGATTCCGGCTTGTCCCCGAATTGGTGCTGGTGTTGCGGGCAGGTGATTTTGGCGTGTCCGGCAGGTGGTTCCGGCGAGTTGAGCAGGTGGTTGCGACGTGCTCGGCAGGTGCTTCCGGCGTCTCCGGCACGTGTTTCTGGCACATCTGACTGGTGGTTCCGGCATGCCCAAAAGTTGATTCCGGTCTTTCCGGTAGGTGGTTCCGGCGTGTACGGCACGTGGTTCTGGTACGTCTCAGAGGTGGTTGCGTATGCCCAACAGGTGATTCCGGACTGTCCGCCACGTGCTTCTGGCACGTCTGAGAGGTGGTTCCAACTTGCCCGGCAGGTCATTTCGGAGAGTCGTCCAAGTGGTTCTGGCGTAGCCCGCAGGTGATTTTGGCGTGTCCGGCAGGTGGTTCCGCCGTGCTCGGCAGGTGGTTCAGGCATGGCCGTCACGTGGTTCCAGTCTGTCCAGGACGTGTTTCCAGCTTCTCTGGCAGGCGGTTCTGGTACGTCTGAGAGGTGGTTCCGCCATGGCTGGCAGGTGATCCCGGACTGTCCCCCAGGTGGTTCTGGCATAGCCAGCAGTTGATATTGGCCTGTTCGGCAGGTGATTCCAGCGAGTCGAACAGGTGGCTCCGGCGTTCTTGGCAGGTGGTTCCGGTCTGTCCAGTAGGTGTTTCTGGCGTGTCTGGCACGTGCTTCCGGCACGTCTGAGAGGTGGTTCCGGCATGCGCGGCAGGTGATTCCGTAGTGTCCGCCAGGTGGTTCTGGCATACCCGGCAGCTGATTTTGGCGTGTCTGGCAGGTGTTTCTGGCGAGTCGAGCAGGTGGCTCCGGCATGCTCGGCAGGTGCTTCCGGCGTCTCCGGCAAGTGGTTCTGGTGTGTCTGAGAGCTGGTTCCGGCATGCACGGCAGATGATTCCGGAGTGTCCCCCAAGTGGTTCTGGCATACCCAGCAGGTGATTTTGGCGTGTCAGGGAGGTGGTACCGGTGAGTCGAGCAGGTGGTTCCGGCGTGCTCAGCAGGTGGTTCAGACGGTTCTGGCAGGTGGTATCCGTTTGTTCGGGGTGTGGTTCCAGCATCTCATGAACACGTTTCTGGCACGTCTGAGATGTGGTTCCGGCCGGCCCGACAGGTGTTTCCGAGGGTCTGCCAAGTGGTTCTGGCGTAGTTGGCAGGTGATTTTGGCATGACCGGCAGGTGGTTCCAGCAAGCCTGGCAGGTGATTCCAAAGTGTTCACCAACTGGTTGTGGCGTAGCCGGCAGGTGATTTTTGCGTGATCGGCAGGTGGTTCTGGCGAGTCGAGCAGGTGGTTCCGGCGTGCTCGGCTGGTGCTTCCGGGGTCATTGGCACGGGGTTCTGGCATGTCTGAGAGGTGGTTCCTGCATGCCCGGCAAGTGATTCCGGAGTGTTCGCCAAGTGGTTCTGGCATAGTCGGCAGGTGATTTTGGCATGTCCGGCAGGTGGTTCAGGCGAGTTGAGCAGGTGGTTCCAACGTGCTTGGCAGGTGCTTCCGGCGTCTCCGGCACGTGTTTCTGGCACATCTGACAGGTGGTTCCGGCATGCCCGAAAGGTGATTCCGGTCTGTCCGGTAGGTGGTTCCAGCCTGCACGGCATGTGGTTTTTTTACGTCTCAGAGGTGGTTGCGCATGCCCAACAGGTGATTCCGGACTGTCCGCCACATGGTTCTGGCACGTCTGAGAGGTGGTTCCGGCATGCCCGGCAGGTCATCCCAGAGAGTCCTCCAAGTGGTTCTGGCATAACACGCAGGTGATTTTGGCGTGTCTGGCAGGTTGTTCCGTTGTGCTTGGCAGGTGGTTCAGGCTTGGCCGGCAGGTGGTTCCAGACTGTCCAGGAGGTGTTTCCGGCGTCTCCAGCAGGTGGTTCTGGAACGTCTGAGAGGTGGTTCCGCCATGGCTGGCAGGTGATTCCGGACCGTCCCCCAGGTGGTTCTGGCATAGCCAGCAGTTGATATTGGCCTGTCCGGCAGGTGGTTCCAGCGAGTCGAACAGGTGGCTCCGGAGTGCTCGGCAGGTGGTTCCGGTCTGTCCGGTAGGTGATTCCGGCGTGTCCGGCACGTGCTTCCGGCACGTCTGAGATGTGGTTCCGGCATGCGCGACAGGTGATTTCGGAGTGTCCGCCAGGTGGTTCTGGCGTACCCGGCAGGTGATTTTGGCGTGTCCGGCAGGTGTTTCTGGCGAGTCCAGCAGGTGGCTCCGGCATGCTCGGCAGGTGCTTCCGGCGTCTCCGGCACGTGGTTCTGGTGTGTCTGAGAGCTGGTTCCGGCATGTCCGGCAGATGATTCCGGAGTGTCCGCCAAGTGGTTCTGGCATACCCGGCTGGTGATTTTGGCATGTCAGGTAGGTGGTTCCGGCGAGTCGAGCAGGTGACTCCGGCGTGCTCGGCAGGTTGTTCAGACGGGTCTGGCAGGTGTTTTCCGTCTGTTCGGGGTGTGGTTCCAGCATCTCATGCACATGGTTCTGGCACGTCTGAGATGTGGTTCCGGCCGGCCCGACAGGTGTTTCCACAGTGTCCGCCAAGTGGTACTGGCGTAGTTGGCAGGTGATTTTGGCATGACCGGCAGGTGGTTCCAGCAAGCCCGGCAGGTGATTCCGAAGTGTTCCCCAACTGGTTGTGGCGTAGCCGGCAGGTCATTTTTGCGTGTCCGACAGGTGGTTCTGGCGAGTCGAGCAGGTGGTTCCGGCGTGCTCGGCAGGTGCTTCCGGGGTCATTGGCACGTGGTTCTGGCATGTCTGAGAGGTGGTTCCGGCATGCCCGGCAGGTGATTCCGGAGTGTTCGCCAAGTGTTTCCGGCGTAGCCGGCAGGTGATTTTGCATGTCCAGCGGTCGTTCCGGCGGGTCGAGCCGGTGGTTCCGGCGTGTCCGGCAGGTGGTTCCGGTCTGTCCGGCAGGTGGTTCTGTGGTGTCCGGCACGAGGTTCAGTCTGAGAGGCTGTGCCGGCATGCCCCTCACGTGATTCCGGCTTGTCCCCGAATTGGTGCTGGTGTTGCGGGCAGGTGATTTTGGTGTATCCGGCAGGTGGTTCCGGCGAGTTGAGCAGGTGGTTGCGACGTGCTCGGCAGGTGCTTCCGGCGTCTCCGGCACGTGTTTCTGGCACATCTGACTGGTGGTTCCGGCATGCCCAAAAGTTGATTCCGGTCTTTCCGGTAGGTGGTTCCGGCGTGTACGGCACGTGGTTCTGGTACGTCTCAGAGGTGGTTGCGTATGCTCAACAGGTGATTCCGGACTGTCCGCCACGTGCTTCTGGCACGTCTGAGAGGTGGTTCCAACTTGCCCGGCAGGTCATTTCGGAGAGTCGTCCAAGTGGTTCTGGCGTAGCCCGCAGGTGATTTTGGCGTGTCCGGCAGGTGGTTCCTCCGTGCTCGGCAGGTGGTTCAGGCATGGCCGTCACGTGGTTCCAGTCTGCCCAGGACGTGTTTCCAGCTTCTCCGGCAGGTGGTTCTGGTACGTCTGAGAGGTGGTTCCGCCATGGCTGGCAGGTGATCCCGGACTGTCCCCCAGGTGGTTCTGGCATAGCCAGCAGTTGATATTGGCCTGTTCGGCAGGTGATTCCAGCGAGTCGAACAGGTGGCTCCGGCGTTCTTGGCAGGTGGTTCCGGTCTGTCCAGTAGGTGTTTCTGGCGTGTCTGGCACGTGCTTCCGGCACGTCTGAGAGGTGGTTCCGGCATGCGCGGCAGGTGATTCCGTAGTGTCCGCCAGGTGGTTCTGGCATACCCGGCAGCTGATTTTGGCGTGTCCGGCAGGTGTTTCTGGCGAGTCGAGCAGGTGGCTCCGGCATGCTCGGCAGGTGCTTCCGGCGTCTCCGGCACTTGGTTCTGGTGTGTCTGAGAGCTGGTTCCGGCATGCACGGCAGATGATTCCGGAGTGTCCCCCAAGTGGTTCTGGCATACCCAGCAGGTGATTTTGGCGTGTCAGGGAGGTGGTACCGGTGAGTCGAGCAGGTGGTTCCGGCGTGCTCAGCAGGTGGTTCAGGCGGTTCTGGCAGGTGGTATCCGTTTGTTCGGGGTGTGGTTCCAGCATCTCATGAACACGTTTCTGGCACGTCTGAGATGTGGTTCCGGCCGGCCCGACAGGTGTTTCCGAGGGTCCGCCAAGTGGTTCTGGCGTAGTTGGCAGGTGATTTTGGCATGACCGGCAGGTGGTTCCAGCAAGCCTGGCAGGTGATTCCAAAGTGTTCACCAACTGGTTGTGGCGTAGCCGGCAGGTGATTTTTGCGTGATCGGCAGGTGGTTCTGGCGAGTCGAGCAGGTGGTTCCGGCGTGCTCGGCTGGTGCTTCCGGGGTCATTGGCACGGGGTTCTGGCATGTCTGAGAGGTGGTTCCTGCATGCCCGGCAAGTGATTCCGGAGTGTTCGCCAAGTGGTTCTGGCACGTCTGAGAGGTGGTTCCAACATGCCCTGCAGGTCATTTCGGAGAGTCGTCCAAGTGGTTCTGGCGTAGCCCGCAGGTGATTTTGGTGTGTCCGGCAGGTGGTTCCGCCGTGCTCGGCAGGTGGTTCAGGCATGGCCGTCACGTGGTTCCAGTCTGTCCAGGACGTGTTTCCAGCTTCTCCGGCAGGTGGTTCTGGTACGTCTGAGAGGTGGTTCCGCCATGGCTGGCAGGTGATCCCGGACTGTCCCCCAGGTGGTTCTGGCATAGCCAGCAGTTGATATTGGCCTGTCCGGCAGGTGGTTCCAGCGAGTCGAACAGGTGTTTCCGGCGTTCTTGGCAGGTGATTCCGGTCTGTCCGGTAGGTGTTTCCGGCGTGTCTGGCACGTGCTTCCGGCACGTCTGAGAGGTGGTTCCGGCATGCGGGGCAGGTGATTCCGTAGTGTCCGCCAGGTGGTTCTGGCATAGCCGGCAGGTGATTTTGGCGTGTCCGGCAGGTGTTTCTGGCGAGTCGAGCAGGTGGCTCCGGCATGCTCGGCAGGTGCTTCCGGCGTCTCCGGCACTTGATTCTGGTGTGTCTGAGAGCTGGTTCCGGCATGTCCGGCAGATGATTCCGCAGTGTCCGCCAAGTGGTTCTGGCATACCCAGCAGGTGAGTTTGGCGTTTCAGGGAGCTGGTACCGGTGAGTCGAGCAGGTGGTTCCGGCGTGCTCAGCAGGTGGTTCAGGCGGTTCTGGCAGGTGGTATCCGTCTGTTCGGGGTGTGGTTCCAGCATCTCATGAACACGTTTCTGGCACGTCTGAGATGTGGTTCCGGCCGGCCCGACAGGTGTTTCCGCAGTGTCCGCCAAGCGGTTCTGGCGTACTTGTCAGGTGATTTTGGCATGACCGGCAGGTGGTTCCAGCAAGCCTGGCAGGTGATTCCAAAGTGTTCACTAACTGGTTGTGGCGTAGCCGGCAGGTGATTTTTGCGTGATCGGCAGGTGGTTCTGGCGAGTCGAGCAGGTGGTTCCGGCGTGCTCGGCTGGTGCTTCCGGGGTCATTGGCCCGGGGTTCTGGCATGTCTGAGAGGTGGTTCCTGCATGCCCGGCAATTGATTCCGGAGTGTTCGCCAAGTGGTTCTGGCATAGTCGGCAGGTGATTTTGGCATGTCCGGCAGGTGGTTCAGGCGAGTGAGCAGGTGGTTCCAACGTGCTTGGCAGGTGCTTCCGGCGTCTCCGGCACGTGTTTCTGGCACATCTGACAGGTGGTTCCGGCATGCCCGAAAGGTGATTCCCGTCTGTCCGGTAGGTGGTTCCAGCCTGCACGGCATGTGGTTCTGGTACGTCTCAGAGGTGGTTGCGCATGCCCAACAGGTGATTCCGGACTGTCCGCCACATGGTTCTGGCACGTCTGAGAGGTGGTTCCGGCATGCCCGGCAGGTCATCCCAGAGAGTCCTCCAAGTGGTTCTGGCATAACACGCAGGTGATTTTGGCGTGTCTGGCAGGTTGTTCCGTTGTGCTTGGCAGGTGGTTCAGGCTTGGCCGGCAGGTGGTTCCAGACTGTCCAGGACGTGTTTCCAGCTTGTCCGGCAGGTGCTTCTGGCACGTCTGAGAGGTGGTTCCAACATGCCCTGCAGGTCATTTCGGAGAGTCGTCCAAGTGGTTCTGGCGTAGCCCGCAGGTGATTTTGGCGTGTCCGGCAGGTGGTTCCGCAGTGCTCGGAAGGTGGTTCAGGCATGGCCGTCACGTGGTTCCAGTCTGTCCAGGACGTGTTTCCAGCTTCTCCGGCAGGTGGTTCTGGTACGTCTGAGAGGTGGTTCCGCCATGGCTGGCAGGTGATTCCGGGCCGTCCCCCAGGTGGTTCTGGCATAGCCAGCAGTTGATATTGGCCTGTCCGGCAGGTGGTTCCAGCGAGTCGAACAGGTGGCTCCGGCGTGCTCGGCAGGTGGTTCCGGTCTGTCCGGTAGGTGATTCCGGCGTGTCCGGCACGTGCTTCCGGCACGTCTGAGAGGTGGTTCCGGCATGCGCGACAGGTGATTTCGGAGTGTCCGCCAGGTGGTTCTGGCGTACCCGGCAGGTGATTTTGGCGTGTCCGGCAGGTGTTTCTGGCGAGTCGAGCAGGTGGCTCCGGCATGCTCGGCAGGTGCTTCCGGCGTCTCCGGCACGTGGTTCTGGTGTGTCTGAGAGCTGGTTCCGGCATGTCCGGCAGATGATTCCGGAGTGTCCGCCAAGTGGTTCTGGCATAGCCGGCTGGTGATTTTGGCATGTCAGGTAGGTGGTTCCGGCGAGTCGAGCAGGTGACTCCGGCGTGCTCGGCAGGTTGTTCAGACGGGTCTGGCAGGTGTTTTCCGTCTGTTCGGGGTGTGGTTCCAGCATCTCATGCACATGGTTCTGGCACGTCTGAGATGTGGTTCCGGCCGGCCCGACAGGTGTTTCCGCAGGGTCCGCCAAGCGGTTCTGGTGTAGTTGGCAGGTGATTTTGGCATGACCGGCAGGTGGTTCCAGCAAGCCTGGCAGGTGATTCCAAAGTGTTCACCAACTGGTTGTGGCGTAGCCGGCAGGTGTTTTTTGCGTGATCGGCAGGTGGTTCTGGCGAGTCGAGCAGGTGGTTCCGGCGTGCTCGGCAGGTGCTTCCGGGGTCAGTGGCACGTGGCTCTGGCATATCTGAGAGGTGGTTCCGGCATGCCCGGCAGGTGATTCCGGAGTGTTCGCCAAGTGTTTCTGGCGTAGCCGGCAGGTGATTTTGCATGTCCAGCGGTCGTTCCGGTGGGTCGAGCCGGTGGTTCCGGCGTGTCCGGCAGGTGGTTCCGGTCTGTCCGGCAGGTGGTTCTGTGGTGTCCGGCACGAGGCTCAGTCTGAGAGGCTGTGCCGGCATGCCCCTCACGTGATTCCGGCTTGTCCCCGAAGTGGTGCTGGTGTAGCGGGCAGGTGATTTTGGCGTGTCCGGCAGGTGGTTCAGGCGAGTTGAGCTGGTGGTTCCAACGTGCTTTGCAGGTGCTTCCGGCGTCTCCGGCACGTGTTTCTGGCACATCTGACAGGTGGTTCCGGCATGCCCGAAAGGTGATTCCGGTCTGTCCGGTAGGTGGTTCCAGCCTGCACGGCACGTGGTTCTGGTACGTCTCAGAGGTGGTTGCGCATGCCCAACAGGTGATTCCGGACTGTCCGCCACATGGTTCTGGCACGTCTGAGAGGTGGTTCCGGCATGCCCGGCAGGTCATCCCAGAGAGTCCTCCAAGTGGTTCTGGCCTAACACGCAGGTGATTTTGGCGTGTCTGGCAGGTTGTTCCGTTGTGCTTGGCAGGTGGTTCAGGCTTGGCCGGCAGGTGGTTCCAGACTGTCCAGGACGTGTTTCCGGCGTCTCTGGCAGGTGGTTCTGGTACGTCTGAGAGGTGGTTCCGCCATGGCTGGCAGGTGATTCCGGACCGTCCCCCAGGTGGTTCTGGCATAGCCAGCAGTTTATATTGGCCTGTCCGGCAGGTGGTTCCAGCGAGTCGAACAGGTGGCTCCGGCGTGCTCAGCAGGTGGTTCCGGTCTGTCCGGTAGGTGATTCCGGCGTGTCCGGCACGTGCTTCCGGCACGTCTGAGATGTGGTTCCGGCATGCGCGACAGGTGATTTCGGAGTGTCCGCCAGGTGGTTCTGGCGTACCCGGCAGGTGATTTTGGCGTGTCCGGCAGGTGTTTCTGGCGAGTCGAGCAGGTGGCTCCGGCATGCTCGGCAGGTGCTTCCGGCGTCTCCGGCACGTGGTTCTGGTGTGTCTGAGAGCTGGTTCCGGCATGTCCGGCAGATGATTCCGGAGTGTCCGCCAAGTGGTTCTGGCATACCCGGCTGGTGATTTTGGCATGTCAGGTAGGTGGTTCCGGCGAGTCGAGCAGGTGGCTCCGGCGTGCTCGGCAGGTTGTTCAGACGGGTCTGGCAGGTGTTTTCCGTCTGTTCGGGGTGTGGTTCCAGCATCTCATGCACATGGTTCTGGCACGTCTGAGATGTGGTTCCGGCCGGCCCGACAGGTGTTTCCACAGTGTCCGCCAAGTGGTACTGGCGTAGTTGGCAGGTGATTTTGGCATGACCGGCAGGTGGTTCCAGCAAGCCCGGCAGGTGATTCCGAAGTGTTCCCCAACTGGTTGTGGCATAGCCGGCAGGTGATTTTTGCGTGTCCGGCAGGTGGTTCTGGCGAGTCGAGCAGGTGGTTCCGGCGTGCTCGGCAGGTGCTTCCGGGGTCATTGGCACGTGGTTCTGGCATATCTGAGAGGTGGTTCCGGCATGCCCGGCAGGTGATTCCGGAGTGTTCGCCAAGTGTTTCCGGCGTAGCCGGCAGGTGATTTTGCATGTCCAGCGGTCGTTCCGGCGGGTCGAGCCGGTGGTTCCGGCGTGTCCGGCAGGTGGTTCCGGTCTGTCCGGCAGGTGGTTCTGTGGTGTCCGGCACGAGGTTCAGTCTGAGAGGCTGTGCCGGCATGCCCCTCACGTGATTCCGGCTTGTCCCCGAAGTGGTGCTGGTGTTGCGGGCAGGTGATTTTGGCGTGTCCGGCAGGTGGTTCCGGCGAGTTGAGCAGGTGGTTGCGACGTGCTCGGCAGGTGCTTCCGGCGTCTCCGGCACGTGTTTCTGGCACATCTGACTGGTGGTTCCGGCATGCCCAAAAGTTGATTCCGGTCTTTCCGGTAGGTGGTTCCGGCGTGTACGGCACGTGGTTCTGGTACGTCTCAGAGGTGGTTGCGTATGCCCAACAGGTGATTCCGGACTGTCCGCCACGTGCTTCTGGCACGTCTGAGAGGTGGTTCCAACTTGCCCGGCAGGTCATTTCGGAGAGTCGTCCAAGTGGTTCTGGCGTAGCCCGCAGGTGATTTTGGCGTGTCCGGCAGGTGGTTCCGCCGTGCTCGGCAGGTGGTTCAGGCATGGCCGTCACGTGGTTCCAGTCTGTCCAGGACGTGTTTCCAGCTTCTCTGGCAGGTGGTTCTGGTACGTCTGAGAGGTGGTTCCGCCATGGCTGGCAGGTGATCCCGGACTGTCCCCCAGGTGGTTCTGGCATAGCCAGCAGTTGATATTGGCCTGTTCGGCAGGTGATTCCAGCGAGTCGAACAGGTGGCTCCGGCGTTCCTGCCAGGTGGTTCCGGTCTGTCCAGTAGGTGTTTCTGGCGTGTCTGGCACGTGCTTCCGGCACGTCTGAGAGGTGGTTCCGTCATGCGCGGCAGGTGATTCCGTAGTGTCCGCCAGGTGGTTCTGGCATACCCGGCAGCTGATTTTGGCGTGTCCGGCAGGTGTTTCTGGCGAGTCGAGCAGGTGGCTCCGGCATGCTCGGCAGGTGCTTCCGGCGTCTCCGGCACTTGGTTCTGGTGTGTCTGAGAGCTGGTTCCGGCATGCACGGCAGATGATTCCGGAGTGTCCCCCAAGTGGTTCTGGCATACCCAGCAGGTGATTTTGGCGTGTCAGGGAGGTGGTACCGGTGAGTCGAGCAGGTGGTTCCGGCGTGCTCAGCAGGTGGTTCAGGCGGTTCTGGCAGGTGGTATCCGTTTGTTCGGGGTGTGGTTCCAGCATCTCATGAACACGTTTCTGGCACGTCTGAGATGTGGTTCCGGCCGGCCCGACAGGTGTTTCCGAGGGTCCGCCAAGTGGTTCTGGCGTAGTTGGCAGGTGATTTTGGCATGACCGGCAGGTGGTTCCAGCAAGCCTGGCAGGTGATTCCAAAGTGTTCACCAACTGGTTGTGGCGTAGCCGGCAGGTGATTTTTGCGTGATCGGCAGGTGGTTCTGGCGAGTCGAGCAGGTGGTTCCGGCGTGCTCGGCTGGTGCTTCCGGGGTCATTGGCACGGGGTTCTGGCATGTCTGAGAGGTGGTTCCTGCATGCCCGGCAAGTGATTCCGGAGTGTTCGCCAAGTGGTTCTGGCACGTCTGAGAGGTGGTTCCAACATGCCCTGCAGGTCATTTCGGAGAGTCGTCCAAGTGGTTCTGGCGTAGCCCGCAGGTGATTTTGGCGTGTCCGGCAGGTGGTTCCGCCGTGCTCGGCAGGTGGTTCAGGCATGGCCGTCACGTGGTTCCAGTCTGTCCAGGACGTGTTTCCAGCTTCTCCGGCAGGTGGTTCTGGTACGTCTGAGAGGTGGTTCCGCCATGGCTGGCAGGTGATCCCGGACTGTCCCCCAGGTGGTTCTGGCATAGCCAGCAGTTGATATTGGCCTGTCCGGCAGGTGGTTCCAGCGAGTCGAACAGGTGTTTCCGGCGTTCTTGGCAGGTGATTCCGGTCTGTCCGGTAGGTGTTTCCGGCGTGTCTGGCACGTGCTTCCGGCACGTCTGAGAGGTGGTTCCGGCATGCGGGGCAGGTGATTCCGTAGTGTCCGCCAGGTGGTTCTGGCATAGCCGGCAGGTGATTTTGGCGTGTCCGGCAGGTGTTTCTGGCGAGTCGAGCAGGTGGCTCCGGCATGCTCGGCAGGTGCTTCCGGCGTCTCCGGCACTTGATTCTGGTGTGTCTGAGAGCTGGTTCCGGCATGTCCGGCAGATGATTCCGCAGTGTCCGCCAAGTGGTTCTGGCATACCCAGCAGGTGAGTTTGGCGTTTCAGGGAGCTGGTACCGGTGAGTCGAGCAGGTGGTTCTGGCGTGCTCAGCAGGTGGTTCAGGCGGTTCTGGCAGGTGGTATCCGTCTGTTCGGGGAGTGGTTCCAGCATCTCATGAACACGTTTCTGGCACGTCTGAGATGTGGTTCCGGCCGGCCCGACAGGTGTTTCCGCAGTGTCCGCCAAGCGGTTCTGGCGTAGTTGTCAGGTGATTTTGGCATGACTGGCAGGTGGTTCCAGCAAGCCTGGCAGGTGATTCCAAAGTGTTCACTAACTGGTTGTGGCGTAGCTGGCAGGTGATTTTTGCGTGATCGGCAGGTGGTTCTGGCGAGTCGAGCAGGTGGTTCCGGCGTGCTCGGCTGGTGCTTCCGGGGTCATTGGCCCGGGGTTCTGGCATGTCTGAGAGGTGGTTCCTGCATGCCCGGCAAGTGATTCCGGAGTGTTTGCCAAGTGGTTCTGGCATAGTCGGCAGGTGATTTTGGCATGTCCGGCAGGTGGTTCAGGCGAGTGAGCAGGTGGTTCCAACGTGCTTGGCAGGTGCTTCCGGCGTCTCCGGCACGTGTTTCTGGCACATCTGACAGGTGGTTCCGGCATGCCCGAAAGGTGATTCCCGTCTGTCCGGTAGGTGGTTCCAGCCTGCACGGCATGTGGTTCTGGTACGTCTCAGAGGTGGTTGCGCATGCCCAACAGGTGATTCCGGACTGTCCGCCACATGGTTCTGGCACGTCTGAGAGGTGGTTCCGGCATGCGCGACAGGTGATTTCGGAGTGTCCGCCAGGTGGTTCTGGCGTACCCGGCAGGTGATTTTGGCGTGTCCGGCAGGTGTTTCTGGCGAGTCGAGCAGGTGGCTCCGGCATGCTCGGCAGGTGCTTCCGGCGTCTCCGGCACGTGGTTCTGGTGTGTCTGAGAGCTGGTTCCGGCATGTCCGGCAGATGATTCCGGAGTGTCCGCCAAGTGGTTCTGGCATACCCGGCTGGTGATTTTGGCATGTCAGGTAGGTGGTTCCGGCGAGTCGAGCAGGTGGCTCCGGCGTGCTCGGCAGGTTGTTCAGACGGGTCTGGCAGGTGTTTTCCGTCTGTTCGGGGTGTGGTTCCAGCATCTCATGCACATGGTTCTGGCACGTCTGAGATGTGGTTCCGGCCGGCCCGACAGGTGTTTCCGCAGGGTCCGCCAAGCGGTTCTGGTGTAGTTGGCAGGTGATTTTGGCATGACCGGCAGGTGGTTCCAGCAAGCCTGGCAGGTGATTCCAAAGTGTTCACCAACTGGTTGTGGCGTAGCCGGCAGGTGTTTTTTGCGTGATCGGCAGGTGGTTCTGGCGAGTCGAGCAGGTGGTTCCGGCGTGCTCGGCAGGTGCTTCCGGGGTCAGTGGCACGTGGCTCTGGCATATCTGAGAGGTGGTTCCGGCATGCCCGGCAGGTGATTCCGGAGTGTTCGCCAAGTGTTTCTGGCGTAGCCGGCAGGTGATTTTGCATGTCCAGCGGTCGTTCCGGTGGGTCGAGCCGGTGGTTCCGGCGTGTCCGGCAGGTGGTTCCGGTCTGTCCGGCAGGTGGTTCTGTGGTGTCCGGCACGAGGTTCAGTCTGAGAGGCTGTGCCGGCATGCCCCTCACGTGATTCTGGCTTGTCCCCGAAGTGGTGCTGGTGTAGCGGGCAGGTGATTTTGGCGTGTCCGGCAGGTGGTTCAGGCGAGTTGAGCTGGTGGTTCCAACGTGCTTTGCAGGTGCTTCCGGCGTCTCCGGCATGTGTTTCTGGCACATCTGACAGGTGGTTCCGGCATGCCCGAAAGGTGATTCCGGTCTGTCCGGTAGGTGGTTCCAGCCTGCACGGCATGTGGTTCTGGTACGTCTCAGAGGTGGTTGCGCATGCCCAACAGGTGATTCCGGACTGTCCGCCACATGGTTCTGGCACGTCTGAGAGGTGGTTCCGGCATGCCCGGCAGGTCATCCCAGAGAGTCCTCCAAGTGGTTCTGGCCTAACACGCAGGTGATTTTGGCGTGTCTGGCAGGTTGTTCCGTTGTGCTTGGCAGGTGGTTCAGGTTTGGCCGGCAGGTGGTTCCAGACTGTCCAGGACGTGTTTCCGGCGTCTCTGGCAGGTGGTTCTGGTACGTGTGAGAGGTGGTTCCGCCATGGCTGGCAGGTGATTCCGGACCGTCCCCCAGGTGGTTCTGGCATAGCCAGCAGTTTATATTGGCCTGTCCGGCAGGTGGTTCCAGCGAGTCGAACAGGTGGCTCCGGCGTGCTCAGCAGGTGGTTCCGGTCTGTCCGGTAGGTGATTCCGGCGTGTCCGGCACGTGCTTCCGGCACGTCTGAGATGTGGTTCCGGCATGCGCGACAGGTGATTTCGGAGTGTCCGCCAGGTGGTTCTGGCGTACCCGGCAGGTGATTTTGGCGTGTCCGGCAGGTGTTTCTGGCGAGTCGAGCAGGTGGCTCCGGCATGCTCGGCAGGTGCTTCCGGCGTCTCCGGCACGTGGTTCTGGTGTGTCTGAGAGCTGGTTCCGGCATGTCCGGCAGATGATTCCGGAGTGTCCGCCAAGTGGTTCTGGCATACCCGGCTGGTGATTTTGGCATGTCAGGTAGGTGGTTCCGGCGAGTCGAGCAGGTGGCTCCGGCGTGCTCGGCAGGTTGTTCAGACGGGTCTGGCAGGTGTTTTCCGTCTGTTCGGGGTGTGGTTCCAGCATCTCATGCACATGGTTCTGGCACGTCTGAGATGTGGTTCCGGCCGGCCCGACAGGTGTTTCCAGAGTGTCCGCCAAGTGGTACTGGCGTAGTTGGCAGGTGATTTTGGCATGACCGGCAGGTGGTTCCAGCAAGCCCGGCAGGTGATTCCGAAGTGTTCCCCAACTGGTTGTGGCATAGCCGGCAGGTGATTTTTGCGTGTCCGGCAGGTGGTTCTGGCGAATCGAGCAGGTGGTTCCGGCGTGCTCGGCACGTGCTTCCGGGGTCATTGGCACGTGGTTCTGGCATATCTGAGAGGTGGTTCCGGCATGCCCGGCAGGTGATTCCGGAGTGTTCGCCAAGTGTTTCCGGCGTAGCCGGCAGGTGATTTTGCATGTCCAGCGGTCGTTCCGGCGGGTCGAGCCGGTGGTTCCGGCGTGTCCGGCAGGTGGTTCCGGTCTGTCCGGCAGGTGGTTCTGTGGTGTCCGGCACGAGGTTCAGTCTGAGAGGCTGTGCCGGCATGCCCCTCACGTGATTCCGGCTTGTCCCCGAATTGGTGCTGGTGTTGCGGGCAGGTGATTTTGGCGTGTCCGGCAGGTGGTTCCGGCGAGTTGAGCAGGTGGTTGCGACGTGCTCGGCAGGTGCTTCCGGCGTCTCCGGCACGTGTTTCTGGCACATCTGACTGGTGGTTCCGGCATGCCCAAAAGTTGATTCCGGTCTTTCCGGTAGGTGGTTCCGGCGTGTACGGCACGTGGTTCTGGTACGTCTCAGAGGTGGTTGCGTATGCCCAACAGGTGATTCCGGACTGTCCGCCACGTGCTTCTGGCACGTCTGAGAGGTGGTTCCAACTTGCCCGGCAGGTCATTTCGGAGAGTCGTCCAAGTGGTTCTGGCGTAGCCTGCAGGTGATTTTGGCGTGTCCGGCAGGTGGTTCCGCCGTGCTCGGCAGGTGGTTCAGGCATGGCCGTCACGTGGTTCCAGTCTGTCCAGGACGTGTTTCCAGCTTCTCCGGCAGGTGGTTCTGGTACGTCTGAGAGGTGGTTCCACCATGGCTGGCAGGTGATCCCGGACTGTCCCCCAGGTGGTTCTGGCATAGCCAGCAGTTGATATTGGCCTGTTCGGCAGGTGATTCCAGCGAGTCGAACAGGTGGCTCCGGCGTTCCTGGCAGGTGGTTCCGGTCTGTCCAGTAGGTGTTTCTGGCGTGTCTGGCACGTGCTTCCGGCACGTCTGAGAGGTGGTTCCGGCATGCGCGGCAGGTGATTCCGTAGTGTCCGCCAGGTGGTTCTGGCATACCCGGCAGCTGATTTTGGCGTGTCCGGCAGGTGTTTCTGGCGAGTCGAGCAGGTGGCTCCGGCATGCTCGGCAGGTGCTTCCGGCGTCTCCGGCACGTGGTTCTGGTGTGTCTGAGAGCTGGTTCCGGCATGCACGGCAGATGATTCCGGAGTGTCCCCCAAGTGGTTCTGGCATACCCAGCAGGTGATTTTGGCGTGTCAGGGAGGTGGTACCGGTGAGTCGAGCAGGTGGTTCCGGCGTGCTCAGCAGGTGGTTCAGGCGGTTCTGGCAGGTGGTATCCGTTTGTTCGGGGTGTGGTTCCAGCATCTCATGAACACGTTTCTGGCACGTCTGAGATGTGGTTCCGGCCGGCCCGACAGGTGTTTCCGAGGGTCTGCCAAGTGGTTCTGGCGTAGTTGGCAGGTGATTTTGGCATGACCGGCAGGTGGTTCCAGCAAGCCTGGCAGGTGATTCCAAAGAGTTCACCAACTGGTTGTGGCGTAGCCGGCAGGTGATTTTTGCGTGATCGGCAGGTGGTTCTGGCGAGTCGAGCAGGTGGTTCCGGCGTGCTCGGCTGGTGCTTCCGGGGTCATTGGCACGGGGTTCTGGCATGTCTGAGAGGTGGTTCCTGCATGCCCGGCAAGTGATTCCGGAGTGTTCGCCAAGTGGTTCTGGCATAGTCGGCAGGTGATTTTGGCATGTCCGGCAGGTGGTTCAGGCGAGTTGAGCAGGTGGTTCCAACGTGCTTGGCAGGTGCTTCCGGCGTCTCCGGCACGTGTTTCTGGCACATCTGACAGGTGGTTCCGGCATGCCCGAAAGGTGATTCCGGTCTGTCCGGTAGGTGGTTCCAGCCTGCACGGCATGTGGTTCTTTTACGTCTCAGAGGTGGTTGCGCATGCCCAACAGGTGATTCCGGACTGTCCGCCACATGGTTCTGGCACGTCTGAGAGGTGGTTCCGGCATGCCCGGCAGGTCATCCCAGAGAGTCCTCCAAGTGGTTCTGGCATAACACGCAGGTGATTTTGGCGTGTCTGGCAGGTTGTTCCGTTGTGCTTGGCAGGTGGTTCAGGCTTGGCCGGCAGGTGGTTCCAGACTGTCCAGGACGTGTTTCCGGCGTCTCCAGCAGGTGGTTCTGGAACGTCTGAGAGGTGGTTCCGCCATGGCTGGCAGGTGATTCCGGACCGTCCCCCAGGTGGTTCTGGCATAGCCAGCAGTTGATATTGGCCTGTCCGGCAGGTGGTTCCAGCAAGTCGAACAGGTGGCTCCGGAGTGCTCGGCAGGTGGTTCCGGTCTGTCCGGTAGGTGATTCCGGCGTGTCCGGCACGTGCTTCCGGCACGTCTGAGAGGTGGTTCCGGCATGCGCGACAGGTGATTTCGGAGTGTCCGCCAGGTGGTTCTGGCGTACCCGGCAGGTGATTTTGGCGTGTCCGGCAGGTGTTTCTGGCGAGTCGAGCAGGTGGCTCCGGCATGCTCGGCAGGTGCTTCCGGCGTCTCCGGCACGTGGTTCTGGTGTGTCTGAGAGCTGGTTCCGGCATGTCCGGCAGATGATTCCGGAGTGTCCGCCAAGTGGTTCTGGCATACCCGGCTGGTGATTTTGGCATGTCAGGTAGGTGGTTCCGGCGAGTCGAGCAGGTGGCTCCGGCGTGCTCGGCAGGTTGTTCAGACGGGTCTGGCAGGTGTTTTCCGTCTGTTCGGGGTGTGGTTCCAGCATCTCATGCACATGGTTCTGGCACGTCTGAGATGTGGTTCCGGCCGGCCCGACAGGTGTTTCCACAGTGTCCGCCAAGTGGTACTGGCGTAGTTGGCAGGTGATTTTGGCATGACCGGCAGGTGGTTCCAGCAAGCCCGGCAGGTGATTCCGAAGTGTTCCCCAACTGGTTGTGGCGTAGCCGGCAGGTGATTTTTGCGTGTCCGACAGGTGGTTCTGGCGAGTCGAGCAGGTGGTTCCGGCGTGCTCGGCAGGTGCTTCCGGGGTCATTGGCACGTGGTTCTGGCATGTCTGAGAGGTGGTTCCGGCATGCCCGGCAGGTGATTCCGGAGTGTTCGCCAAGTGTTTCCGGCGTAGCCGGCAGGTGATTTTGCATGTCCAGCGGTCGTTCCGGCGGGTCGAGCCGGTGGTTCCGGCGTGTCCGGCAGGTGGTTCCGGTCTGTCCGGCAGGTGGTTCTGTGGTGTCCGGCACGAGGTTCAGTCTGAGAGGCTGTGCCGGCATGCCCCTCACGTGATTCAGGCTTGTCCCCGAAGTGGTGCTGGTGTAGCGGGCAGGTGATTTTGGCGTGTCCGGCAGGTGGTTCCGGCGAGTTGAGCAGGTGGTTGCGACGTGCTCGGCAGGTGCTTCCGGCGTCTCCGGCACGTGTTTCTGGCACATCTGACTGGTGGTTCCGGCATGCCCAAAAGTTGATTCCGGTCTTTCCGGTAGGTGGTTCCGGCGTGTACGGCACGTGGTTCTGGTACGTCTCAGAGGTGGTTGCGTATGCCCAACAGGTGATTCCGGACTGTCCGCCACGTGCTTCTGGCACGTCTGAGAGGTGGTTCCAACTTGCCCGGCAGGTCATTTCGGAGAGTCGTCCAAGTGGTTCTGGCGTAGCCCGCAGGTGATTTTGGCGTGTCCGGCAGGTGGTTCCGCCGTGCTCGGCAGGTGGTTCAGGCATGGCCGTCACGTGGTTCCAGTCTGTCCAGGACGTGTTTCCAGCTTCTCTGGCAGGTGGTTCTGGTACGTCTGAGAGGTGGTTCCGCCATGGCTGGCAGGTGATCCTGGACTGTCCCCCAGGTGGTTCTGGCATAGCCAGCAGTTGATATTGGCCTGTTCGGCAGGTGATTCCACCGAGTCGAACAGGTGGCTCCGGCGTTCTTGGCAGGTGGTTCCGGTCTTTCCAGTAGGTGTTTCCGGCGTGTCTGGCACGTGCTTCCGGCACGTCTGAGAGGTGGTTCCGGCATGCGCGGCAGGTGATTCCGTAGGGTCCGCCAGGTGGTTCTGGCATACCGGGCAGGTGATTTTGGCGTGTCCGGCAGGTGTTTCTGGCGAGTCGAGCAGGTGGCTGCGGCATGTTCGGCAGGTGCTTCCGGTGTCTCCGGCACGTGGTTCTGCTGTGTCTGAGAGCTGGTTCCGGCATGTCCGGCAGATGATTCCGCAGTGTCCGCCAAGTGGTTCTGGCATACCCAGCAGGAGATTTTGGCGTGTCAGGGAGGTGGTACTGGTGAGTCGAGCAGGTGGTTCCGGCGTGCTCAGCAGGTGGTTCAGGCGGTTCTGGCAGGTGGTATCCGTCTGTTCGGGGTGTGGTTCCAGCATCTCATGAACACGTTTCTGGCACGTCTGAGATGTGGTTCCAGACAGCCCGACAGGTGTTTCCGCAGTGTCCGCCAAGCGGTTCTGGCGTAGTTGGCAGGTGATTTTGGCATGACTGGCAGGTGGTTCCAGCAAGCCCGGCAGGTGATTCCGAAGTGTTCCCCAACTGGTTGTGGCGTAGCCGGCAGGTGATTTTTGCGTGTCCGGCAGGTGGTTCTGGCGAGTCGAGCAGGTGGTTCCGGTGTGCTCGGCAGGTGCTTCCGGGGTCATTGGCACGTGGTTCTGGCATATCTGAGAGGTGGTTCCGGCATGCCCGGCAGGTGATTCCGGAGTGTTCGCCAAGTGTTTCTGGCGTAGCCGGCAGGTGATTTTGCATGTCCAGTGGTCGTTCCGGCGGGTCGAGCCGGTAGTTCCGGCGTGTCCGGCAGGTGGTTCCGGTCTGTCCGGCAGGTGGTTCTGTGGTGTCCGGCACGAGGTTCAGTCTGAGAGGCTGTGCCGGCATGCCCCTCACGTGATTCCGGCTTGTCCCCGAAGTGGTGCTGGTGTAGCGGGCAGGTGATTTTGGCGTGTCCGGCAGGTGGTTCAGGCGAGTTGAGCAGGTGGTTGCGACGTGCTCGGCAGGTGCTTCCGGCGTCTCCGGCACGTGTTTCTGGCACATCTGACTGGTGGTCCCGGCATGCCCAAAAGTTGATTCCGGTCTGTCCGGTAGGTGGTTCCGGCGTGTCTGGCACGTGCTTCCAGAACGTCTGAGAGGTGGTTCCGGCATGCGCGGCAGGTGATTCCGTTGAGTCCGCCAGGTGGTTCTGGCATACCCGGCAGGTGATTTTGGCGTGTCCGGCAGGTGTTTCTGGCGAGTCGAGCAGGTGGCTCCGGCATGCTCGGCAGGTGCTTCCGGCGTCTCCGGCACGTGGTTCTGGTGTGTCTGAGAGCTGGTTCCGGCATGTCCGGCAGATGATTCCGGAGTGTCCGCCAAGTGGTTCTGGCATACCCGGCTGGTGATTTTGGCATGTCAGGTAGGTGGTTCCGGCGAGTCGAGCAGGTGGCTCCGGCGTGCTCGGCAGGTTGTTCAGGCGGGTCTGGCAAGTGTTTTCCGTCTGTTCGGGGTGTGGTTCCAGCATCTCATGCACATGGTTCTGGCACGTCTGAGATGTGGTTCCGGCCGGCCCGACAGGTGTTTCCACAGTGTCCGCCAAGTGGTACTGGCGTAGTTGGCAGGTGATTTTGGCATGACCGGCAGGTGGTTCCAGCAAGCCCGGCAGGTGATTCCGAAGTGTTCCCCAACAGGTTGTGGCGTAGCCGGCAGGTGATTTTTGCGTGTCCGGCAGGTGGTTCTGGCGAGTCGAGCAGGTGGTTCCGGCGTGCTCGGCAGGTGCTTCCGGGGTCATTGGCACGTGGTTCTGGCATATCTGAGAGGTGGTTCCGGCATGCCCGGCAGGTGATTCCGGAGTGTTCGCCAAGTGTTTCCGGCGTAGCCGGCGGGTGAATTTGCATGTCCAGCGGTCGTTCCGGCGGATATGAGCCGGTGGTTCCGGCGTGTCCGGCAGGTGGTTCCGGTCTGTCCGGCAGGTGGTTCTGTGGTGTGCGGCACGAGGTTCAGTCTGAGAGGCTGTGCCGGCATGCCCCTCACGTGATTCCGGCTTGTCCCCGAAGTGGTGCTGGTGTAGCGGGCAGGTGATTTTGGCGTGTCCGGCAGGTGGTTCAGGCGAGTTGAGCAGGTGGTTGCGACGTGCTCGGCAGGTGCTTCCGGCGTCTCCGGCACGTGTTTCTGGCACATCTGACTGGTGGTTCCGGCATGCCCAACAGTTGATTCCGGTCTGTCCGGTAGGTGGTTCCGGCGTGCACGGCACGTGGTTCTGGTACGTCTCAGAGGTGGTTGCGATTGCCCAACAGGTGATTCTGGACTGTCCGCCACGTGCTTCTGGCACGTCTGAGAGGTGGTTCCAACATGCCCGGCAGGTCATTTCGGAGAGTCGTCCAAGTGGTTCTGGCGTAGCCCGCAGGTGATTTTGGCGTGTCCGGCAGGTGGTTCCGCCGTGCTCGGCAGGTGGTTCAGGCATGGCCGTCACGTGGTTCCAGTCTGTCCAGGACGTGTTTCCAGCTTCTCCGGCAGGTGGTTCTGGTACGTCTGAGAGGTGGTTCCGCCATGGCTGGCAGGTGATCCCGGACTGTCCCCCAGGTGGTTCTGGCATAGCCAGCAGTTGATATTGGCCTGTCCGGCAGGTGGTTCCAGCGAGTCGAACAGGTGGCTCTGGCGTTCTTGGCAGGTGGTTCCGGTCTGTCCGGTAGGTGTTTCCGGCGTGTCTGGCACGTGCTTCCGGCACGTGTGAGAGGTGGTTCCGGCCTGCGCGGCAGGTGATTCCGTAGTGTCTGCCAGGTGGTTCTGGCATACCCGGCAGGTGATTTTGGCGTGTCCGGCAGGTGTTTCTGGCGAGTCGAGCAGGTGGCTCCGGCATGCTCGGCAGGTGCTTCCGGCGTCTCTGGCACTTGGTTCTGGTGTGTCTGAGAGCTGGTTCCGGCATGTCCGGCAGATGATTCCGGAGTGTCAGCCAAGTGGTTCTGGCATACCCAGCAGGTGATTTTGGCGTGTCAGGGAGGTGGAACCAGTGAGTCGAGCAGGTGGTTCCGGCGTGCTCAGCAGGTGGTTCAGGCGGTTCTGGCAGGTGGTATCCGTCTGTTCGGGGTGTGGTTCCAGCATCTCATGAACACGTTTCTGGCACGTCTGAGATGTGGTTCCAGCCGGCCCGACAGGTGTTTCCGCAGTGTCCGCCAAGCGGTTCTGGCGTAGTTGGCAGGTGATTTTGGCATGACTGGCAGGTGGTTCCAGCAAGCCTGGCAGGTGATGCCAAAGTTTTCACCAACTGGTTGTGGCGTAGCCGGCAGGTGATTTTTGCGTGATCGGCAGGTGGTTCTGGCGAGTCGAGCAGGTGGTTCCGGCGTGCTCGGCTGGTGCTTCCGGGGTCAGTGGCACGGGGTTCTGGCATGTCTGAGAGGTGGTTCCTGCATGCCCGGCAAGTGATTCCGGAGAGTTCGCCAAGTGGTTCTGGCATAGTCGGTAGGTGATTTTGGCATGTCTGGCAGGTGGTTCATGCGAGTTGAGCAGGTGGTTCCAACGTGCTTGGCAGGTGCTTCCGGCGTCTCCGGCACGTGTTTCTGGCACATCTGACAGGTGGTTCCGGCATGCCCGAAAGGTGATTCCGGTCTGTCCGGTAGGTGGTTCCAGCCTGCACGGCATGTGTTTCTGGTACGTCTCAGAGGTGGTTGCGCATGCCCAACAGGTGATTCTGGACTGTCCGCCACATGGTTCTGGCACGTCTGAGAGGTGGTTCCGGCATGCCCGGCAGGTCATCCCAGAGAGTCCTCCAAGTGGTTCTGGCCTAACACGCAGGTGATTTTGGCGTGTCTGGCAGGTTGTTCCTTTGTGCTTGGCAGGTGGTTCAGGCTTGGCCGGCAGGTGGTTCCAGACTGTCCAGGACGTGTTTCCAGATTCTCCGGCAGGTGGTTCTGGTACGTCTGAGAGGTGGTTCCGCCATGGCTGGCAGGTGATTCCGGACCGTCCCCCAGGTGGTTCTGGCATAGCCAGCAGTTGATATTGGCCTGTCCGGCAAGTGGTTCCAGCGAGTCGAACAGGTGGCTCCGGCGTGCTCGGCAGGTGGTTCCGGTCTGTCCGGTAGGTGATTCCGGCGTGTCCGGCACGTGCTTCCGGCACGTCTGAGAGTTGGTTCCGGCATGCGCGACAGGTGATTTCGGAGTGTCCGCCAGGTGGTTCTGGCGTACCCGGCAGGTGATTTTGGCGTGTCCGGCAGGTGTTTCTGGCGAGTCGAGCAGGTGGCTCCGGCATGCTCGGCAGGTGCTTCCGGCGTCTCCGGCACGTGGTTCTGGTGTGTCTGAGAGCTGGTTCCGGCATGTCCGGCAGATGATTCCGGAGTGTCCGCCAAGTGGTTCTGGCATACCCGGCTGGTGATTTTGGCATGTCAGGTAGGTGGTTCCGGCGAGTCGAGCAGGTGGCTCCGGCGTGCTCGGCAGGTTGTTCAGACGGGTCTGGCAGGTGTTTTCCGTCTGTTCGGGGTGTGGTTCCAGCATCTCATGCACATGGTTCTGGCACGTCTGAGATGTGGTTCCGGCCAGCCCGACAGGTGTTTCCACAGTGTCCGCCAAGTGGTACTGGCGTAGTTGGCAGGTGATTTTGGCATGACTGGCAGGTGGTTCCAGCAAGCCCGGCAGGTGATTCCGAAGTGTTCCCCAACTGGTTGTGGCGTAGCCCGCAGGTGATTTTTGCGTGGCCGGCAGGTGGTTCTGGCGAGTCGAGCAGTTGGTTCCGGCGTGCTCGGCACGTGCTTCCGGGGTCATTGGCACGTGGTTGTGGCGTATCTGAGAGGTGGTTCCGGCATGCCCGGCAGGTGATTCCGGAGTGTTCGCCAAGTGTTTCCGGCGTAGCCGGCAGGTGATTTTGCATGTCCAGCGGTCGTTCCGGCGGGTCGAGCCGGTGGTTCCGGCGTGTCCGGCAGGTGGTTCCGGTCTGTCCGGCAGGTGGTTCTGTGGTGTGCGGCACGAGGTTCAGTCTGAGAGGCTGTGCCGGCATGCCCCTCACGTGATTCCGGCTTGTCCCCGAAGTGGTGCTGGTGTAGCGGGCAGGTGATTTTGGCGTGTCCGGCAGGTGGTTCAGGCGAGTTGAGCAGGTGGTTGCGACGTGCTCGGCAGGTGCTTCCGGCGTCTCCGGCACGTGTTTCTGGCACATCTGACTGGTGGTTCCGGCATGCCCAAAAGTTGATTCCGGTCTTTCCGGTAGGTGGTTCCGGCGTGCACGGCACGTGGTTCTGGTACGTCTCAGAGGTGGTTGCGTATGCCCAACAGGTGATTCCAGACTGTCCGCCACGTGCTTCTGGCACGTCTGAGAGGTGGTTCCAACATGCCCGGCAGGTCATTTCGGAGAGTCGTCCAAGTGGTTCTGGCGTAGCGCGCAGGTGATTTTGGCGTGTCCAGCAGGTGGTTCCGCCATGGTCGGCAGGTGGTTCAGGCATGGCCGTCACGTGGTTCCAGACTGTCCAGGACGTGTTTCCAGCTTCTCCGGCAGGTGGTTCTGGTACGTCTGAGAGGTGGTTCCGCCATGGCTGGCAGGTGATCCCGGACTGTCCCCCAGGTGGTTCTGGCATAGCCAGCAGTTGATATTGGCCTGTCCGGGAGGTGGTTCCAGCGAGTCGAACAGGTGGCTCCGGCGTGCTCGGCTGGTGCTTCTGGGGTCATTGGCACGGGGTTCTGGCATGTCTGAGAGGTGGTTCCTGCATGCCCGGCAAGTGATTCCGGAGTGTTCGCCAAGTGGTTCTGGCATAGTCGGCAGGTGATTTTGGCATGTCCGGCAGGTGGTTCCGGTCTGTCCGGCAGGTGGTTCTGTGGTGTGCGGCACGAGGTTCAGTCAGAGAGGCTGTGCCACCATGCCCCTCACGTGATTCCGGCTTGTACCCGAAGTGGTGCTGGTGTAGCGGGCAGGTGATTTTGGCGTGTCCGGCAGGTGGTTCAGGCGAGTTGACCAGGTGGTTGCGACGTGCTCGGCAGGTGCTTCCGGCGTCTCCGGCACGTGTTTCTGGCACATCTGACTGGTGGTTCCGGCATGCCCAAAAGTTGATTCCGGTCTGTCCGGTAGGTGTTTCCGGCGTGTCTGGCACGTGCTTCCGGAACGTCTGAGAGGTGGTTCCGGCATGCGCGACAGGTGATTCCGTAGTGTCTGCCAGGTGGTTCTGGCATACCCTGTAGGTGATTTTGGCGTGTCCGGCAGGTGTTTCTGGCGAGTCGAGCAGGTGGCTCCGGCATGCTCGGCAGGTGCTTCCGGTGTCTCCGTCACGTGGTTCTGGTGTGTCTGAGAGCTGGTTCCGGCATGTCCGGCAGATGATTCCGCAGTGTCCGCCAAGTGGTTCTGGCATACCCAGCAGGAGATTTTGGCATGTCAGGGAGGTGGTCCCGGTGAGTCGAGCAGGTGTTTCCGGCGTGCTCAGCAGGTGGTTCAGGCGGTTCTGGCAGGTGGTATCCGTCTGTTCGGGGTGTGGTTCCAGCATCTCATGAACACGTTTCTGGCACGTCTGAGATGTGATTCCAGCCGGCCCGACAGGTGTTTCCGCAGTGTCCGCCAAGCGGTTCTGGCATAGTTGGAAGGTGATTTTGGCATGACCGGCGGGTGGTTCCATCAAGCCTGGCAGGTGATTCCAAAGTGTTCAGCAACTGGTTGTGGCGTAGCCGGCAGGTGATTTTTGCGTGATCGGCAGGTGGTTCTGGCGAGTCGAGCAGGTGGTTCCGGCGTGCTCGGCTGGTGCTTCCGGGGTCATTGGCACGGGGTTCTGGCATGTCTGAGAGGTGGTTCCTGCATGCCCGGCAAGTGATTCCGGAGTGTTCGCCAAGTGGTTCTGGCATAGTCGGCAGGTGATTTTGGCATGTCCGGCAGGTGGTTCAGGCGAGTTGAGCAGGTGGTTCCAACGTGCTTGGCAGGTGCTTCCGGCGTCTCCGGCACGTGTTTCTGGCACATCTGACAGGTGGTTCCGGCATGCCCGAAAGGTGATTCCGGTCTGTCCGGTAGGTGGTTCCAGCCTGCACGGCATGTGGTTCTGGTACGTCTCAGAGGTGGTTGCGCATGCCCAACAGGTGATTCCGGACTGTCCGCCACATGGTTCTGGCACGTCTGAGAGGTGGTTCCGGCATGCCCGGCAGGTCATCCCAGAGAGTCCTCCAAGTGGTTCTGGCATAACACGCAGGTGATTTTGGCGTGTCTGGCAGGTTGTTCCGTTGTGCTTGGCAGGTGGTTCAGGCTTGGCCGGCAGGTGGTTCCAGACTGTCCAGGACGTGTTTCCAGCTTCTCCGGCAGGTGGTTCTGGTACGTCTGAGAGGTGGTTCCGCCATGGCTGGCAGGTGATTCTGGACCGTCCCCCAGGTGGTTCTGGCATAGCCAGCAGTTAATATTGGCCTGTCCGGCAGGTGGTTCCAGCGAGTTGAACAGGTGGCTCCGGCGTCCTCGGCAGGTGGTTCCGGTCTGTCCGGTAGGTGATTCCGGGGTGTCCGGCACGTGCTTCCGGCACGTCTGAGAGGTGGTTCCGGCATGTGCGACAGGTGATTTCGGAGTGTCCGCCGGGTGGTTCTGGCGTACCCGGCAGGTGATTTTGGCGTGTCCGGCAGGTGTTTCTGGCGAGTCGAGCAGGTGGCTCCGGCATGCTCGGCAGGTGCTTCCGGCGTCTCCGGCACGTGGTTCTGGTGTGTCTGAGAGCTGGTTCCGGCATGTCCGGCAGATGATTCCGGAGTGTCCGCCAAGTGGTTCTGGCATACCCGGCTGGTGATTTTGGCATGTCAGGTAGGTGGTTCCGGCAAGTCGAGCAGGTGGCTCCGGCGTGCTCGGCAGGTTGTTCAGACGGGTCTGGCAGGTGTTTTCCGTCTGTTCGGGGTGTGGTTCCAGCATCTCATGCACATGGTTCTGGCACGTCTGAGATGTGGTTCCGGCCGGCCCGACAGGTGTTTCCACAGTGTCCGCCAATTGGTACTGGCGTAGTTGGCAGGTGATTTTGGCATGACCGGCAGGTGGTTCCAGCAAGCCCGGCAGGTGATTCCGAAGTGTTCCCCAACTGGTTGTGGCGTAGCCGGCAGGTGATTTTTGCGTGTCCGGCAGGTGGTTCTGGCGAGTCGAGCAGGTGGTTCCGGCGTGCTCGGCAGGTGCTTCCGGGGTCATTGGCACGTGGTTCTGGCATATCTGAGAGGTGGTTCCGGCATGCCCGGCAGGTGATTCCGGAGTGTTCGCCAAGTGTTTCCGGCGTAGCCGGCAGGTGATTTTGCATGTCCAGCGGTCGTTCCGGCGGGTCGAGCCGGTGGTTCCGGCGTGTCCGGCAGGTGGTTCCGGTCTGTCCGGCAGGTGGTTCTGTGGTGTCCGGCACGAGGTTCAGTCTGAGAGGCTGTGCCGGCATGCCCCTCACGTGATTCCGGCTTGTCCCCGAAGTGGTGCTGGTGTAGCGGGCAGGTGATTTTGGCGTGTCCGGCAGGTGGTTCAGGCGAGTTGAGCAGGTGGTTGCGACGTGCTCGGCAGGTGCTTCCGGCGTCTCCGGCACGTGTTTCTGGCACATCTGACTGGTGGTCCCGGCATGCCCAAAAGTTGATTCCGGTCTGTCCGGTAGGTGGTTCCGGCGTGTCTGGCACGTGCTTCCAGAACGTCTGAGAGGTGGTTCCGGCATGCGCGGCAGGTGATTCCGTAGTGTCCGCCAGGTGGTTCTGGCATACCCGGCAGGTGATTTTGGCGTGTCCGGCAGGTGTTTCTGGCGAGTCGAGCAGGTGGCTCCGGCATGCTCGGCAGGTGCTTCCGGCGTCTCCGGCACTTGGTTCTGGTGTGTCTGAGAGCTGGTTCCGGAATGTCCGGCAGATGATTCCGGAGTGTCCGCCAAGTGGTTCTGGCATACCCAGCAGGTGATTTTGGCGTGTCAGGGAGGTGGTACCGGTGAGTCGAGCAGGTGGTTCCGGCGTGCTCAGCAGGTGGTTCAGGCGGTTCTGGCAGGTGGTATCCGTCTGTTCCGGGTGTGGTTCCAGCATCTCATGAACACGTTTCTGGCACGTCTGAGATATGGTTGTGGCCGGCCCGACAGGTGTTTCTGCAGTTTCCGCCAAGCGGTTCTGGCGTAGTTGGCAGGTGACTTTGGCATGACCGGCAGGTGGTTCCAGCAAGCCTGGCAGGTGATTCCAAAGTGTTCACTAACTGGTTGTGGCGTAGCCGGCAGGTGATTTTTGCGTGATCGGCAGGTGGTTCTGGCGAGTCGAGCAGGTGGTTCCGGCGTGCTCGGCTTGTGCTTCCGGGGTCATTGGCACGGGGTTCTGGCATGTCTGAGAGGTGGTTCCGGCATGCCCGGCAGGTGATTCCGGAGTGTTCGCCAAGTGTTTCCGGCGTAGCCGGCAGGTGAATTTGCATGTCCAGCGGTCGTTCCGGCGGATATGAGCCGGTGGTTCCGGCGTGTCCGGCAGGTGGTTCCGGTCTGTCCGGCAGGTGGTTCTGTGGTGTCCGGCACGAAGTTCAGTCTGAGAGGCTGTGCCGGCATGCCCCTCACGTGATTCCGGCTTGTCCCCGAAGTGGTGCTGGTGTAGCGGGCAGGTGATTTTGGCGTGTCCGGCAGGTGGTTCAGGCGAGTTGAGCAGTGGTTGCGACGTGCTCGGCAGGTGCTTCCGGCGTCTCCGGCACGTGTTTCTGGCACATCTGACTGGTGGTTCCGGCATGCCCAAAAGTTGATTCCGGTCTGTCCGGTAGGTGGTTCCGGCGTGCACGGCACGTGGTTCTGGTACGTCTCAGAGGTGGTGGCGTATGCCCAACAGGTGATTCTGGACTGTCCGCCACGTGCTTCTGGCACGTCTGAGAGGTGGTTCCAACATGCCCGGCAGGTCATTTCGGAGAGTCGTCCAAGTGGTTCTGGCGTAGCCCGCAGGTGATTTTGGCGTGTCCAGCAGGTGGTTCCGCCGTGCTCGGCAGGTGGTTCAGGCATGGCCGTCACGTGGTTCCAGTCTGTCCAGGACGTGTTTCCAGCTTCTCCGGCAGGTGGTTCTGGTACGTCTGAGAGGTGGTTCCGCCATGGCTAGCAGGTGATTCCGGACCGTCACCCAGGTGGTTCTGGCATAGCCAGCAGTTGATATTGGCCTGTCCGGCAGGTGGTTCCAGCGAGTCGAACAGGTGGCTCCGGCGTGCTCGGCAGGTGGTTCCGGTCTGTCCGGTAGGTGATTCCGGCGTGTCCGGTACGTGCTTCCGGCACGTCTGAGAGGTGGTTCCGGCATGCGCGACAGGTGATTTCGGAGTGTCCGCCAGGTGGTTCTGGCGTACCCGGCAGGTGATTTTGGCGTGTCCGGCAGGTGTTTCTGGCGAGTCGAGCAGGTGGCTCCGGCATGCTCGGCAGGTGCTTCCGGCGTCTCCGGCACGTGGTTCTGGTGTGTCTGAGAGCTGGTTCCGGCATGTCCGGCAGATGATTCCGGAGTGTCCGCCAAGTGGTTCTGGCATACCCGGCTGGTGATTTTGGCATGTCAGGTAGGTGGTTCCGGCGAGTCGAGCAGGTGGCTCCGGCGTGCTCGGCAGGTTGTTCAGGCGGGTCTGGCAGGTGTTTTCCGTCTGTTTGGGGTGTGGTTCCAGCATCTCATGCACATGGTTCTGGCACGTCTGAGATGTGGTTCCGGCCGGCCCGACAGGTGTTTCCACAGTGTCCGCCAAGTGGTACTGGCGTAGTTGGCAGGTGATTTTGGCATGACCGGCAGGTGGTTCCAGCAAGCCCGGCAGGTGATTCCGAAGTGTTCCCCAACTGGTTGTGGCGTAGCCGGCAGGTGATTTTTGCGCGTCCGGCAGGTGGTTCTGGCGAGTCGAGCAGGTGGTTCCGGCGTGCTCGGCAGGTGCTTCCGGGGTCATTGGCACGTGGTTCTGGCATATCTGAGAGGTGGTTCCGGCATGCCCGGCAGGTGATTCCGGAGTGTTCGCCAAGTGTTTCCGGCGTAGCCGGCAGGTGAATTTGCATGTCCAGCGGTCGTTCCGGCGGATATGAGCCGGTGGTTCCGGCGTGTCCGGCAGGTGGTTCCGGTCTGTCCGGCAGGTGGTTCTGTGGTGTCCGGCACGAAGTTCAGTCTGAGAGGCTGTGCCGGCATGCCCCTCACGTGATTCCGGCTTGTCCCCGAAGTGGTGCTGGTGTAGCGGGCAGGTGATTTTGGCGTGTCCGGCAGGTGGTTCAGGCGAGTTGAGCAGTGGTTGCGACGTGCTCGGCAGGTGCTTCCGGCGTCTCCGGCACGTGTTTCTGGCACATCTGACTGGTGGTTCCGGCATGCCCAAAAGTTGATTCCGGTCTGTCCGGTAGGTGGTTCCGGCGTGCACGGCACGTGGTTCTGGTACGTCTCAGAGGTGGTTGCGTATGCCCAACAGGTGATTCTGGACTGTCCGCCACGTGCTTCTGGCACGTCTGAGAGGTGGTTCCAACATGCCCGGCAGGTCATTTCGGAGAGTCGTCCAAGTGGTTCTGGCGTAGCCCGCAGGTGATTTTGGCGTGTCCGGCAGGTGGTTCCGCCGTGCTCGGCAGGTGGTTCAGGCATGGCCGTCACGTGGTTCCAGTCTGTCCAGGACGTGTTTCCAGCTTCTCCGGCAGGTGGTTCTGGTACGTCTGAGAGGTGGTTCCGCCATGGCTAGCAGGTGATTCCGGACCGTCACCAAGGTGGTTCTGGCATAGCCAGCAGTTGATATTGGCCTGTCCGGCAGCTGGTTCCAGCGAGTCGAACAGGTGGCTCCGGCGTGCTCGGCAGGTGGTTCCGGTCTGTCCGGTAGGTGATTCCGGCGTGTCCGGTACGTGCTTCCGGCACGTCTGAGAGGTGGTTCCGGCATGCGCGACAGGTGATTTCGGAGTGTCCGCCAGGTGGTTCTGGCGTACCCGGCAGGTGATTTTGGCGTGTCCGGCAGGTGTTTCTGGCGAGTCGAGCAGGTGGCTCCGGCATGCTCGGCAGGTGCTTCCGGCGTCTCCGGCACGTGGTTCTGGTGTGTCTGAGAGCTGGTTCCGGCATGTCCGGCAGATGATTCCGGAGTGTCCGCCAAGTGGTTCTGGCATACCCGGCTGGTGATTTTGGCATGTCAGGTAGGTGGTTCCGGCGAGTCGAGCAGGTGGCTCCGGCGTGCTCGGCAGGTTGTTCAGACGGGTCTGGCAGGTGTTTTCCGTCTGTTCGGGGTGTGGTTCCAGCATCTCATGCACATGGTTCTGGCACGTCTGAGATGTGGTTCCGGCCGGCCCGACAGGTGTTTCCACAGTGTCCGCCAAGTGGTACTGGCGTAGTTGGCAGGTGATTTTGGCATGACCGGCAGGTGGTTCCAGCAAGCCCGGCAGGTGATTCCGAAGTGTTCCCCAACTGGTTGTGGCGTAGCCGGCAGGTGATTTTTGCGTGTCCGGCAGGTGGTTCTGGCGAGTCGAGCAGGTGGTTCCGGCGTGCTCGGCAGGTGCTTCCGGGGTCATTGGCACGTGGTTCTGGCATATCTGAGAGGTGGTTCCGGCATGCCCGGCAGGTGATTCCGGAGTGTTCGCCAAGTGTTTCCGGCGTAGCCGGCAGGTGATTTTGCATGTCCAGCGGTCGTTCCGGCGGGTCGAGCCGGTGGTTCCGGCGTGTCCGGCAGGTGGTTCTGGTCTGTCCGGCAGGTGGTTCTGTGGTGTGCGGCACGAGGTTCAGTCTGAGAGGCTGTGCCGGCATGCCCCTCACGTGATTCTGGCTTGTCCCCGAAGTGGTGCTGGTGTAGCGGGCAGGTGATTTTGGCGTGTCCGGCAGGTGGTTCAGGCGAGTTGAGCAGGTG